>NC_140590.1:944525447-944865633 GCF_964204655.1 Triturus cristatus | reverse complement strand
ATCTCTCTCTATATCTCTCTCGATATATATATATATAGATATAGATATATATATATATATATATATATATATATGTATTCCAATGGCCCAAAGCTTTGGGCCATTGGAATATATATATATATACATTTTTATTTTTTTTCACTAAAAAACAAAGGTTACAGGAAGTTATAGTCAGGAAATGGAATTTTTTTAAAACGTAGAAATTCCGTGAAACACCAAAGGTTACAGAGAGGTTATAGTTAGGCTCAGGTTTCACTCGTACAAAACCAGAGAAATTCAGCAGTTATAAAACTTTCACCCCCGCAATGCACTGCTTGTGACTTCACATATTAAATCATTAATGACATCGTCAATCACTCATGACATCTCAAATGACATCACTTGTGACATCATCCAGTGTCTGTGAGTGTTTTTAAATAGATATCCCAAGGTGTATTGATGAATCAGTGGGTGTATGACTGCCTGCATGGATGATTTAGTGGGTGCATTACTGACTGTATAAGTGAATGACCATACATGTCTCAGTGAGTGTATGGGTGAGTGACTAGGTTGTGTGAATGTCTGTATCAGTCGGTCAATTGGTGTCTAAGTATGGGTGATTGATTGGTTGTCTGAGTACCTGTATGGGTGTATGAGTGTCTGTGTGAGGTGGGTGTGACTGCCTGAATGGATGGGTGAGTGAGTGAGTGAGTATATGATGAGCTGTGTGGGTGACTGAGTGTGTGCATGGCTGTGTCGGTGAGTGAAAGGATGTGTCAGTGTTCTATGGGAGAATAACTGCATATGTGAAAGCAGTATGAATAAGTGAGTGGGTTTGTGTATAACGGTATAGGTGAGTAAGTGGCTGTGTAATTGACTCTATGGGTGAGTGAGTAGCTCTATTGGTGACTGACAGTGTGTGAGTGGCTGTATCGGTGTATGAGTGGATATATCAGTGGCTTATTAGAAAGTGAGTTGGTGTATGAGTGGCACTATGGGTGACTAAGTGGATGTGTGTGTAGACCTATGAATCAGTGAGTGGGTGGGTAAGTACTGGTATGGGTGTGTCAATGGTTTTGAGAATGTTGTGTGGAAGTTGGAGGAAGTGTATGAAAGGTTATATTGGGTTGTGAGTGGATGATTCAGACATTCTGTGGATGATGACATTTGAGATGTCATTAGTGAAATCAGTAATGTCACTGGCCAGGTCATGAGTGATGTAATATGTGATGTCATAAGCAATGCATTGCGGGGCTAAATTTCTGTGTTTTTTTACAAGTGAAACCTGAGCCTAACTAGGTCTCTTTAACCTTTGTTTTTTTCAGTGAATGGCTAAGGTATTTTAAATTCCATTTCCTAATTATAATGTCCCTGTAACCGTTGGATTTATAAGTGAATTCCTAAGGTTATTTATATGCTAATTCCTAACTATAACATCCCTGTAACCTTTGGTTTTTTTCATTGAATTTCTATGGTTTTTAGGTTGTGCCTTGGCAGTGCGCATGCGCTGTCTGGAGGACCTGCTGTAATCACTCCACACAGTGCAATCCTGCCTGCCTCCTGCTATTGGCTTAGTCCTTAATTGCTCCCTTTCTTGGCTCCTTATTGGCTGGTGCTCCAGATACATCATTTCTTTTTCAGCAGTGTAGCACCGAAAAACTACAGTTTTCTTACGCAGCAGGTTGTTATCTATTCGTTTGTGGACTACTTATTTTATATCCTGCTTATAATTCACAGGGGCACACACACTTCACTGGCCACCGTGTGCATGACTTTTTAAAAGTTTGAAGTGACTTTACCATTTTTACTCAGCGCTGAGAAAGCCCCTCTCAGCGCTGAAGGACTTGAAGGACTGCTCCTTCATGTTCCTGCTGCAGCTCATTCAATCACCACCTCCGATACCTTTGGGACGAGTTTGCACTATATACTTCTTTTTATTTCATAAAAATGTTCTTCTCCTCTGCCCACTCCCCATTGAACCTCTCTCCCCCAGTGTTCACTCACCCACCCTTTCATCTAGTGCTCCCTTCGTCATTCCTCCATTTCTGGGCTTTTATTTAATTATTAATAAAAATGGAGTAGTTTTACAATTTTTTGAGGTTTAACAGGTGGCTGCCATTTACTGCCAGCCCGCTCCGTAGTGCTCTGATACCTCTGGGTCGAGTTCACACTATATACTTCTTTTTATTTTATAAAAATGTCCTTCTCCTCCATTACTCCTCTGCCCACTCCCCATTGTTCCTCTATCCCCCAGTCTTCACTCCCCTACCCTTTCGTCCGTTAATCTCTTCTTCCTTCCTCCATTTTCAGGTTTTTATTTAATTATTTGAAAAAAATTGGCTGTTTTAAATTTTTTTAGGTTTAACTGGTGGCTGACGTTTCCTGCCGACCCTCTCCATAGCGCTCTCTTATACCTTCGGGTTGAGTTCACGCTAGATAAAACTGCAAGAAAAAAAAAGCATTTGCACTGCAATAGGTCTTACATTCCTAAATGTACAAGCTATTGGGTTGCATTATTATTAGCAACACCAGAGCACAAACTTTTACTAATGCGAGACCCATTGCATTACAAATGCTTGTTTAACTAGTAGTCGTGTTTGAAGAGTGGTGGAGAAAGGTGGCTGGGTCTCTGACCAGCTCTCAGGAATCCCGTGGTGTAGGACTTACAGGAGGTACCAGGGGGGCTTCTTGGCATCAGGAGTAAAGAGTACTGCAGTCCCCAACCAGTAGTGTCCCAAGAGCGGCATTTGCAGAGTGGCGGAGAAAGGGGGCATGGCCTCCGAAGACCTCTTCGCAATCCCACTGTGTGGGACTTACTGGTGGCAACAGGAGGGGTAGTTAGCCCTCATGGACGTCCTTGGGGGCCAACTACCCCTCCTGTTACCACTAGTAAGTCTCATACAGCAGGATTCCTGAGACCTGGTAGGAGGCCATGCCCCCTTTCTCCACCACTCCTCAAACGTGCCTCCTGACGCACTACTAGTAGGGGGATGAAATCACCTTGGCTATTGAGGGTCCTTGGGTGCCAACTAGCCCTCCTGATACCTCCATTAAGACCCACACAGCTCGATTGCTGAGAGATCGTCAGAGGCCAGGCCCTCTTTCTCCATCACTCTGCAAATGCACCTCCTGGCACACTGCTGCCTGTGGGAAGTCCACTTTAGTCCTGAGGTCCTCAAGAGAGGAGGGGACCTCATTCCCACCAGCAGTGCGCCGAGACGCGTGTTTGCAGAGTGGTGGAGAAAGGGGGCTTGGCCTCTGACCACCTCTCAGCAATCCCACTGTGTGAGGCTTACTGGAGGTAACAGGAGGTCTTGTTGGTCCCAAAGGACCCTCAGCTGCCACACGGACTTCACCCCCCAACCAGAAGAGTGCCAGGAGGTGCTTTTTCAGAGTAGTGGAGAAAGGGGATGGGGCCTCCGGCTTTTCAAAAAGTTTTATTATTTTATTTTTGAGGAACGGGGCCGTAAGGCCCCCCTTCCCTGGACCATTTTGGGCCCCTGGGACTCCATTCCCCGGGGCCTGACCCATTTAAAAAATGTTAATGCATTAAAACAGGAGGGGGGTCACGTGCCCCCACCCTCCCAGGCCAATTTCAGCACCAGGGGCCTGCCTTTATTAATTATTTTTAATAATCAAAGGAAGGGGGGCCGAGAGGCTATTTTCGGGCCAGGGGATGCCATCCCGCAGGGCCCACTCCTTTTTCTTTTTTAATAAGGGAGGAGGGCTGTGCAGCCCCCCTCCCCAGGTCCATTTCCGCCCTGGGGACCGAATCACTGGGGCACAGCCTTAATATATAGTTTTTTTTAAATGTGGAGGGAGGGGCCTATGTGGCCCCCTTCCCGGGCCAACTTTGGCCCCAGGGACCCATCCCCCGGGTCATGGCCAGCTCTTTGGAAACCGCGGGAACCGGCATTGCTTTTTACACACAGGAAACTGCTGACATGCAACTTCCTGTGGGTAAAAAGCAATCTGTGCTCCCACTTGTTGACAGCGGAGCACCCTGTTAGCTATGGCATGGTTGGAGCAGTGCAAACTGCAATGTCCCAGGGATGGGCAGCCTAGGACATTGGTGGAGTCGGCCTTGGGGAGTGATGGTCCCCAGGGCCATCTAGGGGTCCAGAAGGGAGGCCACCCGGCCCCTCTCACATATTCAAATTTGCCACAGGAAGGTGGTGGTTGCAGGGGCTGGGGGTCCGTAACGGACTCCCTTCATTAAGGTATTTGTGCCCTGTGGAGGTGGCAGTCTCCAGGGCAGGGGGTCCACAGTGCTCCCCCCACATAATAGGAATTAGCCCCAGGGGGGTGGAGATCCCCAGAACTGCGGTGGGACCAGTGGGCCAGCCTGCATTCATAATGAAAATAGCCCCAGGGAGGTGGCAGTCCCGGGGCTTTGATAAGCCCTAGGAAGGGGGGGGGGGGCATCCGCCCGCTCCTATAATCAGCATATGCACCTGGGACCAGCCCACCCAGAGGTTATTTTAAAGCAAGCCCTTTTTTTATTTTGCAGCGGATTTGCGGCAAACTAAAGGGAAAAAATGCTTTATACCCCCGGCTTCAACCGAGTCCCAAGATGGCTGCCAACACTTCCTGGTTGAAGTGTTGACAGTCAATCAAATTTTAGTAGGATACGCGAGTCCAGGGCAAGGACTCCTGTCCCCAGATATCTATATATTTTAAATATAGAGATCTCAAACACTACTGAACTGATTTAAACCAAACCACAAAATGCACACTTTACGGACCAACACCTATCTTTCTGCTTTGGTGTAATTCCGTTCAGCAGTTCAGGCTGTAGTTGTGCTCAAAAAATGAAAAATCCCCATAGACTTAACATGGGGAAAATGCATTTTGGGAGCCCCCTTTTTTCTCGGCCCCTGCTTGACGGGTCACCCTGAAACTTTCAACACAGAAGCTGAACCACAAAGGGGAAGCTTTGTGAAAGTTTCGTGGAGATACGTGAAGCGGAACCAAAGTTATTGGCAAAACAAAGAAATCGCTTTTCTTATAGAAACTTTGTTCCTAACTAGAACTACCTACTAGCAACCGCCAGTAGGTAATAATAGCCATAGAAATATTTCAGTAATGAATACAATTAAATGGAACGAACAGCATTCAAGTGCAAGATTTTACAAAATGTATACAATTAATACCAAACAATTACTGACTTGATACAAAAGAGTCAAGGAATCAGAAAATGACACATAATTATGGTTTGTAGTAATCTGCTTTAAATAAAGTTTTGATTAAACAATAAACCGAAAGAGAAGAAAAGTACATGCTTTAAATCTTGAACTTCACAGTTACAATCTGGGCATCCAGGATGTTTTGAACCATATTTAAAGGAAAGCTAAATATTTTCACCTACTGGTGAGTTCTGTAGTTTAAAATTCATGCAAAACTATCTCACGTCAGAATTTAATTTGCTTGTCTGTAAAACTGAGCTTCTCCCAATTTCTCAAAACAGCAGTTAAGGTACAATAGTTTTGTTTTTTAAACAGTGGATAAGATCTTTGTCAAAACGTTTGCTTCTGGCATTCTTCTTTGGACAACAATTCTTAGAGTGGTGCACCTTTA
The DNA here is from genome assembly GCF_964204655.1 of Triturus cristatus. Lineage (NCBI taxonomy): Eukaryota > Metazoa > Chordata > Amphibia > Caudata > Salamandridae > Triturus > Triturus cristatus. The sequence goes on along the minus strand of NC_140590.1, from coordinate 944,860,077 downwards.
TGCATAGATCAAGGATTAGGACAGAGCAATTAGGTACCAGTGGAGAATGTGCTTGATGGGAATGGGAAAAAATCCATACAAAGATGAGCTGATCTTTGCCAATATGAACATTTAAAAATGTATGGACAGATTTGTCAACTTTAACTCAAGACCGATCCATTGTATTTGAGGATTTTCCTTAACGTGAAAATTCTGTCTTGTTAGGACTTCATTGAACAGTATGGGATAGCCCCGGTATTTTTTAGCTGGATCCGGAGGCTGTACTTTCATCCAATTGCCATAATCAAACACAGGCACCAGGCAGGGATGTCCCTTGTCCCATCTCCTCTTTATTCTGCCCCCGGAATCCATCGCAATAGCAATTTGCGCTTCCCCTGACATGCAAAGCATTCCCATCCAGGAGGTGAACACAACCCTTCGCTGTATGCGGCTAATATCCTCATCACCCTCACACGCCCAGCCACCTCATTGAGAGCCCTCAATGTGATCTCACACTTTTCTTCCCTGTCCACGTACATGTTAAATTGGGATAAAAGTGAGGCCCTGCATCTCACAGCTCACACACTACCTAAATGGTCCTCCTCCTCTTCCATGAGATACCTATGGATTGAAATTACCCCAGATCTCAGACACATGGTGGAACGCAACCTTGACCCACTCCATACAAACATCAAGGCTGACTTTAACCGCTGGTCCCAATGCAGCAGCTCCCTAAGAGGGACTACACAGATGCTCAAAATGAATGTGATGCCTAGACTGAACTACGTGTTTACCATGCTCCCACTCCGCATATCCAACTGCTAAATTGATGCCCTCGAGAAAAATCGGTAAACATTCTATTGTTGAGTGCGGAAACCATGACTAAAAGTGGGGTAGCTATATGCCGCCACACAGCAGGGCGGTATACAGCTACCAAACATCTGTGGTTACTAGATGGAGTACCAAATTGCATTCCTGAAATATGTAATTCATACCACATTGGACACACCCAGTACACACCCTATATGCTGAATCACAAAAAAAGGATGAAGTAAAAACAATCTAACTGATGTTTCGGGGAACCCTTTACCGTGACACTGGGGGCGGACTGCGGCCTCCCCCCGGAGCTGCTCCAAGCGAAGCTAGTCCTGAAGCGAAACCGGCGACTGGCATCCCGAGACGGCACCTCGCCGGAACTAACTGCCGCGGTGTTCTGAGCCCTCCCGAGGAGCCTGCGATGCGGAGAGCGGCTCGGACCGAGTGAAGGACGCTGGGGGCTCCAGGTTCTGATCTGAGGCAACCGGTGGGGTACCGGGGGCGGTCGGCACCCCCCACGCAGTCGCGAGGAGGAGCGGTACATGCCTGCATCAAGGAGTCGGTGAACTTCGGAGGCGGGTGTGGTGCGGACTGCCCCTGTGGCTTGGTGTGGGAGCTGCGGCCCAGCTGAGAACATGCAAGCTGAGTACCTGCTCCCCCCTGAATATATGTCGTTACTACGCATTCCGTTGCAACGCATGCCTTTACCACGCATGCGTTACAACGGAATGTGTCTTCCACGCTTTGCCGTTACCTCGATTTTACCATTACTCCGCTTTTTCTTTTTTGGGGGGGGGGGGGGGGGAGACCCCCCCAAGCCCCCTTTCTTCTTTTTTTTTCCTTTTTCGCAGGTCTCCGCCGACACTGAAAACGGACTGATGCATTTCTTCGGATTAGGATGACGTTGTTCTGTGATGACGTTGCTTGCGTGGTAAAGATGGTCGTTGAAGCATTTCGCGTTGTGAAGACGTTTACGAGGTAAGTGTATCGTTGTAAATGTAATGCGTAGAAAATGCTTCGTGGTAAAGGCTGTTTCCCCTCCCCCCTTCTTGCCCCTACCGGCCCCCAGTGCAGATGATGGGGCATCCTGCCTGAGGCTCATGGGTCGTGAAGAGTCCTCCTGAAAGCGGCAAACACAGAGGGACGGTGATAGTGCAACCTGGCCGACAGAGCATGGCTATATAACGGCACTAACAGCGACACCATAGCAACAATAATAGTGCCCCGAAGGTGAGCTGATGGGCCTGGGACCGGGAGCTTCCTCTCCCCCTCCGCAGATTTCTGTCTCGCCTGGAAGGAGCGCAGTGGTGGGCGGTGAGAGTGTCAGCGGAACAGGGCCTAAAGCAGGTCGGATCTCCTAAACAGGAAAGCTGGCATTTACTCCATGGCGTGATCTGAGTGGAAGCCACTGAAGGCGGTGCAGAGACACGGGGGGCACGCCAACACGATCTCTGCGGATATCAAGAGCCAAGGAATCGTAACGTGTATACGTGCACTGAAGCCTCTATAGGCATCTCAGCGGACAATACCCATGGTCCTGTTTCTCTGTCGGTGCATGCCGCTAGCAATATACGTTAACTGAGGGGACACATGAGGACGGAGGTGCCTGGACCTATGGACCTAAGGTATTCGTCGGCGCAGTGCTGAGGGCAGCTACACAATCGGTCGGAGGCCTAACGCGTGGGTGCACATAACAGTCTCCTGCACCGGGAGGGCGGCAGCTGCGTAGAAGGGGATTTTGAGGCCGGACAGGAACAGTGCCTGAGACGTACCGGCCCCCCCTGGAAGCGACATTGCCGTGGGGAAGCGACCCTGGATTGGCCCTGTGGGGAGGCAGAGGGGCTGAAGCATGTACTGGACTGCTCTGTCCACAACTGTGTGGACATTGCACGCTAGTCAGTCTGCGTACTGAGGCAGTTCCCTTGGAGGTGTGCTTCGTGAACTGTTTCTTGGCTGGCTTGTTTGAAGAGTGCGATAAGTGTATCCTACCGGGACTTTGGTTGGCCTAGTCGTAGTGGGCATTGTGGTCGGGGGTCCGAGACCAGCGGGGAGTGCCCTGCCGAGCACTGGGTTACGATGACGAAAGACAAAGACCCCAAGGCCTCCAAGCAAGGAAAGCTAGACCGGTTCGCCATGGTGCTGTCTACCCCCACTGGGGCAGAGGGTGGCGCGGCGCCCTGCCCAGACACCAACGCGATACTGCAGGCGATCCATGCGTCCTGTGAAAGCCTGGAAGGTAAGATTGCAGAGGTTCGGTTGGAGGTTTCCTTTCTGCGCCAAGACCTGCGAAAGGTCTCCGAAAGAGTCACCGATGTGGAGCAGCTAGTGTCGGAACTGGAGGACACCTCTCGAACCACAAGTAAAGATGTTGCGGGACTTATGGCTACTGTAAAAGAGGTGGTATTGAGGGTCGATGATGCCGAAAACAGGGCCCGCAGAAATAACCCGCATTTTGTAGGATTTCCGGAAAATGCAGAACGCTCTGATCCGGGCCACTTCCTACTGACATTTCTCAGGGACGCCCTGCCAGAGACGCAATTCTCATCGTACTTTGTCATAGAAAGAGCACACAGAATGCCTGGTGCCCGGCCACAGCCGGGGCTCCCCCCAGACCGCTGATAGCCGGGTTCTTGAATTTTCAGGACAGGGATCTTACACTCAAGAAGCTACAAAGGAAGGGTGAGATCAAATATGAAAACATAAGAGTGATGGTGTTCCTGGACTACTCCCGAGATGTTCAGAAATTGCGACGCACCTTTGATCCTGTGAAAGTTAAAATTCGCGCCCTTGGAATCCAATATATGCTGTTGTTCCCACCTAAACTTAAAGTTATCTTTCAGGTTACCACGCAGTTCTTCCAGACGCCGGAGGGAGGTCCTGGGTTGAAGAGCGGCCTCAGCTGCAGCATGGGTCACCAGCTACTGCGGCCCGGCCTGTGGATAAGTAACCGAGCTCGAGCTGGGAACGTCCCAAGGAGATGCGACGGAGAAGAGTGCTCATACTCTGGACTCCAATCTGCGCTACGCCGGCGAGGTCCCCGTGGTTGAAGGAGCAGAAACCCACTGTGTCAGACACTGGCGAAGATACGGCCCTGGATTGTGCATCTCGTACGTCTCAGAATTCGATGGGAAATGCAGACTCTGACCAGTCAGAGCAACAGGAATCCATGGACGCGGAAAGTGAGCACCTTCTATTGGAACATATTCAACGGCTGGAGGCGTCCGGCCAGGGCCCTCTGGGAGTGGACTCTTGATTACCACATTCACAGAGTAAGGGCGAAGAGGATTGAAGATACGGGGCCAGAAGCCCACCTAGAGACGCTGTACGATTTCTGAGGCTTGGCGAACTTTTGGGACCTTTGCCACGATACAGTAAAGTAAATAGTGGGTTGTAGTTATTGTATTGAAACCTAGCTGAGTGAATAAGGGGAAGGGGGGGTTACAGACCTCTGGGTGGTTTACCCGTGCCAGTGTTGTCACGTTGACAAAATTGGGGGGTGGTGGGGGTGCCTGCAGAGAGTGGGGAGGGGGGGAAAGTATTGGGTATGGCTAAATGTTTTGCATTCTGTTTTTTGGGTAGGGAGGTGGGTAGTTTTGTTCCATTACTATGTATGAATACTGACAATGAGACGGGAAGGCACTGTCTGGGCGCTGTCCAGGGACAAGGGGAGTTGGGAGATGTTTTAGCTCTTGTTCGGTCATTAGGCATGATTACAGATATCAAGCAGCAATGGTATAGTTGTGGAACTGTTGCGGGACCGAGGTGGGTGGATGATGTACTACACCTTCTTAATCCATGGCAGGGGGAGGCTACACAGTAATGACGTGGAACATCAATGGGCTAGGGAACAAAATCAAGTGGGGTCTGGTATCTAACTACATTAAAAGACTCAAACCAGATACTGTATTATTACAGGAGACGCATCTTATGGGTCGACATTGTTCGCTTCTGTGTAGGGGGCAATACACCACCCTGGCTCATGCGGGGTTTACTCGAGGCGAGTGGCAACCTTGATTAAAAAATCACCCCCTTCAGGGTTACTCGCAGATGGGACGACCCGGAGGGCACATAGGTAGTGGTCCAGGGCACCTGGAATCACACACCATGGTTAATAATTAGTTTTTATGCTCCCCCCATGGCTCCAGAAACATACACTTGACAAAGTGACAGATCTCCTCCTGCAGTCCGGCCCCGCCATGCCACATAGGCAGCGATTTCAACGATGTGAGTGATCCCTCCCTGGATCGTGCGCTAAAGGGGCCAGGGCCATGTGGGACCACTGCACTGGCAAGATTCCAGGTGACCCTGGGGTTGACTGATCTCTGGAGGCGCCACCTTCCATCAGCACGTGCCTACTCTTATTTTTCGGGGGCCCATAGAGTGTTTTCAGGCTGAACTACCTTTTTACCCCAGCCGGAGAGATTGAACAGGTGGAGGAGTTGGAGTACTTGGCCAGAGGTATCTCAGACCATTCACCGCTATACTTGAGGGTAGGAGGGAGAAGGGGAGGGCAGGCCATCCCCTGGAGACTGAATGCACGGGCCCTGAAAGATGAAATGGTTGCCAAAAAAATTAGGGTAGATACGGAACTCTACTTCCAAGAAAATCAGGGATTGGTGCAATCCGCTGTCATTCTATGGGAAGCTTTCAAAGCGGTAATACGCGATAGAGCTCAAAATATCATTGCCCATAAAAAGCGGAGGGAGTTGCAGGAGCTCCCGAAGTTGGAAGCTAAGCTGGTAGATCTTGAGAATAGGGGGGCTGCCACCATGAATGCACACACCCTCCGCCAGCTTGATGTCACTAGAAGAGAATACCAAGCATTGGTCAACAAGGAGATACGGGCACATCAGCTCGCAGTCCAACATTGGCTGTATGAGACTCGGCATAGGGCGGGTAAAATGCTAGCATGGTTGGGCAGGAAGGAACATGAGTCGAGGTGGGTTATATCTATTCAGGAGCTAGACCAGACCTATACCTCACCACAAAATATTGCCGGGGCTTTTGCCCGATACTACTCAACACTCTATGCCAATCAGACATGTGCCACTGAGACACACATTGCACAATACCTTGAAGGTATTGAACTCCCCTGCCTTGCCCCCAAGGTGCGTGAGGGGCTCGATGTAGACATTACATTAGACGAAGTCACGGAGGCCATTGGGCCCCAACGCCTCCCGGGGAAATTTTACAAACAACATAGTACCCTTCGGGCTGCACACCTACTTAAGATGTTTCAAGCTTCTAACGATATTGGGATACTCCCTGCAGATCTTCGAATGACAACAGTGGTGTTGATACCCAAGGCAGGGAAAGCCCTGGACGAATGTGGGTTGTATCGTCCCATTTCGCTACTAAATATAGAAATCAAAATCCTAGCTACTATACTTGCGACAGGCCTTTTAACAGTCATCACCTCCTTGATTCTCAAAGACCAAGCTGGCTTTATGCCAAAACTAGCCACCCGCTATAATCTCTGAAGAGTGGCTAATTGGATGGCTGCGGTCCGAGATCGGGAGAAGGCCCACTTGCTCGTTTCCCAAGACGCTGAAAAGGCGTTTGACACAATCCATTGGCCCGGGTTTTAGAAAGTGGGTGGCGCTGCTGTATACGGAGCCCGAGGCTAGGGTTCGTGTTAAGGGAGCTCTATCGGAAACCTAGCCAATACAAAGAGGGACCAGACAGGGCTGTCCCCTTTCCCCTCTACTTTTTGCTCTTATTCTAGAACCCTTGGCCTGTGCCGTTCGCACCACCCCAGGGTTGTGTGGATTTGTAGATGATTCCCGATTACTAGATGAAGAACGCATTTCCCTCTATGGGGACGACATCCTATTTTATGTGACGAACCCAAAGGAGACGCTTCGCTAACTCTTACAAATCTTTGAGACTTACGGATGCCATGTGGGATATAAAATCAACTGGAGTAACTCAACCCTATATCCAGTTGGGGGGGGAAGGTGGAGCCCCAAACATACCCCGGTTGTTTACGCTGGTCGACCGAAAGGTTTACCTATCTTGGCCTCTACATCACTACAGATGAGGCTGCGAGCCTAACACGTAATATTAGGCAGGTCCTCTCAAACTTTCAGGAAGACGTAAAGAGATGGAAAAGACTCCCTTTAACTATTATGGGGAGGGCCGCTATGTATAAAATGTATACACTCCCTCAAGTGTTATATGTGTTACAAAACACGTATCGTAAAATTTCAGATACACTGTTCAAACTCATAGATAGTGAACTGCACTTGCTCCTCTGGGATGGGGCCCATCCACGTGTGGCACTTCAGACTCTGCAGAGGAATCCATACAATGGGGGTTTGGCCCTCCCAGACATTAGGGCATATTATAGAGCGTCCCACCTCATAGTTTTCAGTGACTGGATCCACGCACCGGGAGGTCACTCGACATATCGGTTGGAACGGTTACAGTTTAGGGGACGTACGCACCTTCACTATATTTATGGGGGTAAGGGAAGCAGGCGCTTGTTACAGGTGACCCAGAGATCATTAGAGGTATGGAAAAGCTCTGAACGTCAAATGCAATGGGACCGGAAGTGTACCAGGGCAACCCCCCTGTGGGAAGGATGTAGGTTGACCGAGGTGGGGAAGTTAAGAGGCTTTAAGAAATGGGACATGATAGGCATTTCCAAAATAGGAGAGATCTTGGATAGGGATGATTTGGCCTCTTTTAGCACACTCCAGGACAGGTATCGGCTACACGACACTCAGGCATATGCATACCGTCGTCTGAAACATGATGGACTGCGGAGGGGCTAGAAGGCAGACATTGCCCGAATACGCCCCGTTAGAGGGTCGACTCCTGCAGGAGGAGATCCAGGCTAAAGCCATATCGCTTACTTATAAGACGTTACTCAACAATATGCCCGACAAATTAGGTCCACTCCGAACTAAATGGGAAACCACCACGGGTGTTCTGAAAGATATAGATTGGGAAGCCGCTCTCATGCATCCAAGGGAAGTGGAAATTAAACTTCAGTTACATCTCATCCAATACAAGATCCTCCATCGCATCTACTTTGATAGAGCACGATTCCATAAAATAGGGAGGGTGGAAAGTCCAGAATGCCTTAGGTAACGGGTAGCAAACGGAACGTTCATACATACTCTGTGGGAATGTACAAAGATCCAGGCGTTTCGGGGAAAGATTGTGAGGAAACTTAATAATATCCTTGAAGACCAAATAGAATTAGAGCCACGTTTTTTTCTCCTAGGAATCCCCACAGACGTGGGTATCTCATGACGCAAACTTCTATTAGTGGTGGCCAAACAGGACATAGCGAAATATTGGGGTGCCCAACAGATACAGACACTCAAGGAATGGAGGCTGAGTCTTCATCTTCATATGGTGGCAGAACTGGTGACGTATAGGGCGAGGGGATGTCACGGAAATTTTGGAAGATTTGGGCACGTGGATAAAATAGTACGATCTATAAGTGGAAGAAGAGGCAGAGGGTGGGGAAGTGTTTTCTGGACAACGAAGGGAAGAGCCTTGAATGATGTACTGTAGGTCCCTGCTGTGGGGTAACAAATGTGTTATAGTCTTGGAGTATTCTTTATGCCTGCCCGGCTAGTCCAAACCCATCCGCAGATTCACCTATGATAGCTGTTACATTTGGACTATTGCCATATGAGACAAGTGTGGAATGATGATTATTGTACATTGTGTATTCATGCATTGTTCAATGTGTTAATTTTCTTTCCAAAACAAAATTAAAAAAAAATATTTTAAAAATGTAGAAGGAAGGTATCACCCTCGGTGTTCTGCATTCCTACATCTGTGTGTTAAAGCGTGTCCTCACAAGCAAGTCCATCTATCGTTAGGGCCCCTCACCTTCGTCATCAGTAGTGTCAAGGGTGTCCACACCGGCACAATCAGCTGGTGCATCCGGCCCTCTATTTCATCTCCCGATGACTCCTCCAGGTGTTCCCCAGGCTCAATACCTCCGCCCACAGTCCTGCTATTGGGCGTCTATAGTGTGTTTTTCCTAGTTAGGGCTCTCCTCAGCTCACGCCCAAACTGTGACATTCTTCACCCAGGTTTCAATGGTCGGCCTGTCTGGGATTTCCACATCATGGCTATGCATCTGTTTGCCAAGGCCTTAGCTAAATCTAAGAATTTAGTGGCAACTTTCCGAGTTCGTGGTCTGGGAAATAATCCCAGAAAGCAGGTTTCTACGGTGCAGGCAAGTGTGGTATTAAGTGTGCATACCACTCCCTCCAAAAACGGCAGGAAGTGTGGGCAACTCCAGGTCATATGGCCAAAGTGTGTGTCCAGTAAAGTGCATCTTTACTGGACACATCCCCTTCTTATATGATTTGTGTTCTGTGAGAAGTCAAATATGTCATGTGTACATAATTAAATTGGGTGTACTTGAGTCTCGTATTCCTAGAGATTCTTTTAGGGTATGCCAGGACCCTGTCCCACTCTGAGTTTGTGACCTCTAGCCCCAGCAGTGTCCCCCACTATTCCCGGATCACCACCAATTGCTTTCCGGGCCATTCCTAGAACTGATCTACAGAACCACTTCACGAGGTGTTGCAAGGACCCATGGTCACCAGTGATCTCACTAGTGCTTCATATGTTAAAACATTACCTGGGGGTAAGTCGTATTGGTTTACTGAATCCTCCAGTGGTATCAGTGTTACCATCTGATAACAATACAAGTCCAGGTTTGGTCCAGGCCGTCAGTTGGGCATCTGTGAAAAAAGCAAGTGGGTCGCCGTGAGGAAGACCCACCAGGGGCAGCACTGGGGCATAAAGGAGGGTTTCCCCTGTCCTTTGTTAGCACACTTACCAGCCTTTTAGGGCTACTGCCAACAGTACACCTGGTTGGGTCATCTTAACTGTGCAGTAGAGTAGTTTTGGCAGTAGTGCCCCCTGATGGTTAGCCAATCCCACTGGGCTAAGTGTTTCCTGATGGGCTCCATCAAGCCACTGGGTAACACACTGTAGCTGCGCTGCCAGGTAATACAATTCAAAACCAGGGGCCGGAAGCCTCCTTCCTCAGGGAGGCACCAGAGAAGCACCAGCAATACCCTGTGACAGCTGCCATCCCAAATCAGTTCTCTCAGTAATGTATCTAACTGCCTTAACCAGGAACCCATTTTCTTGACTGGGAGATAAGTAAAAAAATATATAATAGTCTTGGCAACATGACCATTTTGTGCAAAGAGACCTGAGCCATAACGGATAATTTCAGATATTGCCAAAAGGGGACACAGGATTTGAGGGATCTAAGAGCTTTCCCCACATTTCCCTCCCAAAGATCTGCCAAGTAGTGGAAAATACGAATACCCAGATACCAGATGTTCGATGGAGACCAGATCAGGACCCACGGCTTATTACCCGGCTCGTGGGCACCTAACATCAAGGGGAATAAATGTGTTTTGGAGTTATTGACCCAGAGGCCGGAGACCACTGCAAAGTCACCCAATATTTTAATTGCAGACACAGCTCCCGTCGGACCACCATCTAAACAAAAATTTACATCGTCCGCGTACAAGGAGATGGTATGTTCTATACCCTCTACTGTCACCCAGTTGCCCGCTTCCTCCTGCCAAAAAACCTCTACCACTTGCTCGATGACCAGGGCAAACAAGAGGGAAGACAGCAGGCACCCCTGCCTAGGGCCCAGATATACATTGTATTGTGTGGAAATGATGTGGCTCGTTTTGACCAATGCGGTAGGGCCAGAGTACAGTAGCTTAACCCATTTAATCCAGGCCTTGCAGAAGTTCTCGCAACCAGTCACCAAAGAGACCGGCACCGCCCATCAGCCCTCTGTGTTGTACAAAGGGGGACAATTAAGTAAAGCGAGTGGGTTATCATGCCCAACTTGACCATCAAATGTAGTGTTACTCACTTGGCTGCCCTCTTAGGTAAACACTACTGAATCAGCAAAGCCTCTGCTTCAAGGCTGGGTGGGGGCCTCTCTGAGCTCCCTGAACCACCGCAAGTGGACGGTACAGTGCCAGTGGCCCCAGGCTCCCCTTCTAGCAGCAATAGCCCACCAGAGTCCACAAATCAGGTCCAGTGAAAGATCTTGCCCCCACAGACGTAGCCAGCGGAATCTACCAAGGCTCAGCCACCACCTCTTCAGTCATGAGGTAAGACACGCCTTGGGTCACCCACGTATGGGAACCCATATGCCCCTCAGTGTGCCCCAGGTTTTCCAAGTGTAGAGAGGGGGGGAGATGGGGTAGCCAGGCGCCCCGGGTGAAACGCTATCCCCAAATCGCCACCTGCCATGAACCCTGACCTGGGTCCTGAGATTCCGCCCCGAACCAGGCACTACAGTGGACGCCTTCCTGCGCTGGACTCATCGGGCTGTCATCGTGTGCAGCTCCGTGCAGCGCATTGCAATCTTGCATAGGAGTCTACTATCCTTGATTACCAGAATCACTGCTCCGGTCGCGCCTCTGCCAAGCTAATGTGAAACTGTCCGCTGCGCCCACAAAGACCCCAAGGGACCACCGCCATGAGGCAGTCCAGAGTTCCGCTGCCTCCAGTGGGGCTGTACTCCTGCTGTTTGTGTCCCTCAGGTTGCCCTGGCGGCAAGGGTAATCCCAAGGCAGAGGGTCTGCTGTCTGGACTGCTCAGGGGTACTCCCACCACTCACCCCTGTTGCCATCTCCAAGCCCCGATTTGGCCTCCGGCATTTCACTCCTGCGTGCGCGCATCTGACAGCCCGCCCCACCTCCGGCTGTAAGAGGGTTCTGCGGGGTGTGCCACCCCTCAGTCATCCCACCAATGAGGTGTCAAGCACTCACTCGGCAAAGGGGTGCATAAGGGTACCATGTCTTCAATGTAGCTACAGGGCCACTCCATAGAGTCTCTCTCAGCAGACTCGTGCCACCATTTTGCGGCACCGTTTCCAGCAGGCCTTGGCGGCCTTGGGAGCCACTGTTGAGTGGTCGGTGCTCATCAACGGCAACCAGATCATAGCTCGAGGGGCCCCAGCTTCACCTCCATGTCGGTGTCTGGCCAGTTGACTCCAAGGGCACAGATTTTGCAGGATAATCTATGGGATGGCGCGTGGTAGCAGGTTCATGAGTCCACTATCTTTGGCTCTTAGGCCACGCCCCCCCGGTTATGCAGTCTGTTACACTGCTTGTGGATGATAGGTACTCTCAATTTGCATTGAGCATATTTTTGCTCATTAAAGCAAAGTTTAAAAAAAAACACAAGGAAACATTAGAAACAGGATCAGCAGAGCTTTGATACTACCTACACCCACTGTAATTAAAGCAAAAATACAAGCTTTGCAAATACCTTGATGAGCAATGGAAGAAGAACTTACAAAATCAAACTACAACACTACAACCAGAAACAACAACAACAACAAAAAAGGAAGTGCGAAGAGCCCGGGCCCATGGGTGTACCTGGAATTACACATTTATTGCTACACAATACAGAAAAAAAGAACTTGGAAGAGATATGCAGTTCAAATATAGTAGAATCACTGTACGACCTCCAAAGGGTACATAGGAAAACATGTTATCTACAACCGCAAGATACAAGCAAAATACATCCACTTAGACGATAAACACTTATTTATTGGAGCTCTAGCAACAACATATTCAAAACAGGGTAGAGGGTATCATAACAGTTGCTAAATTCCTATGCCTCATGGAAACAAAGGAACATATTATTCATTTCAGTGCCATTCAGAAATGTAACGAGACCAAGACAGAGAGGTTAGCCAAAGAGTCACTAAATAGCTCAGTGAAACTTGGAAGAAGAGACCCAGGCTTGCCCAACCTCTGGCCTCTTAACCAAGAGTAAATCAAAACAATAAATCCAGCATAGGCCGCAATCCGAGTTTCCAATTTCTCATCAAATGAACAACAATGAATATTAAGGCACTGCAAAAGACTCTTGCCACCCTCGTTTCCCTCTTGTACTACTTTATTGGCCTTGGATGATTTAAACTTATGAGCAGAATCGCCTAAGAACACACATGGTATGGGCTTTGTTCACTCTTTAGATGCAGTAGGGCTAACTCGGTACATCAACAACACTACGCACATTGTTGGCCATGCACCGGATGTGATTTTTGGCCCAGAAGATCTTGTTGTGAAAAGACAAATAGCACCACAACCTTGGACGGAAAATGTCTGATCTTTTTTGGTATTAGCATGGGTTATCAAAAAGGGCAGAGAAGTGTAGGGAAACAACCTGACCCCCTCAAGCAGGCATGGCTATAAAGGTCAGCAGCCAATTAAAACCATCTCTCCCCCAGCTAACAACTGATCTGTTACTCGACATGATGGTGGAGGCTTAGGTTATTTGGACAGCCCGGGTGATGGATAGGGCGGTGCCAATGAAGACGATTCGCCCACGAAGTCGACCATCTGAACCCTTGGTGTAATGAGGAGCTAAATAAAGCCACAAGAGATGTAGGAATGCTGAGAAACGCCTGAGATCACAGGCCAAGATTCAACTTAGCAGAGTTCAGAGAGAGTATAGAAAACTTAGCATGGCTGCCAAAGACAGGTATTTCTCGAAGGAGATTCTCTCAATACCAATAGATCAAAAAAGGGTTTGGACATCACCTGCTCTGTAATAAATCCGCCTAGAGTCACCTTCTCAATAATACACATGCAAAAACTCTGCAATACCTCATCACTGGTTTTTTATAACAAAATTGCAAACACAATGCCAAGTCCCTCAACCGCCATAATGGGGGTAGAAGAACACATCACATCTAGTCCCAACCTGCTGATCCCTATTCTGGATGAAGTTGAGGGCCTAGTCACAAAGGGTGGTAAAAACGGAGGCGGAGTAGGTCTGCTGAGTGACTTTGACCAGATCTCGGACCGTCAATTTAAGAATATAGAGCAATATAACTCCATTAAATCCGGCTCACCTAACAACTTGATGCCGCCTGAAGTATGGCTCTCGTTAGTAGATATTCTATCAAAAGTCCTGCACCCTATATGCAACACATCTGTATACTTAGGAGAAGACTGGAAACAGACAGCAGACATGAATATTCTTAGTCACTATCGACCTGTCACGCTACTTCCATTCCCAGGGAAAATCCTAGAAAAATATGTCAACTCCATTCTAGTAGGTCATCTTGACAGCTACAGGATCTTGCCCAGTCGGACCTTTGCCCCATGCAGGGACCATATTTCCCCCCCCCCCCCGTGTTTATATAGCGCAAACTTGACGCAAAGGAATCAGGTATTCGAGCGCTTTACATGAGCACTAATTCCATTACAGACGGACACATTCATTTTTGTTAGGCACGGGGAGATTACATGATTTGCTCAGAATCACTGATGGTGATCATCGTGGTCGAGACTCAAACTCGGCTCCCAAGATTCGAGGTCGACCGCTCTAGCCATTAGGCCACATCCTCTTCCCATTGTTATCTGATCTGGATGATTTGAGGATAGCAGTTGACGAGGACTATTTAGTGGCCCTGGTATGATTAGATTTGTTAGCTGCTTTTCGATTGTCTCTCATGGGATATTGGCTGAAAGAATAGCAGAAATAAGAGTGAAGGATATTGCCTTATAATGGTGTCTGTTGTACCGGAAGGATAAAATCAAGGCACTCCATCTTCCATGATATCAATCGGAATGCAAAGGCATACTACAGGGGGTGCCTAAGGGCTCAACATTAAGCCGAACCCTATTTAATATATATTTGAGGCTGCTGGGTAAGCTACTTGGTCAAAGGTGTGCTGTCTTTATGAATTATGCGGATGACACGCCGCTTATAATATTGGTTGACGCTAAAACCACCGAACAGTCCGAAAGTTTCCATCATTGCACGAGTGATGTTACCGGTTGGCTGACATCAAATTTGCTCAAATTCAATGAACACAAAACAGAGGTACTTTGTTGTGCAGTAAATAAGGTCCCATGGCTTTTGCTGGCTGGTTTTTGGCCACCTCAGGCCATTTTTCCACAGTCTGCATTCTTGGAGACCCAAAACCTTGGAGTCCTTTTTTGAAAGCGATTTATCGCTGACCTCTCATGTCAAACAGACTATTATCAACTTGTTTTGCACTACTTAAAATGTTAAGGAAACTTTTACCATTTCTTCAGCAGAATATAGCTGCCATTCCTAGCCATTTAGATTATGGTAACGCATTGCTTTTGGGTGCCTCTTATTTGCTGATTAAACAATTGACTTGCAAAATGCAGCAACACCTTTAGATCTGGATCTCCCAAGAATGTCCTCGGTCTTATTGGTGGTTAAAGAACTGCTTTGTCTACCCGTAGGCAAGAGGATTCTCTTTAAATCGCTCTCTATAGTTTACAAGGCTGTTCATATGATGGGACCCGTCGATCTAAGGAATAAGCTCGGGAACAATTGCCCAGGAGGCCGGCTGAAATCCACTGAAGCTGCTCTTTAGATTCAGAGCAAATGTAGACCTTTCAGGCTAAAGGTAGAGCATTTTCAGTGCATGCAGCTCATTTGTGGAAAAACCTACAAACCTCTTTGCGCAAGTCACCAGATCTTGGTCAGTTAAGGAAAGCCCTTAAAACGTGGCTGTTTACTGGATAAGGGTGGGGTAAGGTGAGACTGGACTAGGCTGTTTAGTGCCAGGACGCCTTCTCTAGGCAACTTCGCGCCTCAGAAATATATATAATAATACTAAGAATATCAGCAGTCACCTGGAGACCTAGCTTGCCACTTGCCTGTGGTCTCCACTTCATGCTTGTTCCAGACTGACCCAGTGACACCGCAGCTGTCCAGGTTTTTCCACTGAGCTTTTCCTGACCTGACTCACCATTCTTCCCACCACCAGAATTCCCAACCACTCCCGGACCTACTTAACGCAGGCCACAGAGCAACCGCGCGCAGCGGGCGTATTGCAGGTGAGCCAAAGACAAGTCTGTCTGTGCCTGTCCACCTCTGGACCGCAGCCACTACCACGACCGTTGGCCCTCCCGCCCATGAAGATACATAATCGCGAGCTCTACACCCTCGACGCTGCAACAAACACTGCCACTGTGCCAACCCATGCTCCACGGTAGGACCGTTCACCAGCACCTACTGCCTCTTCACCTGCCACTGCACACACACCAGCCCACCAACCAGCCCCACACCGAACACACCACAGACACCACCTAACCAAAAACACCAATTTGCATCTGCCATTCTCAACACATGCTCACTATGCAAGCACTCTGCTGAATTATGGGACCTCCTCGCCACTCTCACACTGAAATAGTCTTCCTGACTGAGACCTGGTTCAACCTCACATCCGCCCCAGACATTGCCACAGTGATCCCAGATGGATATAAAATCACTCACCAGGACAGCACCAACAAGCTGGGAGGAGGAACAGCCATCATCCACAAAAAGACTAAACAGTGTACAACAACCACAACCATCAACAACACCACCACCACCACCACCCCATGGAACATCTCAACTTCAACCTCCACATGGACGACAAGACAACGATCAAAGCCACACTTGCATACTGACCCCCAGGCCTGCGCTCCAGCTTCTGCAACACCATTGCAGACTTCATTGTGTCCCTAGCCTTAGGCTCCAAGGACTACATCTTCCTCAACAAACTATATTTCCACATTGATGACCCCAATGACAAAAACACAGCACACCTCCTCAACAGTATGAGCAGCCTCAGATTGACCCAGATCGTCCACAACCCTACAAACACCGCAGGACACATGCTGGACCCAATTTTCTCCTCCAACAACCACATCAAATACAGCCATGACACAGAACTAACATGGACCAATCATTTCATTGTCCACTTCAGCATCTCCAGACCCCGCATGCCACCCCCAAGATGACCAACTCCTGCCCCCCACCGGAGGTGGAATAAAATCTCAGAGCCCATTTGGGTGAACACCCTCATCACCTCCAACCCTGCTACCGCCACCAACCTTGAACAGGGAGTGAAAAACTTCAACGCCTGGATCACCAATTGCGCAGACAGCATTGTCCCCAGCAAGAGCAACATCCAGAGAAAATCCTATAAAAAGGCCAGCTGGTACATTCAAGAACTCAGAGCAGCAAAACGAGACAGCAAACAGTTAGAGAGGAGATGGTGCACCTGCAAGGTCACCTTCGACAGGGCAGCCTTCAAGACCTCCCTCAACCTCTATCACCACTTGCTAGGAGAAGGAGAAGAAGAAGAAGAAGAAGAAAGAGGAGAAGGCGAAGGAGGAGACTGAGAAGAAGATGATTACACTTTCACTATTTATTCAGTCCTGAGGAGGTTCATCCCCAGGACAATATCTTTGCACCAGGAGCTGGGCATTAGAAGGTTGTTCTCTCTGAACACATTCAATTAGGTAGTTTCATATTTTGCATTGAGCAGTGCTTGGCACTTTTTATTCTGTTTGACTTTTTAGTAATGTGAAAAAGGCAATGCCTAAAGGATTAAAAAAATAATTTAAATGCATTAGTAGATCAATTCAATTCTGATTAGAAATGTGATCAGTACATACATTCTTAATGAAAAAAATGGGAATGGTGGTAGAGAACTGGTGCATCTGAACATTCTACTTGACAACTAAAACGGTGCTGATGGCATAAGAAGGCAATAGCATACTCTGTCACATTCCTACATCATTGTTTTGGGTTCCAACAGCCGTTCATAGCTGCCACGTTCATAGCTGAAAGTGGTGCTCAATGGCAGGTGTCATGTTTCCCAGTCCTCCATTCCCATCATTTTTGTGAGGGGAAATGAGGGCCAGTATAGCTGATAGAAACCCTGGTGTCCTGTTCGCAATTGGGAATATAACACCGGGGCAACTGCGAGCTGCCTTGCGATTTTTTTTTTTTTTACAATGTACAAATGCAGCAGTGATTTTGGAAAAGGTCAGGGGCGGGGGGAGGGGGGACAACAAGGGAGGAAAATACCACTCAATTTACTTTCATATTTCACTATATTAATTCACCACTAATCCTTTATGGGTTCTGGAGTAGCGTACTACTCGACGAAAAAGCGATTCAACACCTCATTAGGGGTAGCATGCACTATATAAATGAAACATTTTTTTCCCTCTTCTATCTCTCAACTATCCTTCTCAATCCAAATAACTGACTAACAGATGCAGCATTCAATTCACTTTCATATTTCACTATACTAATTCACCACTAATCCTTTATTGGTTCCGGAGTAGCATACTACTCGCCAAACAAAGTGCTTTGACGCCTCGTCAGGGGTAGTAGGCGCTATATAAATTAAGTTACAATAAAGAACTTTTGGCAGTGCAATGAGATAAGGCACAAACTACCCATTCATCTCTTCAACCAAGCTGGGAGGGTGTACGCACAATGGCGGAGGTACAAACTGTCCGGGTGGAAAAAATGTTATTATACAGAATAATCCGTCACCAAACTTGAGCAAGCTGGAAGACACAAACTGTTCTGGTGACACTTTGCTCAAGTCCCAGAGACATAAGCACACTAGGACAAACAGCTGCAGCAGCCAAAACTTTAAATGAAGTAAAGGATTCCCTTCTGTGCCCTGGGGAAGGGTGGGTTAGGATGGGAGCACAAACTACTTTCTCTGCCCTTGCATAAACTCGGAAGATGTGCATTTAACAATGCCTCAGCACAAAAAACAAACAAAAGTGAGAATTTCCTTCCCCGCTGTTAGGCAAGGTACAGAAGGGTTGGGACCAAAGCCATCCTATCTGCCCACTAGCAAAGCCAGGAGGCTGCGGTGACGATGGAGCTACTTGTAGCTGCCAGGATAAAACGCACATGAAAGAGATGGTGAAAATGGCTAAATAAGAATGCGCTTTTAAAATCAGCCTGAAATGAGAATGCTGGTAGATAACTGGTGCATGATGAATGAGCCATTATCACAATCTCCAAAATAACTGAATAACAAGCATTGGCATAGCCAATAGGTCTCGCCTTTGGGACCTTATAAGTGTTTAGCCATGCAACAGTTGCATAACTAAATACTTATAAGGTCCCAAAAGTGAGACCTATTGGCTATGCCAAGCGGCCGTGCGGCTGCGAAAGTGATCGCGATCAAACATCAAAGTGGCCGTGCGGCCGCGAAAGTGAAAGTAACCTCGGTAAGCTCTAGGCTGGCCTGGTAGCACTTTTTGTAGCCCTCACAAAATGTCTCGCCAGACCAGCGCATGCGCTGGGTCAGGCGAGACCTAAAAATGCTCCAAGCCAAGGAAGGGGGCACATGGAGGGAAGCACTGCCTTGTACTCCAAGCTTTGTGTATTTTTTGGAGTGGTTGATTGCATATGGACATTTTCAAGCTCAATCAGAACAACTACTCGTTTGGGGACTAATAACTTTGCCTCCCACTGTTGACCAATCTGCCTCACATTTGGCAGGATGAAAGTATGAATTTGTGCTGTGATTTTCCAATTTTGTTTTTTTTAATTGGTCAAGAGGGTAAAGTTATTATTGATGTAAAAATGTTTTTTACTGGGTGTTTCATCCTTAATGTAACACATCCACATATAAATAACATAACGTGTATTTGCATGTTATGTTAATGTGTACGTGTAACATAGCCAAACATTTCTTGGGACTACACGGAGTCTCAATTTGAGCTGCACAATTCAGTGATGTTGCCTTTTTGAATACCCAGCACTGTCAGTGTTATCATCACTGACGAATCAGTCTGTTACTACAGGAGGAATCATAGTGCTGATACTTTGAAATGGAGTCATTTCATTGTAGAATATTTATTTTCTCTGTGACTATTTGTATTCTTTTTTATTCAGGCTTTAGCCCTGCCTGGGTGTTCCCACATTATTTGTCATTTTCTTGACTATGTATTATTTATATGTGTATAAATTCGTGCATAATATATTTCCACCCTGTGTAGTTTCCTTTTAGCTGTGCAATGCATTACAAAAAGCACTTTCAGTAAGACTATATGGACCTATTAAACGGTTTTTAACTAATGGGGGGAAGGGAGAGTGAGTAAATTGAAAACTACATACTTATGATGTTATCAAACTAGAGACAGCCTTCCTTTGCAACAACCAAAGCAAGCGCAGATGGGATTATCCATTGTTATGTCTGAGGCTAAACTTAGGCTCCTCAATTTAAATTAAGACAGACAGACAACAATGTACAGGGAGAGTATGGGTCAGTGATAGGAGAAGTAATGTGCCACTTTCTTTTGCATTACAAACTAGCTAACTTATTATTGATCAACAGGGGAGCAGGATTTTCTCTCTCCAATTTTACGTCATTTTTGCGGTGAACCAGCCAAGCAACAGAGTAGTCTGCTGCACCATCAACATGCACCGTTTAACCAATTTTACTTACTTCTCTTAATATAAAAGCTAGTTGTAAATGTAATTCTATATAAACAATAATGTTTTTTAATTCTGTATTTTGTTTTCTTCCGTTTAAAAGTAGTTTCAAGCCAGATGACTTTCATGTGCGGTGGTAGAGAGAAGAGTAGCCAAGCAAGGTGACTCATTTCCATCATTCATCTGCACAGGAAGTGACATCACTGGATTTCCCATCAGCCATCTGCACAGAAAGCGACATCCTTCCTCTGCCCTCCCAGGACCTACTTCATGTTGGCTGCAGCACGGACGCACCACTGATGTGCTAAAGGCATGCTCATCTGTGCCCGTCCATACCCAGCGCCAGGAACTATGGCCCAGCCACTACCCTCAGTGCCCTCAACCCTGGCCGCACCACATAACATAGAAGGAGTGTTCTGCTGTGCTTCCTGCAACTTATCATGCATTTACCCACACCCAACACTCACCACACCTGCACTAATAGCACCCAACACTGTACTCTCTCACACTCGCAGTCCTGTGACCACCTACACAACACTCCGCACTTGCATGTATGCTCAACACACTCTCATTCACCAAAATAACAGATATCTGGGACCTACTGCATGACAATGCCCCGAACATACTCTTTCCTCACAGAAACCTGGCCAAACCTTGCATTGGCCCCGCTATCGTCACAGTGATCCCCCCAGCTACAAGATAGCGGTGGAATAACCATCATCCACAAAGAAAACCGTCAGCTGCATCACCTTCACAGACAAGTCATCCTCCAACATGGAACACCTGTTATTCAAGCTCCAAGTAACAGCCAACTCCACCCACTGTGGTAGACTCATCTGTAGACCAACGGGACCTCACGCAAATTCACCAACACCATCACAAACTTCATCTCAACATTAACCATCGACACTAGCAATTACATACTACTTGGAGACCAGAACTTTCATCTTGAAGACCATGCTGGCACCATCTCAAAATGTGATCGTAGAAGTTCTTGGAAGCCTGGGCCTCACCCAATGAGTAAACCTACCCATGTTACGGGACACATCCAAGACCCTATTTTCACCAACTTCAACAACATTAGAGTCAACAAGACTTTTATGGCGTTCATGGATTTAAGTGCAGCATTTGACTGCATAATCCACTCTAAACTCTGGGATATAATGAAGATGATGGGGTGGGGTGGGCCTAGCAATAATCAGTTTTATCTGCCAAAAGTACTCCAACGCCTCAGCCCGTGTCATATTTGGCAAAGATGCTAAGTTAATTCGCCCATTCAAGATTGAAAGAGGCGTTAGACAGGTGTGTGTGCTGGCCCCCTTTTTATTTTCCATATATACAAATGGTGTTGAGGCAGCCCTTGCAGGAGTAACTCCTGATGTCCCCATTTTTTAGTCTTTCACTATACCAACACTTGCATATGCTGATGATGCGGTATTAATCACTAGAACAGGGGTGGCCCTTTAACGACTAATAACAGCCTGCAATTTATTTATTTCCTCATTGGGACGGAGAGTTAATGAAACAAAGTCCTTTGTTCTTCTTGCAGGGACTCCAGCCTCAAAGAGATCAAATTTTGCGCAGATTGGAGGTGGTAGACTCCTTCACGTATTTAGGGGTCCATTTTGATAGAAAACACTCCTGAGCATAAATGGTGAACAATAGGGCACTAGTGTTGGAGAAGGGTATGGAAGCCCTCCGGACCTTTGCAAAAAGGTTAGGTTCAAAACCCCTCCCAACAATAAAAAATGTATACCAAGCAAAGACAGTAACAGCAGTAATTATGAGGCAGGTATATGGGGTATGACTTCTGTATCCAAACTCCAAACTTTGGAGGACGGATTTTATAAGATACTGTTGTCTGTCCTCATTTCATGCTCAAATTTCATCTATCATCTCAAATTGGGATTACTTTATTGGACTGATAATATCAAGGTTGCTCCTGTACTCCGGTGGCATTCTATATGGAGCAGGGATACAGTAAACTTAGCCCACACTAAAATTATAAAAATTGTTTGGATTTGGATAACACCCATAAAATTCCTTGGCTCCAGTATGTGAGATCATCCTTAATCGCATTGGGGTTGGAGGAACTATTCACTACCCAGATCGTGTGTAAAAGGATTTCGAAGCAAAACTTGAAGTGTAGATGTTTATCTAGAATGGCCCATGAGCGCCAAGATGTAAATCATTTAAAGAATACAGTAATGTTGTAACATAAGTTCCCTATGATACCAGCGGGGACTGTTCATATTTAGAGCATATCGGAAACTCTCAGCTTAGATATATTTTTATGAGATTTCATCTGAACTTAATCCCCCTAATGTGAAGTTTTGAAATATCTTATCGATTTTCTTTGATTCTTGGATTTCGATCTGCTCTTCTCTAGAAAGCCAAGAATCACAGAAGCGTGGGATACATAGATTCCGAGAGCTGAGACAGCGTTGTACGCCTAAAAGAAAATTGATTAGATATTTCAAAACTACTACGTGAATGACCGCAGAAGTGGTCTACGGCTGACACAAAAAAGCGCATGAGTGGAACACATGAGATCAGCTGATCTCATTAAAAATTCAATGGTCCTGATGAGAACCCCATGAACTTTCGGTTGGGTTTGAAACACGTCGACCACGCAATTTCCGAGCAAGTGCTACGAAAAGGGAGTTACCCCTGGTTATGTTCAAGCATAGAAATTTTGTTTAAAAATCTAAGAGTTTATTGTTATGCTTGCAGTACAGTAGGTTCATTTAGAATAGAGCACTGTTTGGTTTGAATGTAAGGCTTAGAAAGCCATTTGTCAAAATGTGCTAAAGTCTTTTGTCTTAATGTGACATTGAAATGGGTTTATGTGTGTTTTTTTGTCCTTATCAAACAGCATGTCATTAATTGTTTTATGTTATATGTGGTGTTTTGGTCATGTACATTTTTTGATGTCTTAAAATTGGATTTTGCGTTTAATATGTGAAAAATGGTGGGTGTGGATTGTAAATTTGATATTTGTAAATTGTTGAAACCTTTTTTTGATACAGTAATTAAAAAAGAAAAAAGAAAAGAGAAAATTAAATGAATTTTTGTGTCACATTGAGTTGTTCCATGTGCCACTTCCATAAGTAAGGGAGTAGAGTGATATCAGTATTGGCTTTCTGGTGGGGTTTATAAACCATGCAGAACTCAGCAGCCAGAATCACTTTAAACCTCCCATGCTGCACTCACATTACATCACACCTGAAGGAGAGACACTGGCACCCCATACACAAACGAGCACAATTCAAACTCCTTACCCACACTTTCAAGGCACAACATAACACAGGACCAGCATACCTCAACAATCACATCTGCTTTCACAAACCTTCCAAGCACCTCTGCTCGTCTGACCTCCTACTTGGACACATCCCAAGCATAGGGAAAACCAGATACGGCCATCGGGCCTTCTCCTACATCGCTCGTTAAGCTTGGAACGACCTGCTATTTCACATAAGAGCCTCCTTCCCACTTCTTCAATTCCACAAAAAGCTGAAGATTTGGCTTTTCGAGTAGTCCTACAATGCCCTACGTGTGGCTAGACTCACACTTCCTCATCGCCAAGATGCCCTCCCAGGTGATAGTGTGCTCTACAAATCTGCATAACAAAAGAAGTGAACTGAGGGCCTGATTCAGTGTTTGGAAGACGGGTTACTATGTCACAATCAGGATGGAATTTTGTCTGCCTCATTAGAAGTGCAATAGTGTATTAATGCTCTTATAATATGGCCGACAGGATAACCATTACATTTGTAATGGAGTAACCCATCCAAAAAACTGTAATTCAGAACCTATGAGATGCAAAGAGAAAAAAATTAAATAGATCCAGTGCATAATTTGTAAAACAAATAAGTGCCAGGGCTCTCGTCAGAAGGCCACTCCAGCTTGCACCACACATCCCCCCTTGCCATGTTGCCAATGATAATAGCAACACAACTACTAACCATCACACTCTTACAAGTATGACAATTCAGACTATTTTAGCTGTTGTTGTGGTAATCTATAAATTGGTCAGACAGCGCCACCTTGTGGCAGACTATGACAAGCGCCGGTGTTGACAATTAAGTGCTGGTGCCGAGCACCGGAAACCAGTGGCTCAAATTAAGCACTGAATAGATCCAGATATCTGTTTGGGTGGTCAATTCAGCATTTGGGCACAAAAATCAATAAATTTAATCAGTTAGTTAATTGCAAACAATTTACTTGTGCATTCCAGTGCAACACAAAGGGCATTTCATAGGCTTCCAAAATTTTAACACTTTCAGATTAGGAGTCTGAGTGGTTACTCCAAGGGAACGGATTACAACTGGCCCCGTGATACCACACACAGATTTTCTGGGTGTGGGAGTACCAGCACAGATTTACCAACTGGAAAACGTGGCCAGTAAAGTCACAGGAGGGTCATACAGATGCTGCTGGTACAAGCACAACTTGACCCCTGCTCATCTTCTCCTAGAGTGCAGGTCAACCATGGATGGGTCCTCAGTGCCTTTCTCTAGCCTCCATTGCCACAGATGCACACCTTTTCCCCTCTCCTGCCACCTCCGGGATCCACAGCCATATCTGCGCTTCCATTTCCCCCCTCCTGAGACTTGGGGGTAAATGGGCGCAGAAAACTGCTTGGTATTCTGGCTCAGATTCTGGTTCTCCATGTCGATTTTCACCCCGTAAAAACAGGTCTGCATGTTACTCCCTATTCCGCGTGGAATAGCTACGAGTAGCTGTTGGAAAACGAGGCAGCATCTGTGAGGCCTGCACAAATAACATGACTACATTTGTCCTTCACTGGGAACCAAACACCCAATTGTAGCGCCTGACTCTCAGAGGGTAGCGTTGTAGAGCAGTCTGAGGCTTACTCAAGGGAGGTGGTGTGGCTAGTAATCGCCATTTGCAGGTGCACAAAAATAACACTCAATAATTGAATGTCCAGTCTGTACTTTGCTTTATAAAAGTAAGAGTACATTTATTAAACACACACACCACTCAATACTATGCACCAATTTACAAATATACATAAGCTGTTGGAATTACTTTGTGAGATTGCATAACATCTCCACCCCTCCCGCAGGGGGGGTGGGGTCTAGTACCACCACTCCCATGTATGCACATCAACTTGCCCCAATGCAGTTAGTTGAACATAACCTGGAGCGAGGGCCCTGCGCACAGGCACCATCCCAGTGGTGACCCGCCCCATTACCTCAACAAGCATTAAAAAGGGGTAAACCTGCCTTGGTGACACATGACCCTGACTGAGCATCTCCTACTGACCATAAAGTATGCACCTCTATATCTTAAGGGTTAGCAGTCTGGGGTCTTCACCTAAGCACAGCAGCAATAATCCATGTTTACGCACACTTTAGAATGACAGTACTCATCACCTTGGTTGATCATTTGAATGCATTGCAATTACAGCCCCTAAGGGCATCACAGATGAAATCACAGGATTGCGCATATACAGCCAGACACCCTAGCAGGACTGTCTGGCAACATAGCCCCACTTGGCTTACGACATCTCCTTACACATGTGACTTACAGTCCCTTCAAAAGAAGTACTCCTGGCAACTACACTTCTCCTGCAGTGCGCCGCTTCACTTTAAAAGGAATCACAGGTAAAAGCATGGGATTACGTAAATACAGCCAGAGCCCCTAGCAGGAAGGTCCAGCAACATAACTCCATTTAGCTTAACATCACCTTACACAGGTACTTCACTTTACACAAGTGACTTTCAGTCCACCTAAAAAGAAATAACCAATAGTAAATGCATTTCGGTGCAATTACACCACTTCACCTCCAGGGGGTGCCCTTCTCCAGACATCCCCAACTCAGCTCTTCACTCCATGATGCACTTCATAGTACACCCTCAGCTGTAGAACATAAGTTCCAGCCTAGAAGGTGTTAAAGGCTGGCTGAGCCCTTGAGGGGTTATTCTTTCAGATGCCCCGTGAAACTTAGGGGTGGACTGTTCTTCTTTATGCTGGGGGAGACTGCGGTGCTCCTGCAGCCCCCCTGCACCCCTTTTCACACATGAGGGTGACCCCCTCCTCTGGGGGCCACCAGGCACCAAAATGTCAGATTTCTTCGTCCTGGGGGGGGGGGGGGGGGTTGGGGCTAGCCGGCGCTCCTCCAGCAGCTCCCCCAGCACCTTTTCACAAGTGAGGGTGACCCCCCTCCTCTGGGGGCCACAAAGCACCGAAACGGCAGATTTCCAAATGCCTGGTGAGGCATTATGGGGCGCTTCATGCTCCTCTTTACCAGCCCCAGCTACTGGGAACACTCTCCTCCGCCCTCAGGGTCTCTGATTCAGCAGGGTGCTGTCTTCACTGGCTCCCTGCGCCGGCCTTTCACCAGGCTCTCCTTCTGGGCCTCTCTTCTCCCTGCACAGAGGCCCCTGCTTCTGTGCACCAGTCCTGGGCTCTTCTTCTGTTGCTGATAGGGTCCTGGGGCAGTCAGGGGGTCTCTCCTTCCAACTGCCCATTGCACCAGGCTCCAGCACCTTCACCCTCAGCCAGAGGCGCAACTAGAGCCAAATTTCGGGGGGGGCTGAGCAAAAATTTCGGGGGGGGCTGAGCAAAAATTTCGGGGGGGGCTGAACTTTAAGCAATAGGCAGAGTGGAACTGCAGGGGCTCTAGAAGGGGTGAAACAACAGCAAGGCCTCATTAACATGCAAATGGTCTTTTAAAGACCTGTGAAGTGCTCGGGCGCGCCTGCTTTTTTGCCCGGGAAGGTGTCTCATCCCGGGCTGCCGCACACGACGGGGGGGGGCTGAAGCCCTGTGAGTCCAATGGGTGTTGCGCGCCTGCCCTCAGCAGACCACACCCCAGAGAGACCTTCTCTTCCTGTGCAAACACTTTTTAAAAGTTGAGTAGGGGGCTGGCAGGAAGTCTCTGTTGGTCCTATCAAACAGCGACACATCACGTCCCTGCCCCTGCTCCCTCCTTCTTGTCCAGCCTCTGAGCTTGTTCAAAATGGCGTTGTCCAGGGTTTCTGCCACATGTCTCGGAAGCACCTTCCCCCCCAAGCTGCCTTCCCTCCTTGGTGCAGCCTGGTGCCTGGTACCCAGCGACAGCGGTTGATGGATTGGCCTGTAGCCCCACCCATCTTCTCTTCGTGGAGAGGAGGTGCTCGCTTGTGGAAGAAAGGTTATCAATCCATCCAGCTGAGGTCAGCCCTCAGCCTGGGTCTGGTCATGGCTGGCTCAGAGAAATATGACAGTTCTGGATGACCCAAAAGCAGTACAAATATGACTTTGGACTCTGCAGAATACTTCTTTTCACATTTGCTACATTGGACTTAAGTGCGTGTCTGGAATCTGTAGGCCTAATTGAAGTTAATCTAGCCCCTGGCTCCACATTCCCTTAGGGGAATAAGGAAGTGAAAACACAGTAAAACACACTGACTTTCCCTGGCATGTCTCTTCCATCCTGAGCTCACTGTGGGTGAGTCCCAACTTATGAGGCTCCCCAACAGTAAAAGCTCAACAATAAGGTGCTCAAAAAGCGAAAAATCCGGACGGCCCATAGTGTCAGAACCACCTTCTAACAGTAGCCGATTCAGGTGCAGAAATACTGTGCAGAAACGGTATTTCTGGTCGCATGGTATCCCTGCATCTAACTTGGGCTGGTAATCAGGAAGTAGGAGGTGTATAGTGGCAAAAAGAATGAATAGTCTGAGAAAGCAGAGAGCAATATGGATATTGAGCATGTGGGGAAATGTTCAATGAATTTATTTCTGCCCTTTAATGCTGCTTTGTGCCACAAATGACTAACGGCGCAGATGTCTGCTCTCATGATTTGAACCACAGGGTTTAAATGTGAATTAGCCAGGGCCGTTTCTACCATTAGGCACGACTAGGCGGCCGCAGGCGGCAAAAGGGGGAAACACTTTTTAATTTGAAATCAAACAGCGAAAAAATTGAGCAAATTAGGAGAAAAAGGGAGGGGCGGCATTTTTCAATTCTCGCCTAGGGCGGCAAAACACCTAGAAACGGCCCTGGCATTAGCAAACAATTAGTCCACTTGAAGCGTATTTTGTGCATTTTCTGTGATAGCGCCAGAGTGAATGTTGCAAATGCACAGAAATTGTTTCAGCAACAGGGGGCTCAGGTTCAATGAAAATGCTCGAAAAGCTTGGAATATGTATTTTTGCATCTACAAGTTGCAAAAATGTCCAAGTCATTGTCAGAACCCACAGAGTTTGCAGGTGCTAAATTACATTTGCATTGCAACCCCTTGCCCCAATGCAACTCCCTCTCACTTCCTCATCTACTTCTACTTTGATAGCTTTATTTCGGTCAATGACCATAAAAGCACAGATAAAATATTTACATAGACATAAAACATAAATAATTCAGCATTTAAGATAAAAAGTTATTAAACACAGTTATCAAAGTAGCACAATGAACAATTCTAGTTCCATTCTAAAATATACAATGCACATATTCAATCACAGATACAAAGGTTAAGAGGGATCCAACGCCTTTAGAATACGATTACGCGTATGCCAAACATTAGTAAAAAATTTTGATAGGGCGAAGACAGTTGGGCCAGAGACATCAGATTTTAAAATCCTATACACTGGTACATATTCCCTGCAGCCCATATTCCTTATCAGCGGGAGGAGCCAGTATTTTCGTGCTGCCTTGTAGGCTGGGCAGAAGAAAGCCACATGCAAATCAGTTTCCTCCGTAGTATCACAATCCGGACACTGCTTTGTAGTGGGGGCCGATGGCCAGGAACTTGTAAAAGACCGGAAGGGGAGTGTGCCGTATCTCCATTGGAGAAACAGCTTCCGGGCCAATCGCGGGGAGATGGGGTCCAATACCTTCTCAAACCTGTAAGCATCCTTAATTTGAAAAAACACGGAAGTTAAGGACCCTTCTTCCTGGGTGGCTTGCGCCCTGGCTAATTTGTATTCATGATAAACATTTGCCAGGGACTTTTTGGAAATATTTAGTGCAGCTATCGCTGGCTCAGTCCATAAGTCGGGTAGCCCTATTTCCATGCAAGTGGCTTGGATGTATTTGACCCAAGGAATATTTAACACTTTTGGGTGATTCAGAAGTTCGAGTAGTTCCGCCCTATATTCTACAAGGTAGTTACTACTCCACAGCCTGCGCCAGAATGCTAGAGGTCTCAGATTTATTTCGTCAATTAACGGGCGTAGGCCCAAATCAAGCCTCAGAGGGAGGAGCGGGGTACTGGGCGGGAGTGCGGCTATCTGTCTTATGAATTTGTTTTCCGTTAGAGACAGACTCCGACAAGGCATATAGCCCCATAATTCCGCCCCATACATTATCATTCCCCTAGCCTGGGCCTTATATATCTGAATTAATGCCCCCAATGGTCGATATGATGCACCAGTCATCATCCGGGTGATACCCCCAGTGGTTTGAGTAAGTTTAAGGTTAGCCCTATTCTGGTGGGGTCCCCAAGACTTCCTCATCTACTAATCACCGCACAGGAGAAAATCTACCACATGAGCATTGTTTACAGCACGCTCCCTTCCATCCGCGGTGTGCATCTTCAGTGATCCGAGGCTGCAAACCAGGATCTGAGAAAGTACCTGCTCGGAAATCATTTTTATAGATACAAGTTCGACCGAGGAACATCAAAAAACAGTCTGATTAGATCTACACTGCATAGGGCTCTTCATTTTTGTTCTGTAATCGATAAAGAGTGTTAGAAATCTAGAATCATTATTATTTAGATCTCTTTGGAGCGGTTATATTGGAACACTCTGGAATCCACTAGGGACTCCCGTGCCTCCCATTTCCTTCACTCATTTCGGCTCAGTCTCCATATTTTTCAAGTGAAAGTCGCGATAGAAAACTTGTTCCTCTTAAAGACTGCCTCGAAAGCTAGGAGTTGACTTTTTTTGACATGGAAACTGTGCCTTACTTCAGTATAGCAATAAAAAAAAAAACATTTAAAAAGCAAAACAAAAAAGTACTTCTTATGTCAGATGCTATCAGTTGGACCCAAACGTTCAAGCCTTTCAAGGGTTTAACTTACAATACAAATCTTAGGTAAGATGAAGGAACTCTCGGGAACGTATTCACCCAGGTTGGAGTACACCACAAGGGAGGGCTGTCACCTTTTCCTGGAGACCTCCGACTCCACCTCAGGCAATAATTACATAAAAGTGCTTACCCATTTGATAATCTTACTTATATAAGATTTTGAGCAGCAACTACTAATCTAGAACTAAAACGGAAACATTTCAATTTAATAAAAGTAATTAAAGAGTGCAGTACCCAATAATTTGTGTAAGAGAGAACTCCTTGGGCGACATAAGAAACAATAACACAATAATTAAGCTTTGTCACCTCCCCGTCTCAGGCGGCTCTTGGTAATTAACACCCTGTTCATTTGTTTTCCTAGCGCCCAATTATCGGCAGGAAAGTGAACCGCTTTGAACCCCCGGCAGCAGGTGAAGAACAGGGCTATCAGCAGCCGTCCCAGTAATCCCTCTTATCCAACAAAAGAAAACAAACATGCTCCCTTCTGCCTGCTTCAAGCCCCTGCCTCCTGCTGAAAACGGGAGGCAGGCAAACAGCAGCTCTGACTGGCTGACAGTCTCAGCAGCCTGTTAATGGCGAAAATACATAATTCGCTTCAATGGTATTATACAAGATGCACAGAATGTGAACAGGAAATATAACCAACATTGACACAGCCAAAAGGTCTCCCCTACGCAAGAGTTATTGCATTTGTCAAAGTCGTTTATATGGCTGCTCTTCAGCATGACTGAAAGTTAGTGAAGTGGCATAGAGTTTAGTGGTGTAGAGGAGTGTGGGGGTGGCATACAGGAGAGTAGCAGAGAATGGCTTAGAACTGAGGGAAGTAGAAGAGAGCGGTGTGGTATAGAATGGCATGGCATAGGGTGATGTGGCATAAAGCGCTGTGGACTGAAGTGACGTGGAATGACTTGGAAGGGGGTGATGTAAAGTATCATGGAGGAGAGTGGCATAGAGTACAGTGGCATAGAGTAGAGTGGTATTTCATGGAGTGAGTGAAGGGAGTGGAGTGTCGGAAAGTGCCACAGAGTGAATTGGCATAGAGTGGAGTGGTGTAGAATGAGGCAGCATGGCATGGAGTCGTGTAGAGTGCAGAGGCAGAGAGTAGAGTGGCGTGGAGTGGTATAGAGTAGAGCAGCGTAGAGTAGAGTGGCATGGTGTGGCAGAGTGGCATGGCATGGTGTCGAGTAGTGTAGCGTGGAGTGGCGTAGAGTGGAGTGGAATGACATGGATTGGTGCAGCGTGGAGTGGCATAGAGTGCCGTGGAGAGGCATAAAGTAGAGTAGAGCAGTGTAGAGAGGAGCAGCGTAGAGATGAGCAGCACAGAGAGGAGTGAAGTGGCTTAAAGCAGAGTGGCACACAGTAGAGTGGAGTGGCATGAAGTGGAGTGGTGTAGAGTGGTATGAAGTGGAGTGGTGTAGAGTGGTATGAAGTGGAGTGGTGTAGAGTGGCATAGAGTGGTACAGTTGTGGGTGTAAGTCACTTAAACAAGGAACCAAACTTAAAATCAACGCAAAGATATGAAGCATAATGGGGATGAATCGCTGAAAGGCAATGATAATAGGCATAGGGCGGCAGGAATCATGAATGTCTAAATGTGTAATTGCTGTGCAATTTATAAATAATAATGGCTTAATCCAACCTGCGTAAAATGTTATTTTATTTTGGTGGTACGAGTAAGCCAGAAGATGCAAGAAGTAGATATACAATGTCCATAAATGCGTTTAAAAACAGAATGAATGCAGCACGAGAATTGGAAACAAAGTCCTAAAATGTGCATGTGTACAGTGATGAGCAATACAAAAATAAACAACATTGGCATAGCCAATAGGTCTCGTCTTTGGGGCCTTAAAAGTATTTAGCCATGCAGCACATTATCCTGGGTGCTCCAACATCTACTGCTGTTCAACATTGACGTTTTGACATGAATTGACACATTATAGCACTGCATTGAGAAGTATTTATTTAAAGTGTTATTTCTGTAAAACTGGTAGTCTGAACTTGTGATTGATTAATTGAATGATGCTTGTGATTTTTGGAACGTTATTATTGGAACACCTTAATGTTTATTAATTGATCCAGTGAACACCACAGGTTAAAGCATTCAACTTGAAGCCAGAAAGTTGCTGGCGGGGGAGTGGTGCTGGTGTTCTACTTGTGATAATGCATGACGCATCGTTTTAAGACCTACCTAGTCCTGGTAAATAAAAATGAAAACCTGGTAGTGACAGGATACTCATTAAAAGAACAATAATTCACTGTGAATCTCTGATGTCTAAAACAAATTATCCTACAACACAATGCAGAATACTCGATTTGGTCATAAAATGAGATACGTCTGCAGCTACTGTAGAAATTAAGAAAGAGAAACATTTCACACTGTGCTGGGTTATAGGATGGGTGTCTTTTCAGCCTCGTTTAATTGATGGTACATCATGCTGCATCGTTTCCTCAGCAATGTCTCAAGAAGCATTTTGTGTAACTCTAGTAAGAGATAAAGTTTGAAACTGCACAATTATTCAGCCTTACACAATGCCCTGTATGTGAAACCCAATTTTAAGGTGTTAAAATAGCTTATAAGGATAGTATATAAATAAAATACAAGCGGCATAGACTATTTATTATGTGAACATGCAAAGGTGCAGGAAGTTAGCTCATGTGAAAGACTGGAGCCCCTACCCTTTTCTTTTTTGCAATTTTATATACTGCAAGCTCAAACAGAAGGTATTTGAGCGCTTTACCGGCGCTCTAAGGTCAGATTCCTTTTTAGGCACGTGAGGTTAAGTGATTTGCCCAGAATCACAGGATGTTGAGCCTAAGCCAAGCTTCAAATCTGTTTCAAAGTATGGAGCTCTGATTATGCACTCGCTCCAAAGCTGCACCGGAGATATTGCGTATTGTTACAGATAGAAGAAGCATTGTGTATAATCTAAAATATATAATTATTTCTAATCTAATGCCACCCATTGCAAAAGTAGTCCCTGGGCTGTGTCCCCAAACTGTGGTGAGTGGGCAGAGACTGTGAGAGAGACTTTGGCAGAACAATGGATGAAGAGGGGTCACTGAAAGGCGTTGTAAGTAAGCATGCATAGTGCATATATATATATATATATATATATATATATATATATATATATATATATATATATATATATATATATATATATATATATATTATTTATTTAAAACAAAAAGGTGTTGGATTATGCCAGACAAAAAAAACGAAACGGGTGATCTCGGAAAGAAGCGGTTTACCAAAGAAAGAGAGGAGCCAGACAATGTTTTCTAGCAGTGAACCGCAATGCCACACCGGCCAATTACTGGGAAGTGCCATGAATATGATCTGGTTGCAAGCACGTCTTGCATCCACTTAATTAGGTGATGAGAGTGCTGTGTTTATGCTGTAATGGCTCCGGCTGCGCTCGTGGCTGTAACCAGTTCGAACTAATGGCCTATGGTGCTCAGTGCACTGGCAGGCTGTGCCTCTTGGGGGGTCAGACTGGTTTATAAGATTGTTGTTCCGACAGGCTCGGATCAACTTCCATGTTAAAGATTTAACTAAGGTGCAGTGTGTTTAACACCGAAAAGTTCAACGAGAAGTGTTTTGACTGGGAAGATGGAAATACTTTCACCCCAAATTAAATACAGACAAAGGTTGTTTTCCCTAAACAAAAGGAAAGAAATATACATAAATTAGCGACAAGCCTGGGTCCCACATTCTTGCCCCCCCCCTTGAGGGGGCGATGGGCATTATTATGCTACATTGAAGTTGCGCGAGGCGTTTACAGTCACATCCTGCTCCAGAAAAAAAAATACCATACCAATGAAATCAAAAAGGTATGGGGCTGTATCACTCCTAAACTAAGGAAATTGGTGGCCGGGAGAACAGGCTATGTCACTGTGCACTACCTATGCATTTATAGCTCCGAACGGCGAATAGGGGCACATTCCTTTTCAGTGACAACTAGCCAGCATGGCCGTGCCCTGCTCGTCAAAGTGCACGCTATGGCTGCGTGGGCACCCACTGTGACTGACCACTGTAGCCAATCCTACTCTGAAAGCAGACACTAGAGTCCGAGCCAACCGGTAAAATTCCAGAGTGACGAGTCCAACCATGTAAAGGAGGCAGAATGTGAAAGTAGGTGAATTGTGCATATTAAGGGCGGCAAGTACAGAATGTATGCGTGCATAGGAAGGACAAAGACAGAACCGTCAAACTTTAATACTTTAATACTATTGGTGGGAGGCTTCCAGGTTCAGCTGGTCAAGAAATATTTTGTATTATTGAGGCAGGGTTTTATTTTAGGATGCAACACATTTGTTTAATATGTTTAATGTGCCGATCTCATGCCCAAAGGCTTAGCTAATGAATTGTCGGTGATGCCATTTCCTTGCAGCTGCAAATGCTGGCAGCTTGTTACATATCTCCTGCTGCGCCCTCTAGTGGTAAACAGTCAAAATCTATATTGCTAAAGCTGCATGCTTAAAAGAAACAAAACAAGCCAGCAACAAAAGTGAAAGCAACCGCAAGCAGGCAAATTGGAACAAGCGCGCGCGGTCGCACTAATTGAAAACATATTGCCCATGCGCGCGCCGCTACTCACTCCCGCAAGGTGGATGCCGCCAGAAGCACCAGTGTGAGGAAAAGAGCTGACCGATTTCTAAAGGTCATCTCCTAGAGCAGTGCATGCGCGCTGCCTAGGCGAGACCTAAAAAATATGTATATAAAAAGTGCAGCAGTCAAAGACTTATACCTAAATCACAGCGCAAGCAGCGGACAGACACTAATTAAGAGGAATCTATCCGTGCTTGGTCCATGTTCCACACAAAGATAATGAAGTGACACCTGGCACGCACTGGCCAATTAGGAGGCAGCAGAGAAAAGTGACAATGATGCTAATGAAAGGTAAGCAATGGCTTGGCTCAAAGCCCTTTATAGAAAACAAATACCCTCCCAGCAGACAGAGCATGTGCCGTCAGCAGGCACAACCTCAAAAACACTGTTGCACTGTTAGCCCACAATATTGGTCGTAGTCTGTAGCCACCTGTGATTTGTCAGAGCTCTTTCTTGCTCTCATACATGGCTACGTCATTGGCACCAACCCCTGGAGAAAGTTGAACTAATGGATAAGACATGAGAGAATCATTGGGATCGGGTTTTTGAGCAAGCTTCTCAGTGGAGGGAGAAAATAACTGGTCCCTTACTCATTTGAGAGGGTAAAAAGACTCTTGCTAGCTACAGAGAAGAGGGCAGTTCGTTTAATGCACCATTTGGAACGTTTATTGAATCTGAACAAGGTTTGTTCCTTATGCACTATCAGCAGACAAGGGCAGCAAATTGGAGTTTGGTGACCTATCACACTAAACAAGCAATTAGAAACAAAATCACCCAAAACTTAATAAATGCTGTAATTTCATTAAGAAGAAAATATATTGACTTGATCATAATCATATTCCGTTCATAATGGACTGAGTTTTGGAGTAATCTACCATGGCAGATGTATTTTTTGAAATGTCATACTACTCCAATTACTTCATTGCAGTAGGGCAATAGGACAGCAATGAAACCGGCTTGTTGTTTAGAGTCTACCGGACTGTGATTTGTAGTGAACAGATCTTTGGATTACCAAATAAGCATCAACATTTAACGGTTTGTTACATTCATGCCGATGATGGTGGGATTTGGTGGTGGGATCAAGACCCAAGAGCAGTACTACGGCGGTACTGATTATGGTCATCAAGAAAGTCTCATCTGGCCTTCTAGCTGTGCTCTGGTAAACATCATCATGCAAAATCCTAGCTGGCAGCACAACACACAGCAAACGTTGAGGAACCAGCTTTTTCTCCTAATGCTCAGAGCAAACCTGCATAGATGCCGGATCTCTTTAATCAAGAGCAACAACAAGGTGATGCATGGGATGCTTGAAGTAATCGCAGTCCATCGCATTTTGCTCACCATGCCACTCTAGAAAAAGACCTTCTTGTGCAAATCAGTAATGACCCTGCCCCTATGATAAAAATCGTCCCGAACTGCCAGGCAAGGCCCCTTCCAGAAGGAAACACAAGAAAATCCAGACTGGTTTTGTCCTACTTAAGGCTCATCAGTAGGGCGTAGCATGAATCCTATGGCACAGGAAAAAATGCTGACAATGCACTCCAAAATGATCCTCGACAATGTATTCTGGGTTGCTTGACTTTGTTGGGTGCTCCAGGGTTCACCCTCTGATCCTGGGCAGAATTGTAAATCTGTTGCGCCCTCCCAATCTGGGAATGGCATCCCCAAAATGCACTCCTAGATGGGGGAACACCCTCAAACTTCTTTAGATAAATTAAATGAACCTTCTTCAATGGTAGAATATCTTTATCTTCTAATCATAATTCATGATACATGGGTATTCATCCAGAGATGTACGATCAGTAACAATAATGTCCACATATTATTTCTTCATGTTACTTCGTCAATCCAAAGGCATTTCGAGCTGTGCCCTTCATCAGGGGATTGAATCTCCTATGCAGCAATCCACAAACAAAGGAATGTACATAAACGTGATCACAGGGTACTATTGTCCAGGGGCGGCTCCTCCATTAGGGCAGAGGAGCGTCACCCCACTGCTTCCTCGCAGTGCGATAAGCAGAAACATAAAAATGGTAAAACTGCCATTTTATGTTTCTGCTTCTCGCACTATGAGAAAGCAGAAGGGAATGCCTGGTTGGGAGCAGGCGGGTGGGCAGGTCGGGGAGGAGTGGCTTGCCCAATGTTGCGGGCCCTGACTGTGCAGACCAAACCAGTCATGCACACACTCCCTTTTCTCCATGTAGGCTGCATGCAGCCTACATGGTGAAACCTCCGCGTAACTCCCTCCCCCCCTTCTCCCTCCCACCCGTGAGCCATGCCGGCTGCGACTGCTGTTGTCTAAACAAAAATTAAACCAGACATCTATAGCAAGATGTTGCTTGACTCCACCACATCCAAACTTGTGACAATCAGTGTGACGTGCATGATAGTTTAAAATGTTGGCGAGATTACGAGGGTGAGGAGGAGTGGTAAAACCATGCCAATAAACCGCATCCAATGCCCTGCTCACAAAGTTGCTGAAAGTGCATGCCATCGGTCCGTGAGACGGTCAAGGTCAAACAGACTGAATAAACAAAACGAAATCTCACCATATTCTGTATTGTTTGTAACGTGTAGGATGAATGTGATACGTAAATTTACATATAACTTTCATCCTACAAGTTTTTGAATACCCATGTATCATGATTAATGATTAAAGATTAAAAGAAAAAGATATTCTACTATTAAAGAATCTTCAATTAATTTATCTAAAGAAGTTGGAGGGAGTTCCCCACCTAGGAGTGCACTTTCGGGACGCCATTCCCAGATTGGGAGGGCGCAACAGATTTACAGCCAGCACAGGACCCATGTTTGAAAATTCTCGTCCCACTTAGAGCGTCAACTGCAAAAACAACAACAAAGTGATGGATGGAATTCTTAAGCAGGGTCAAGACTAATTTGCATATGGGCAGGTTCAAACTGAGGTGACAGGGTGTGCAAAATAATGATGGCCTGGGATGTGGCCCGATTAATTATCAATAGCTGAGATTAAGTCAAGCATTCAACCGCTTCACTTTTGTGTATACTGCAGTGCAACCCTTTAATCAAGAAGCACAACCTTTAAGAATTGAACAGGGAGCTCTAGCTGACACTTCCAACAAGTTGAAGACATCAGCGTGGTAACAAATTGATTGCTGACAAACATTTTGAAGAAGCAGAATCTTTACAGACTCCTAAAGTCAATCACAAAGTGAAAATTTTAAATACACTGGTTTATCCAAAAGGTAAAATCGTGAACTTTCTATGCAGCCTCATTTGAAAATCCTTGGGTTTACTTTGTTAGAAGCAACGAACAATTTCTAACAGCACTGAAGCATCTTTATGCCATTACTGAATGGTGAGTCTTAAAAAGGAGGTTAGGAGAACTGCAGGGTATGACAGAGAGATCCATCAGCTAAGAACTGAGTTCTGAAAGAAAAAAGAAGATAAGACAAGAACCTAATACGCACTCTTTAAAAAAAAAACACACACACATTATATATTTATTTAAGTAGTTCTCCAAGAGAACTTTGGAAAATGCTTGAAGAAACTGCAAATCCAGTGTCAGAGAATAAGTCACTCACCTTCTATCCAAAGGTGTCAAGAGATGCATGGTGTTAACAACGTTTCATACACTAGAGAGGTCATTGCTGAAGATGCTAATTCCGACACATCAGTTGGCATTTTTGCACAGACGGGGAGGCAGTGGATGACACCCTAAGAGAGACTGTCATTCAGGAAAGTCTCCATAGTTGAAATCAAGACCATAAGTGCAGGGCCTGTATCCTACTGCAGTCGGACGGCTATTTTACTGGCCTATAGTGCTTTACAGTGTACCACTTGACACATATACCAAAAGAGTACATTGTGAAAAGTCTAGAACCAAGATTTCAAGAGACAGGATACTTGGTTTTGCTGTCTAGGTCTGTTTTGGTCTCAGCAGACACTGCCTAGTCGCGTTTATTTGTTGCAGGGACAAGACTGAAAATTCAAAACCGGGTTTGAAAACGTTCATGGCATGAAGAGGGAAATACAACAATAATTTTGCCAAAGGACAAAACAAAAAAATGGTTATGAACTCAACAACTAAAAACTGATAAAATACATGAAAGAGCACTTTCAAGGATACGTTGCAAACATATACATTTTAGATGGGTGAATGAACTCCAATGTATCACACTTGAAGAAGGTCCCAAATGGAAATATTTATACATTCAACCGACCTGTTTTTGAAGTGATAAAGAAGTTAAGTGGATGCATCATAATCGAGACTAAGAGAATATGTAGGGTTTAAAGCACGTGAATCTATTTCGTCAAATTGCTTCATTCGCCTCTGAAGTTTCATCAGGAAAAGGAAAAAAATAGACCTAAACATTCATTGTTTAAGCTTTTCAAAGTCAAGGCTTCAAAAGTCAGAGCTGTATTGAGTTTTATCATCTCCTATATAGGTGCATTGTGAGCGACAAGCCCACCCTGTGACCGCTGCATGTTTCATGTTTAACAAACAGGATTAACAAGCCCGGGAGTTATGCGACCACGTGCTAAAAGGCAAAAGTGAAAGCAGGCTGGCAAGTGGTGTGCGATGTGCGTGCACCATGACGAGAGAGGAAAGCCAGATGGCGCCTCTGCTCATCATTGTACGCGTAACCGCACACTCGATGCCAGCCAAAAAGCTGTGGTAGCACTTTTAAAAGCCCACACACAAAATGTCTTGCCAGAGCAGCGCATGCGCTGGCCCAGGCAAGACCTACAAACCCACCCAGCATTAGGTGAGAGATGAATACTTCACTAAGCTGAGCCAAGGCATAAATGACAGTATCAAGCCAATGGTTGAAAGAGGCTGGTTGAAGAAATTCAATGACTGAAAAGCAAAGACCCAAAGCACAATCTACGTGAATTGTTAGCAATAGGTCTGTTTGACAGCTACAGTGTCAAAGCCTGGGCCTCCAAATGACCCTGCTGTTTTCAAATAATGTGACAGCACCTTCATAGATGTAATTTCTGATGACATCATTAAGTTGGCACATCACTTCATGGTAAAGCCTCCCGCACCAGATATTTAAAAATGCAGCCTGCGAGATCTTCCTTTGACTTGTGGAAACTATTTGCTTTATGAACACAGGGGTTTCCTAAACTTTTGTCCAAGTGAGCAGCAGGGCAGGCAACTGAATCAGGTGTAACCAAGCACAAATACATCTATTTAAAATGGCAGATGCATAACAGAAGCACTTAGGCAGTGTCCACTACAACTATCTGGTCGAACTTGGGTTTGAATGGACTTGTTTAAAGGGCAGTAGCAGGAGCAGTTTTACATTTAAGTAGGGGTAGTTTAATGCCTATGGCTGCTAGCCTTTCAGGTCGTTTGCCTTCATTCACAGGTGATGCAGATATACATTCAAAAAATCTGAAACACCCATAGATTTCCAGGAGTACACCAACTAAACCTAAAACATGTAGATTAACTGCGGGTAAAATGTCCCTTGGTTTATTTTGGTTTAGGGTGGCAGTGCATTTTGTAAATGTAGCTTTAAACCTTTTTGCCTGTTCATTGCACCCCTATAAATATGCCGGCTGCCCATGACACTTGAACAAAAGCACATTCAATTCTGTTTTTTTTGTAGGGGTACATTTACATTTCTTTTCAGGGTGGTAAATGATATGAAGATATTTGTAAACCCCCATAAAGTTCTAATTTTGTGGATTCCACACTTTTTTTAATTACCACTTTCCACCATTTCCACCTCCCACACACTACCCCAGCCCACCTTTTTCCACCACAGCACACAGTTGCTGCTGTGAAAAGGGGCACTAGAAAACTGAATATATGCGCAGGTGCAGGTGAAATTCTGCACGAAAATCTTACATCTAAATTTATCAGCCACATTAAGATATAATCACGAGTAACAATCCCTTGGTGGAAGGTGTTCTCGGGAAGGCTACCTAATCATCTTGCTGGTCCGGATTCACAAGCCCACATGTACTGCTAAATACAACTTTGCAGCAAGGATTTTACAAATAGTGGCCTTGCTGTGGGAATCGTTGTACTCCTTTTTAAGAGTACCCCTCTATCACATATTATAATGTGGGAGTAAATCCCATGCAGGAAGTAGAAAGAGGGTTTTTCGAGGCATGCTTAGCTTTGAGAGATTGTGAACATTCACAAACCTGTGAGTTGGTGGCCACTCACAAACTCTTCTCCGTCCCTTTCCTAGCATGGAAATGGTCAAAGCTTGACTCTAGCCAAGACTTGGAGTGAATCCCTTTCTAGGGTGGAAGGAAAGCAGAAACTCATTAAACTTGATGAGGATGCACTGTAAGGAGTTTCTCCATGAAGAAAAATATTTCCACTGGGAGAAAAAAAAAAAAAAAAAAAAAAGTGGTATTGCACAAAGACAGTTTTTCCACAAAGCGGGACAGTATTATGTGTACAGATCTGAACTCGAAAAATGGCAAAAACTCCCTAAAATACGTACAAATCGGTTAATGAGGGTGAGGGTCAAATTTTCAATGTCTTTTTTAATGTATCGAGCCACCTCTCTTTGACATTTTTACCTGCCTTTAGTTGTTCGTTTTATTTAATTTATGTTTGTTTTTATTCAAGTTACAAGATGACTAACTTATGTGAAGTTTTTTTGTGTACACAATTTTATGCGGAAAGATTATTTGAATTATGTCGGGCATACACTTCCAATCGAATGTTTGGCATGGCAAACATCTCAAAGAAATGCCTCGTTCATTCTTTCAACCATGCTTGGCTTTTCAGAATGTGAAACAGGTGGGTCACATCAATCATAAATTAGCAGTCTTTACAAGATCGTTTGCCAGCAAATGGCAACTGGAGAGAGACACCAATCAAGGGCAACATGTAATTGTGGGATGTATTGAAGCAGTCTCTTTGCAGTATCGGTCAAGTGACGGTCAGTCATGAAAAACAAACCCATCCACATTTGAGGAGCAGATCAGTGCTAGTGAAACGAAGTACACAGTTAAGAAAACTACCAAATTGCCTTTTGGAATCAATATTTTTTCAGACAAGCTTGTTATTGTGCCTTTCCAGATACTGGGGGCTTTGGCCTGGTACCAACATGATATTCTGCGGTACAATGGCGGCCTCCTCAGAACTGTAAAAAGAGGGCACATTGGTGGGGGGGGGGGGGTAGGAGTGGGTAAAATGCAACAGATCATGTGTCAAATTAGTTGCACACCTGTAAGGAATTGACAATGAATCTGTTTTGCACAACACACTTACATAAAAGCAGTACACTCTAGAGCAGGGGTACTCACAAACTTTCTGTCGGGGGCCAAAATTACAGTGTGGTTAGTGGCCGAGTGCCGCACTGATAGGGGTGGAGTCTGTGGGGGCGGTATCAGTGGGGGGCGGAACTAGAGTAAAAAAAAAAACCTTTCAAAGCATTAGACAATGCTGTATTTCACAATCAGATGCATTGGCAAACACTGTAACGTGGCGCTAATGTGTTTAGGTGCAAATAAATCAATCTGGCCACCTTGCAACCACTGTCTTGCCTTAATTAGTTATTTATTTTTGACATTTGGAATCTTTTATTCTTCTCCACCCCGAGGCTGCACTGGTGTCAGAAAAAGACGTTTCCAGCAAAAATGTTTTCTTTTTTGGATCCATTTCACAGGGGAGCAAATAAAGGAAAGGAGGAAAGATAAGGTAATACCTGTTTCCTGAAGTCTTGGTTTTGCACTAACTGAGGAGCGAGACCGAAAGAGAGGGAAGACTTGGAGGCTTAGAGGCCGTCACCGGTGCATGCGCTCACAGTTATAGGGACTTGGGGAGGCTGCGTGCAGGAGCCATATGGAGTAACTGTAGGAAAATATACAGGACACATTTTTCTGGTCGCATGGCTTCACTGTATTAAAAAGCACGTTCGTAGGTCTCGCGCACAGAGACCGGATGGACGAGCTGAGCACTGCCACACTGGGCTCTCATATATGCATTAATAGAGGAGTAAAGTGTATATCCGTGCATGGATGCCTTGTATAACACTGCATGGATGAAAAATATATCGATGCAAGGATGTCCTGAGGCCCCCTTCTCCCACAAATCTAGTGGCCTACATAAGCGTTTTGACGGCGATGGCTGAGGCCATCTGACGGACGATAAGAGTCCATTCAGAACCTGCCTTTGCTGATGGTGACAAGCCTATTTTACGTTTTTACACCTGGGATGTCCTCTGTATTCTGAGCGCTTGTTCATGATACACACAGAGTCAAAAGATCGTGGGAAGGTGGCCACTCCTTCACACCTCTGCTTAAGAAATCAGAAAATCTTCAGCAGCTACTGGCCAGTGTCCCACCTACCCTACCACTGCAAGATCACGGAAAAGGATGTTAAAAGACTGATACATGGAGATGCCACACTAAACGTTATTCTTCATTGCATCCATCAAGAGAGATGGTTCAGGCAAGCAGGAGGCCATTTCGGCCCAGGCTAACATCAGAAACAAGTGTTTTTGTTTGTGCTGTTCTCCGTAGAAGAAAACAACAACACAGCTCTCATATGTATCGACGTTTTAACAGCGTACAGCACTGTGGCCCACAAAATTCCTCTCAAAAGACTTGAGAACTGGGCTGCATTCATTTAGCTTCACAGTGGAATGGATTCTACCCTTCCCCCTCCAACCGTGTGACGTCTGAGGCTGGCAGGCCAATCCGATGCAAGCAGTAAGCAGAGACGATGGCCGCAGGAGGAAACGTTGTGAATACGTATTAAAGCGTATTCACAACGTTTGCTCCTGCGGCCATCTTCCCTGCTTACTTCCTCCAAGGAAGTGTACTGGCATCGATCAAGGTCCGCGGGCCGCCAATGAAGGCTGGGCGGGCCGCCAGGGCCCGCGGGCCGTACTATGAGGAACCCTGCTCTAGAGCTTCTCCAAATGTGTAATAAAACGTGAATTTGAGGGGGCGTCTCAAATACATCTCCCTACCACAACATCTTCTTCGATTACAAAAACAGGTCAAAACAAATAAAACACTTACCTTGCCGCCGGGTCCCGCGTCTCTGCTCCTGCTCCCCT
The DNA here is from genome assembly GCF_964204655.1 of Triturus cristatus. Taxonomy (NCBI): domain Eukaryota; kingdom Metazoa; phylum Chordata; class Amphibia; order Caudata; family Salamandridae; genus Triturus; species Triturus cristatus. Next base: position 944,816,343 of record NC_140590.1, on the reverse strand, counting down.
GCCTCCGACTCCAGGAACAGGAAGCAGGCAGCCAGGCTCCCTCCCCTAAACCAGTCACAATGCTGCAATGCAGCTTTGCGATTAGTCTGAGCGCCATGACAAGGCACTCAGCCAGGGGCTGGAGGGGTGGGCATGTTCTCCACACAGGCTGAGCCTGCATGGAGAACAGGGAAGTGCGCATGACTGTTTGAGGTGGCCCGAGAGGGCAGAGCGAACAGTCTTTGCACACTTAGGAGTGGGCAAACCACTCCTCCCCTGCTCAGCAGCCCCGCCCTCATGCTGCCGCAGCAGGAGGACAAAATAAAATGATAATAACATTACGTTATTATTTTATTTTTCCTTTCTTTTACTGCTGCAGAGCAGTGGGGCGACGGGAGCCGCTACTGCAAGGCTGCGTATCAATCCCATGCCTCTTTAATCTACTGCTAAACACCATCTGCCCATTTATCTCACTCTTGCAGGTTCCTGCTTTCTACCTTTGGGACTTTTTTACATATTTTTCATCCTCCATCTTAGTGGTTTGTGTGGTTTTCCCTCTTGCGCTAGCAAAATATCTGTTGGGTATAAATAAGTGCCGGTCCCCAAAAATAACTGCTGGTACCCAACACTGGCAACCACCAGCTCAAATTAAGCACTGTCCATAGTGCTCCTGCACAAAGTAAAAGGGTGCTGTACATTTAACAACAGATCAATACATTGACAACAGAGCAGCTAGCAAGACAGAAGACAAGGGTCAGGTAGAGTTGCAACAATTGACCTTTTAGGGCTCCTCCGAGTGACATGATAGGAGCTTTCATCCTTGGATCAGCTGGAAGAGAGTTCTAGAAAGTAGTAGCTGCTTATAAAACAAGCATTGACAATGTCAATAGGTCTGGCTTTAAAAGAATTTGGTATTTGAATGAGAAGCATTTGTTACAAGTCGATAGTATGGGGATGACTGCCCTAGGCCCATCTGTGCTGCCGCCAGAAAAAGAACACCATTTATTATCTAGTTATTTAAGGCACTTTAATAGCATTACACTGTCATGTATGCCCCTGAAAATTCAACTTTGGGCAGCTGGATAAATAAACGAAATGATCACAGCTGTTTGGAAAGCAAGCACTGTGTGGAAGCACACACCTTCAGCCCATAGAAAACATGTACTCCTGTCTCCCAACATGTGGGCAGAGCCAGAGCCCCTCTCGTGGCGACGCTCTCTCACATAATTATCAGGCGACAGTGGCGCTGTCGAGCCATACCATACAAAAATGGTGTTGCGCTTGGGTCATTCTGAGTCTAGGTGCTTCTAGAAAAGAGAAATCCTGGCTTCTTAGTCCTCATTTTCTGCCTGACATGCAAAGGAGACTGGACAATATGAAGGCTGATCGAAGGGCAGGGCTTCGAGGTTCCTCCTCCACACACAGCAATGGTAACTCAAACTGGCTGTGGAATTCAGGAAGTGCAGCTTCATATTTGTGGATTTCAGGCCAGGTAGGAGGGGCTTCCTCTGTCAGTTTCATCCCAACATGTCTGATCATTATACGTCATGAGTGAATCAAGCAGAGCGCTACCATCTGCCTTCCCCAGGGGGAGCAACATATGGCTCGCCCAGTCCATGGGCAGATATTCAGGGGTGTACATCTCGAATCCTGTTCTGTTACTTCAATCTTCAGCAGGCATCACAGAGGAGGGCCAAGAACTAGAGTTTGGCAAAAGGTTTTACCAGTGAAGGCAGTGGAACCCCTGATAAAGAAATCTCTCTATTTGAATGTGTGGTGTCTTGGTTCCTGAAGACTTCACTCCAGTCAGAGAACTGCTTGATTGAGTATATGTCCCCAACCCGACCACTGACTGTTCACGTGTTCGCCTAGTGCTGTGAAGCAGCTTTGATAACATCTTTAGCACTATAACAATAGGCAGAATAAATAAATATAGCTGCACGCATTTTGAGAGGATACCTCTATAGCATCACCTTCATTCTACCAAAAAGCCAAATGCTTCCAAAAACTTAAGTGAGCTCACCCTCCCTAAAAACGTGCACCACACGTCAAACACACTTAGGATCACCCACCCTAACATCTGACTACACTCACTTTGGAGGGTCAACGCGTTGAGGGGTTTAGTTCAGAGCAGGAGAACCAACATGGACCGCTGCTATATAAACGGGGAAGTGATGACAAGTATGTGAATATTAGCATGTTGCGTGTGAACCAGACGTGTGGGATCAGCACATGGTATTTCCTTGTTGCACTGCTCTCCAGAAAAAAACTCGAGCATCAAAGCCAGGGATCTAACCCTGTGCAACAAAACATCCTTTGTGAAAAGAACAGCTCACAACAAAATATTTCTGTAATCCTCGCATTAACATTTTATCGGATATTGCACTTTTTATTCAAGCTTTTGTTACGAAAGATGTAAGTAGTTGCTAAATCCAAATTATGGTTCATGGAAAATGTATGACTTCATTTGCCAGCGGCAACCTCCTAAAAATTGTGGGGGTTTTCGTTATTTCTTTTTTATTTACATTTTTTGTAATCGACATCTCTACACTTTGTCAATATTATGCAAAAGTGTCAATCACGGTTTATGGGCCGACGAAACTAAAGTAAACCTTGCCTCGTACTGTGTATTACACCGAATAAGTAAAACTACTAACGCTCGCTGAGTTTGTCGCACGCTTCACAGTGAAAGAACACACAAGAAGAAATGAAATGAAAAGTGTTATCTAATGGCAAGCTTATAGAAGGCTAGGTGTACTAAGGCAGTGTTCGACCAGTGTAGACCACAGGAAATTCGAAGTGAGCAAGAAACATATTATTCAAGATGGTCACATCTCAAAGAATTAGGATGGAAATTCCTTCACAGGAATTCTTAACACTGTTGGATTTCCAGAATGCCAGTCTTCTGCGCCTCTCGATTCGCCAGAACTGCGAGAGGTACCTCTGTTCCTCTATCTCAGACCTGCACTGTCAGTTCGGAGTGTCTCCTTTTGGCCTCAGCTTCCATGCAGCTCACCAAGATACTAGCCCAGCAGAGTGGAAGCTGCATCCATTCGTTCTGGGATGGTCAGCTCATCCACGCTACCTCTGTAGTACTGATGGTAAAAGACAATGGCCGCTTCATCCCTGTGGCGGTTGATAAATAAGGTAAAACAAGATCCCACTAGTCATTGAGGCTGAATTTGGAATTTATTGAGGCCTCCTTCAAGACAAACATGGACTCAGTGTTCTTTCTGGTCAACATACTGCAGAAACGACAGCACATCCTGTCAGTGTTGTAAGCTTCAGGAAGGATGTGTTTGGGAGTTCAGATGGGCATGGCACGATGTTCATGGGCAGAGGGCACGCATGCATGTGAAGACTTAAATACGCCAATTGTTGTATCGTTGGATCCCACCAGATGCTATCTAGACAGCGGTCCCGGGGGCCGGTTCCACCAGATCCAGGCTACAATGGTTGCCTGACCATAAGAACATTGAAAGGGAATATCTAGGGAATACCCCGTCTCTGCAGCTGGTAACAGCGAAGGTCATGGTTTGAAAGCATCGCCTGGATCATGGACAATTTAGGTCAAATTGTTATCCACAGATTTCCATCAATCTTTCAACTAGGAGGAATGAAAGCAGTAACATTTGGTGTGGAGGCCTATAGTGACCCGGTGAGAGGGCCAGCCCTGCTGGTTCACAACAAAACACTGATGAACGGATACAGATACCTATGGGGGCTGCAGGCTCTGTGGGTTTAGCAGTGGTGACCCCTAGGATATTAGCATTGCAGAAGAGAACATACTACCCTCAACAGCGCACATCACTCGACAGCAGACAGGCTTAGCAAGACTTCTTGTCCCATCCTTCCAGGACTTTTGCCTCTCCGATGAGATTTTGTTAGAAATGGGGAAGACATAGAGAGTCTCTTGCCTGGAGCTTTTAACCAGCAGGAAGACGGCACAACCAGTCAACGCATAACACTTCCGTCCAGTAATTGCCCGAGTGCTTGATGAACACCAAAGCCTCTCTCAGTTACCATAGCAGTTAAAGTCCCACCCACACCCTTTCTGTGGGATTTGCCAACACAGGTTGGCTGCAACACAAAACAGGAAGGAGATAAAGGAATTCTCCAATTTTATCCTCCGAAAGAGGGAGGAATCTTAAAGGTAAAAACCTAAAAGAGAATGCTTGGGACAAATATACACAGACAGGTCTCTTTTGCGAGGTATTGATATAGGGAAAATAGTAAGAACTAAGATAAGGCAAAAAGTACACAGAAAAGAACAAACGGCAAACCAAGGGTCAAGCACTTCCAGTCCGTGTAACGTTATGTTTTATGAAGTGGTGCAAACTCTTCACACACCCGCCGTCCAAGGGTGTTATATAGAGACCAAGGAAAGGAAAATTGGAAGGTGCACTCAATTCGGAGTCAATTAGGTAAAAGTCCTTTTATTCAATAATGCTGTTCAGAAACTGGCACACAGCCAACGCGTTTCGTTCCCATTAAACTGCCAGTGGGAACTTCGTCAGGGCTGCAATAATATAAAATTACATAAACGACGACATAAATATAACGTAACATAACAATTCACAATACAAATATGAATAAATACCACAAAAATATAACATAAATATCATACATATAGATGGCCCAACCAAAAAACACAGCACAAAAAACAATTTTGTATCTTATATCTGTAGAATCGAATAGTATGTGTAACTTCTTAAAACAAAGCATACAAGACAAACATATAACAAGCGACTAACAAAGAATAAATCAAACCAATTTACAATCATATTTACATAGAGACAAGGACATAAACAATTAATTCAAGAGAGTTGATATGTGCTCATATGTAAGCAATGTGACCAATTCAAACAATATTAAGTAATATAACATGCTCTAAATACCATGTGGGACAAAACTCAAAACAACATGAAGTATTCTAAAAGCAATTATTAGATTCCATATCACCAGCAGTGGACAACAAGTAAAAAAAGGGGGGGGGAGGGGGGGGGGAGAGGAAATAACTCTTAAATTTGCCTAAGGTTCATTAGGTTATGTCAAAGGGTTCTCACCTCAATGGAGGATTTAAATCCAAGGTTGGTATCGAATGCAGAGCAAAAAATATATAAGCCAACTGTTTCCAAATAGACAAATCCCATACAAATTGTATATGTTGACCTAGTAATTCTCCATAGTGTGGGAGGCCAAATATCTAAAACCAGGAAACAAATATAAACCATAAGACACTAAATAATTTGGTGAAGAGTGGTTTTTTCTAAAATAAAAACATAGGATCACTAATAAGAGACCCATATTCTCACCTATTACGTCCTAGGTCCGCAATTAATATAGTAAATTTTCAGTCTGGGAAGATGTAGTCGGAATAAATAAGAATAACCCACTTATATTGGGTGAGAAAAAGAATCTAGAAAAAGAGAAAAGAAAATATACACCAACCACATTGAGCATATAGAGAAAAGTATCTGTACTTATTGGCAAGCACAATATACCAAACATAATGACATAAATTGGTTAAATTCATCAAAATGGGCACTCCCAAGTCTGACATATCGAAGAATGTGTCTACAGAAAACAGTAATTCTATATACTAGACTGACAAGTTGTATATGAAAAAAGCGTATACAACGAGTGGCGTAAACTAACTACAAGTATTTATCAAAGGCCCTAAGATAGTCATTCATAATAATAATATATCCTCGACTAACACATTAGTTTCTAAAGTTGACGAACATGCAGGTGATAAATCTAAATTAAGAAACCAATGGCCTGTATATAATGGTTTAAAAAGAAGAGCATAGTAAACAGGAGGCATAATAGAACATAGCGTGTACTTCAAGAAATGCCAGGCTATCATTAACCTAGCTCTAAACTTAATACCAAGAAATATATTTAAGTTCCTAACTATCACATAAGTAACTGGAAGTTGATGGACACAATACGTCAGCCATAGTGCTTAGTAGCAAGCCTAAATAATTCTCACATGAATAGCCCGATAATAACCGGCATATTACATCTGCCATAGTACTTCGTAACAAGGAAAAAGACCATTGGATACTCGTAAAGATATAGAGCTATATGTTCCTAAAACATTGAATACTCATAAAAATATAAAGCGATATGTTTCTGAGACATTAAATAACAGAAAGCAGATGGATGTTCTCAAGTGTAACAAACTAATAAACAATAACCCATCAAGTAAAAAATCGAAGGGAATATTGAGAAGCGAATAAAGAAACATAACGTTTGAAACCATCAGAAGAAAAGAAAAGTAAAAAGTAAAAATACGCGAGTCATCGTAAAGGCGGCCAATAAATACTGAGACGTTAACTAAACATATAATGAAATATCATATTGCGAAATATCATATTACCTGTGGCAACTGGTAGTTCAAAACGGCATGATAACCGGCAGTAACGAGTGTGAGAGAACGCACTCTTCTTTTAAACCCAAGAATCGTGTTAGACTACAAACAACGAGTCACGTGGGTAAAAACAGACCAATCAGTGAAATGCTTCCAAAATAGAGGTAGCCTAAGCCCGATAACGTCGCGGCCATCTTAAGATGGTCGGTAAATATATATTTTGCCGAAAATATAACTGTAACCAAGAATAGGTTACCGTTTGCAATTACTCATTAAGACAGCCTGATAACCGACCATAGTAAAAGAAAGCGACGCGCTCTAATGTAAGACCTGGTATTAGTATCGGGCCGTGGTCAATGAGTCACATGGTCTATAAACAGACCAATCGATACAATGCTGCCAAAATATAGGCAGCTTTTACAAAGATACGGCCACGGCCATCTTGGAATGGCTAAGTGTAGTTGTAACCATAGTAAAAATGACAATAAAAAATGCCTAGGAATTAAAAATGAGATACATATATAAATGATCAAGTATAAAAGGATATTTTAAATAAGAAGAGTTCGATGTCATGATGATTTTCATGACCATTGGGTAGAGGGTAGGGGAAGCATAGCACTTCATGTTAAGAAAGTTAAAACGGTAAACAGGGAAGATATGGATGTCATCCCTGTAACGGATACATGTAAGGTAACCAATCACAGTAAAGAGAAGGAAATGGATATTGATCACTCTAGAAAATAGTGCAATTCATTATCAGTATTATGGCCCATTGTAGTTGTTCGAAGACGGCAAATCCATTTGGCTTCTCTTTGCCTGACCATAAGCTCATGATTCTATGTCAGGACAGGAGGCTCCGATTATGCTTTCTCATTTCTTTATTAGAAATGCCCAGCAGCCAATCAGAACCGTTTATGAAACGAAAAAACTACAGTACCCATGAGTACCCGGGTACCACGTGACCAACCATAGAGTCTCTCATATAAAAGGTACAACAGGAGAAAGTACGTCCTCTTTCTTTGCTGCTCCGCAGCCAGTTAAGTGCCTTTTTCTTCTTATTCATGTTACATTGTTGCATTATTGTCTGTGCACTACTGTTGGGACGCGCTTGCTTGCAATTTGTACTTTATTGCTGATACATTGTTGCGCGCTGTCTCACGCGGTTCATTTATTTTTTTTTCTGCTCCGTTTCGCGCGGCGCACATGCAGGGAGCGTGGTCTCACCTCCCTAGGGCGTGACGCTCGCTCGAGCGTCGGTGTCCGAGTTTAGTGGAGTGGGAGTACAGGGGCTGAGAAGCTCGCGCTAGCGCGCGTGCTTCTCTGTTTATTTCGAATCTGAGGCGGCCGTTTCCGCGCATGCGCGGCGGCCATTTTCTTTGTTTACAAAGCGTGTTCTCACACGGAGCTCAAGAATCGGTTGTTCTTCACACCGCTGCCCACTGCCTCAGCTTCTCTTCAGCCCCATCGACGCCCTTTGCTGTTTAAAGGCCTAGGGCTGTACAATTACGCATAGGCTCTGCCTAGAGTGACTCAGCAAGCCCTCCCTCCACAATTAATTTATTTATTTATTTTTTGGTCAGCTTTTTTCTGTCCTTTAACTGGCTTGCTGTGGGGTTTTTCACTCCCCCTGAATTGTGCCTTTGGCATTGTAATATTTATTGACATTAAAGTGTCATTTTGTGGGCATTATTTTCACTTTTCCAGTGAAGCTAAGTAAAATGGAGGATTATTTTGATGAGGATGATTACTCCTTTGAGGATGAAAGCTCAAGTTTCCTTGAGCAGGATTTAGTAGAAGCATTGGACCAAGGAGTTCAGCACTCCGTTAACAAAGCCCTGGTCCACGCTATTAATCCGCTGAAGCGTCATTTGACGCAATATGCCAAGCAGCAAGGTTGGTTGCCTTCTTCTCGTTCTTCCAAATCACCAATAAATCCACATAGGGCGGATTTTAAACGTTTGGCTAAATCTCTAGCCTCAGAAAAGGCTTCCTCTATTCCTTTGGTAGGCGCTTCTACCTCGGCAGGCTGTCATACTGACACTGACGGTCCTCCTTCTTCCTCTTCTGACCAGGATGTCCCTCCACCACGCAAGAAGGCTCGCAAGGAGCATTACGTAGACGCTCCTACTCACCCGCAAGTCCTAACCTTTGAACCTTCGGAGATATATCACCCCCATTCATCTTCATGGCTTCCTTCTCCTGCGGTTGCTGAATATGTCCAGGCGCACATCCGTCAACCTTTTGAAAAGGATGTTAGGGCTCGCCTCCGCTCCGAGTGCCCTCGCCCGGATCTTGCAGATCACCTGGCAGACACTCCTGAAATTGACCCCACAATGCTTTCCTATCTGAAAAAATTTGCTAAGGATCCTAAAAAGGGTCTGGACAGATCTTGGCGGTCCTGTCAAGATAAAATGTTGGATTTAATGGGACCCCTCACCAAGATCCTAGATCTCGGATTTCAGGCCAAGGAAGCAGAATCCCTTGTGGATCCAGATGAACTCATAGAATGGGCTCAGAGGGCTATTTGCCAGTTGGGCAACGCAAATTGTGCCATTTCAAGTGAGCGCCGCCGCTCTATTCTTCTAAAGATTGATCCCAAATTGGCGGAACTCTCTACTTCCGAGTCTGGTCCGGTGGCTCAGGGTCTGTTATTCGGCCAACCGTTCCTTAAGGAACTCACTAAATTTGTTGCAACCTTCAGCGGTTTGGATAAGGCGCAAGCTTCCATCAAGCGTGCACTTCGTCCGGTTTTTGCCAGGGCCGGACGACATAGGGGACGCTCGTTCGGCCGTGGCTCCAATAACCCCTCCCAGAGAGGTTATCAGTCCCAGAGAGGCGGAGGTCAGGACTCCGGCTACAACTCCCGCTCGAACTTCTATCCTTCCCGAAAAGGGAGAGGTCAATTCCGGAAAGGCCGTTCCGGTGGCAACCAAGGTGCTTACCAAGACTCTAATACCTCAGGTGAGTTTGATTTCTTTTTCCGAGGTGGTTCTGGGGGGCAGAATACGTTTTTTTCTCCAGAACTGGCGTCAAATCTCCAACGATGCTTGGGTTCTGCAAACTGTTCAAGGTTTCAAAATAGAATTCTATCAGACCCAACATCAATCCCTCCCCCCAACTCCTCTCCATTTTTCCCTTCAGGACCAAAAGTTTATTTCGGCAGAGATAGAATCCCTTCTCGCCAAAGGGGCAATCAGGTCAACTGTCCCCCACCCTCACGGGTTCATCAGCAATGTTTTCTTGGTTCAGAAAAAAGGGGGTGGCAATCGTCTGGTCCTCAACTTGAAGGATTTCAACGGAAGTGTAGTTTACAGACACTTCAAAATGGAAGGGATCCATCTTTTGCGCGATCTTCTTCGCGAGGGGGACTGGATGGTTCGGCTCGACCTCAAGGATGCCTATCTTTCCATTCCCATTTACGAGCCTCATCGTCGTTTTCTTCAATTCAGTTGGCAGGGGATTTGGTACGAATACACGGTTCTCCCATTCGGCCTCTCGTCAGCACCCTGGTGCTTCACGAAACTTCTGAGGCCCGTAGTGGAATGTCTGCGTGCTCGGGGTGTCCGCCTGATAATCTATCTCGACGACATTCTTCTCATGGCGGACAAACCCCTCACAGTATTAACACACCTGGAATGGTCTATCGACCTTTTGCAATCCCTGGGTTTCCTAGTCAATCCGCAGAAGTCTATCTTGAATCCTACTCAAGTAATCGAATTTCTGGGTTTTCAAGTGAATTCCCTATCCTGTCAACTATTACTACCATGCCAAAAGATTCGGTACATCAAGAGAGAATTGAGGTCTGTTCTTTCCAGACAGATTGTGTCGTTGAGGTCGTTAGCACGTGTAGTCGGTCTACTGGCGTCCTCCATTCAGGCGATATTCCCAGGTCCGCTGCATTACAGAGCACTTCAGAGATTGAAGATTCGTCATCTCCAAAAAGGTCTTCGCTATTCAGATCTGATTCCTCTTTCCGAGGATGCGAAGAGCGAGATGCAATGGTGGTTGGACCACATGGAGGCCTGGAATGGACGAGCCCTGTTCGGCTCCGCTCCGGATCTGGTGATAGAATCCGATGCCAGTCTTTGGGGTTGGGGAGCCCGGTGCGGTCCCATCTCCACCGGGGGTCGCTGGTCCCCCCAGGAACTCTCTCTTAACATCAATTGCCTAGAACTTCTAGCGGGGTCTTTTGCGATTCGGTGCTTCTCCCCTCATCAGACCAATTGTTGTATTCTTCTCCGCATGGACAACGTTTCAGCGGTCCGGTATGTCAACAAGTTGGGGGGAACACGATCCAAGATTTTGGCGGAGATCGCCAAGGATTTTTGGCACTTCTGTCTTCAACAGAAGATCACAGTTATTGTCGAATATCTTCCCGGTTGCCGCAATCAGATTGCGGACTGGAACTCTCGCCATCTTTGCGACTTCAGCGATTGGCGCCTTCACCCGCGCATTTTTCGCATTCTCCGTCGGACTTGGGGTCAATGTCACCTGGATCTGTTTGCGTCTCGCCTAAATACTCAACTCCCTCTATTCTTCAGCTGGAGGCCGGATCCGAAAGCCCTGGCCACAGATGCATTTCTTCAGACTTGGCCGTCCACTCTGTGTTACGCCTTTCCCCCGTTCATGTTGATTCCCAGGGTTCTGGCCTACTCGAAACGTTTTTCAAACGGAGCTAATTCTCATTGTTCCGCTGTGGAGAGCTCAACCATGGTTCCCAGACCTTCTGGAGATGTGTTGTGCGGTTCCGTTCCTTCTTCCCCAGAGGTGGAATCTGTTGCTGGATCCCCTAGGCGATCCGCATCCCCTGGTTCTATCCGGCAATCTCCTACTGTTGGCGTGCCGAGTTTCGGGGATCGCTGGTCGCTCCCAGGCCTTTCATGCGACGCTTCCAAATTCATCAGTGACGCCTGGTCTCCCAGTACTCACAAAAGATATAGAGCCTCATGGAAACGTTGGTGTGACTGGTGTGTTCAGCGGGAAGTTGATCCCGCTTCAGCAGATGTGGCTCTGATTATTAATTTTCTAGCTTCTCTCGCTTCTTCTGGTTTGGCTTATCGTACGGTCAACAACTTCCGTTCCGCCATCTCTGCCGCCCATGTTCCCATTAATGGTAAACCGGCGGGTGAACATCCCTTAATTTCCAAATTGCTTAAGGGCATTCGTTTAGCGAATCCTCCGTGCCCTAAATATGTCTCGCTTTGGGATGTCTCCATTGTTTTGAGATTTTTGGAGGCTTGGCCTTCTAATTCTTTACTTTCTCGCAAGCAACTCTCTGCTAAATTGACTATGCTGTTATGTCTCGTTTCTTGCAAACGAGTGTCTGACGTGCGGGCGTTAGACTTGGCAGGTCGCAGATTTACACCGGAGGGTGTCACTTTTCTAATCTCTAAACGCACCAAGACTGCTACCTCTTCGGTTACTTATCCTTCCTTTCCTCATCACCCCAACCTTTGCGTTGTTCAATGTGTCAAGGATTACGAGGTATGTACTGCCCCTTTACGTTCTGATACACAGGGTCAACTTCTTATTGCCTTGCAAAAACCTTTTCGTCCTGTTACTCCTGCTACATTAGCTCGCTGGGTTAGATGGCTCTTGTCTGAGGCTGGAATTGATGTTTCCATTTTTGGTGCTCACTCGGCTCGCGGGGCCATGGCCTCTAAAGCGTTCTCGATGGGTGTTTCATTACTGGACATCATGAAAACCGCAGATTGGTCTTCTGACTCTATGTTCAAGACCTTTTATTACAAGCCTATCGAACATATTGCTTCTGTAGTGGTGGATCAGCTTTGAACAAGCATAATCGGAGCCTCCTGTCCTGACATAGAATTAAAAATTTGCAAACATTCGTGACAAGAATTTTCAATTCTATTAAGGACAAGGAGGCGAGGATTATCCCACCCAAAGTTATGTTTGATTCTCATGTTTATCATTGTCACAGTTGCATTTGATTTCTAGCAATGCATTGATTTTCTCTCTGTTTACCCTTCCCTTTTATTGCCTTCACTCTCTTTATTGGATGAGTATTACGGCTGTACTTTCTTTTCAGGTTCTGACCCGAAATAGTGATTCTACTGTTTATCCCGCTTACTCCGCTTGGATCATCTGCTGCCTTCCTCTGTTCGGCGTTTGCTCTGTTTCTAGCGTCAGGATGTTCACCGACTGTGGCTGATGGACTTTGTTTCCTGGCATGCTTCATTTTCCATTGGATTTCATGTTTTTTCCTGTGAACTGCTCCTCACCAAAGAAAGAGGACGTACTTTCTCCTGTTGTACCTTTTATATGAGAGACTCTATGGTTGGTCACGTGGTACCCGGGTACTCATGGGTACTGTAGTTTTTTCGTTTCATAAACGGTTATGATTGGCTGCTGGGCATTTCTAATAAAGAAATGAGAAAGCATAATCCTCGCCTCCTTGTCCTTAATAGAATTGAAAATTCTTGTCACGAATGTTTGCAAATTTTTAATTGCCACCCCTGGTTCTTGCAGTTACGTGTTCAATACCATGAAACCAGAAATTGGTATTACCAGGATGTTTTTCTTTATAGTGGGTTGTTAGTGGATAACGACTATCTGATTTCAATATCGCCCTGCGATGTTCTTGGATCCGCACTTTAAGGGGACGGATAGTGCTCCCAACATAAATGGTTCCACAGTCACAGCCCAATACATAAATCACATGTGTGGTATTGCAATTTATAAATTCTGATATTTTATAGGAACAAGAGGTATTATAGATGAACTCAGTTGTCTTATTGCGTCCAAATGGGCAAATATTACACGAGGTACATGTGTAGAAACCTAAGGGTTTGGGCGGCAACCAAGTGTCACCCAATTGTTTGTTCGTCACATAACTGGGGCACAAATTGTCGCGTAGGTTTTTTCCTCTGCGGTAAGTAATCAACGGAACCTCTGAAATACAGCTTTTAAGGCCAGGCACATCTAGCAAAAGGCCCCAGTTCTTTTTGATAATGTTTCGAACCTTAACACTATTGGTATTAAACTGTGTTACCAGAGAGACCTTTCTATCCATAGTAGGGAGTTTCGACTTGCTGGTAGTCTCTCTAAGTGTGTACTCCCTATTAAGGGATTTTGCCTTATCCAGAGCTTTGCTAACAATGTCTCTCCTGTAACCCCTCTTGAGGAATCTATTCTCACAAGCCTGCAAGTTCTTATAATAGGTGTCCTCTTCACTGCAGTTTCTGCGGATACGTGTTATTTCTCCAAAGGGAATGTTGTTGATCACCGAACGCGCATGGGCACTTGTGGCGTGAAGAACACTATTACACGCTGTATCCTTCCTATACAATGTGCTTGCAATTACCTGATCTTTAATGTAAAAGTGAATATCCAAAAAGTTAATACTAATTTTATCACTAGTCATAGTGAACTTCACATTGTATTCGTTGGCATTCAAAAACTCAAAATATTCCAAAAGTGATTCATTGGAGCCAGCCCACAGACAGATGACATCGTCTATGTACCTCCCCCAAAAAACGATGTGCTCAGTCCAGGGGGAGGCACATCGGCCCCAGGCATGCTCCCTCTCGAACCAACCCATAAAGAGGCAGGCGTAAGAAGGAGCAAACCTGGATCCCATCGCGGTCCCCAGTATTTGCTGAAACCAGCAATTGTCATGGAGAAAAAAATTATTTTCAAGAATGAGATTGATCATATCCATGATCATCTCATTAAATCCATAAAGGTTAGCACTGTCAGTATCTAGGAATGATCTTACTGCGAGGGTTCCAAAGTCCCTAAGGATGCATGTATAAAGACCCACAACGTCGAATGTCACGAATGTGAGTTCATCCGACCATTGAAAGCCCTCCAGTTTGACCAAAATGTCTTTACTGTCTCGGATAAATGATGGCAAGTTGGTTACATGTCTCTGGAGTCGAATATCCACGAATTCAGAGATCTTTTCAGTGGGGGACCCAACCCCTGAAATGATAGGACGTCCAGGGGGGAAGGGCCCCCCTTTGTGAACTTTTGGCAAAATATAAATACAGGGATAGGTAGGACACTGTACTCTGAGATACCCAAATTCCTCGTCTGTGAGTAGACCTGACTCTTTCCACTCACTTAGCTTGATGTTAATGCGTTGGGTGAGATCCTGGGTGGGATTCTTGTTAATTTTTCGATAGCAAAGCTGATCATTCAGTTGCCGATCTATTTCTGACATGTAATCAGATAAGTTCATAACCACAACATTACCGCCTTTATCGGCTTCCCTAATCACAATGTTCTTGTCTGATCTTAATCTATTAAGGGCCGATCTTTCCTTTGCGGTAATGTTGTGGTTAATGGAGTTAGAATACCTGTTGGTAGTCTCCATTTTGTAGAGATCGTTGGTAACTTTCTCATGGAAAACATCTATGTTCGGATGATAGTTATGAGAAGGTAGAAATTTTGACTTAGGTTTAAGATTGCTACCACTATGTGGTTCCTGTTCAATGTCCAGCTCTCTAAGGAGAGTCGACATTTCAAATTTATCTTCCCCATCCAGATTTAACAGGAGTTGCACATTACGAATTTCTCCAATTGTTTGGTTGGTATAGTCTATTCCGTCAGAGGGTTTAGTACTGGCTGGGGCATGTAGCGAAAAATAATCCCTCAATTTCAACAACCTAACAAATTTGTATAAGTCGATGTGTACATTTGTTAAATCCCCACTCTGGGTGGGACAGAAATTCAATCCTTTACCCAAGACAGACATTTCATCTTCATCAAGCACTTTATTAGACAAATTAATTATCTTTAAATCCATATCATCCCTAGGGTTAATACATGTAGAGATAGCAGCTGTTGTAATTACATCAGTTATTTCATTTTTGCCCCAGTATTCCCCTTGTTCGTTGGTCCTCGACCTGTTACTGTACCGACCTTTGCCCCTCCTACCACCCCTGCGGGTTTTGGCTGTTCTCTTTTCTGCTGTAGTCGGCTGCTTATCCTTAATTTTGCGAGCTCCTTCTGAAAAGAAGAAGCTCCCTCCAGTAAAGGGGAATCCTGAGCTGAATTTGAGGCTGCACTATTTAAAGATGTTGAGGAGGCGCCACTTGTGGATAAGTCCTCATCCGTCTCCTCCCTTTCCTCTCTAGATCTTTTTTTATCTTCATTGGCTTGGACATTATCAAACTTTTTGGCAAAAGTATACACGCGACCATCTCTGTAGTCCCTATCGTCTCTACGAACTTTTCTCATTTTTTTATCCTTAAGGTAGAGCTGATACTCATCCATTACTTTTTTTAAAATTACATAATTCTTACCGATCAAATCCTTCTGTTCCAGTGCATTAATTTCTTTTTCTAAGCTTTCAATTTCTTCTTGCAGTTTTTCACCTTTGTCCCTAGCATGGCGGATTAGAATCTGCATCATAACTTGTGATGCATTCTCAAGGTTCGTTTCCCACTCACTGAGTGAATCATCACTCAGGTCTTCAAACGTAGGGAAAATTAGGATTCTTAAACCCCTTGGTACTTTCTTGTTACTCAGGTACTGCTGTAATGTGGCCCCGTCCCACCAACGGGACAGTTCCTGTTTCTTTAGCCTTTCTAATCTGATAAAGAGTGTTTTGAGGCTAGTCGATGGTGGCACAGTTTGTGCAGTGGGAATGTTGTTAGAGCTGACATTAAAAAGATTCTGGGCCATCTCTTCTCTACCATCTTGAAATTTGGACATCGTAAGTGTATAACTTATACAATAACAATAGGAGAGGAGTGCTAGACAGTCAATTTAACAATGTACACAGAAAAGAACAAACGGCAAACCAAGGGTCAAGCACTTCCAGTCCGTGTAACGTTATGTTTTATGAAGTGGTGCAAACTCTTCACACACCCGCCGTCCAAGGGTGTTATATAGAGACCAAGGAAAGGAAAATTGGAAGGTGCACTCAATTCGGAGTCAATTAGGTAAAAGTCCTTTTATTCAATAATGCTGTTCAGAAACTGGCACACAGCCAACGCGTTTCGTTCCCATTAAACTGCCAGTGGGAACTTCGTCAGGGCTGCAATAATATAAAATTACATAAACGACGACATAAATATAACGTAACATAACAATTCACAATACAAATATGAATAAATACCACAAAAATATAACATAAATATCATACATATAGATGGCCCAACCAAAAAACACAGCACAAAAAACAATTTTGTATCTTATATCTGTAGAATCGAATAGTATGTGTAACTTCTTAAAACAAAGCATATAGGACAAACATATAACAAGCGACTAACAAAGAATAAATCAAACCAATTTACAATCATATTTACATAGAGACAAGGACATAAACAATTAATTCAAGAGAGTTGATATGTGCTCATATGTAAGCAATGTGACCAATTCAAACAATATTAAGTAATATAACATGCTCTAAATACCATGTGGGACAAAACTCAAAACAACATGAAGTATTCTAAAAGCAATTATTAGATTCCATATCACCAGCAGTGGACAACAAGTAAAAAAGGGGGGGGGGGGAGGAGGGGGGGAGAGGAAATAACTCTTAAATTTGCCTAAGGTTCATTAGGTTATGTCAAAGGGTTCTCACCTCAATGGAGGATTTAAATCCAAGGTTGGTATCGAATGCAGAGCAAAAAATATATAAGCCAACTGTTTCCAAATAGACAAATCCCATACAAATTGTATATGTTGACCTAGTAATTCTCCATAGTGTGGGAGGCCAAATATCTAAAACCAGGAAACAAATATAAACCATAAGACACTAAATAATTTGGTGAAGAGTGGTTTTTTCTAAAATAAAAACATAGGATCACTAATAAGAGACCCATATTCTCACCTATTACGTCCTAGGTCCGCAATTAATATAGTAAATTTTCAGTCTGGGAAGATGTAGTCGGAATAAATAAGAATAACCCACTTATATTGGGTGAGAAAAAGAATCTAGAAAAAGAGAAAAGAAAATATACACCAACCACATTGAGCATATAGAGAAAAGTATCTGTACTTATTGGCAAGCACAATATACCAAACATAATGACATAAATTGGTTAAATTCATCAAAATGGGCACTCCCAAGTCTGACATATCGAAGAATGTGTCTACAGAAAACAGTAATTCTATATACTAGACTGACAAGTTGTATATGAAAAAAGCGTATACAACGAGTGGCGTAAACTAACTACAAGTATTTATCAAAGGCCCTAAGATAGTCATTCATAATAATAATATATCCTCGACTAACACATTAGTTTCTAAAGTTGACGAACATGCAGGTGATAAATCTAAATTAAGAAACCAATGGCCTGTATATAATGGTTTAAAAAGAAGAGCATAGTAAACAGGAGGCATAATAGAACATAGCGTGTACTTCAAGAAATGCCAGGCTATCATTAACCTAGCTCTAAACTTAATACCAAGAAATATATTTAAGTTCCTAACTATCACATAAGTAACTGGAAGTTGATGGACACAATACGTCAGCCATAGTGCTTAGTAGCAAGCCTAAATAATTCTCTTAACGTCTCAGTATTTATTGGCCGCCTTTACGATGACTCGCGTATTTTTACTTTTTACTTTTCTTTTCTTCTGATGGTTTCAAACGTTATGTTTCTTTATTCGCTTCTCAATATTCCCTTCGATTTTTTACTTGATGGGTTATTGTTTATTAGTTTGTTACACTTGAGAACATCCATCTGCTTTCTGTTATTTAATGTCTCAGAAACATATCGCTTTATATTTTTATGAGTATTCAATGTTTTAGGAACATATAGCTCTATATCTTTACGAGTATCCAATGGTCTTTTTCCTTGTTACGAAGTACTATGGCAGATGTAATATGCCCGTTATTATCGGGCTATTCATGTGAGTATTATTTAGGCTTGCTACTAAGCACTATGGCTGACGTATTGTGTCCATCAACTTCCAGTTACTTATGTGATAGTTAGGAACTTAAATACATTTCTTGGTATTAAGTTTAGAGCTAGGTTAATGATAGCCTGGCATTTCTTGAAGTACACGCTATGTTCTATTATGCCTCCTGTTTACTATGCTCTTCTTTTTAAACCATTATATACAGGCCATTGGTTTCTTAATTTAGATTTATCACCTGCATGTTCGTCAACTTTAGAAACTAATGTGTTAGTCGAGGATATATTATTATTATGAATGACTATCTTAGGGCCTTTGATAAATACTTGTAGTTAGTTTACGCCACTCGTTGTATACGCTTTTTTCATATACAACTTGTCAGTCTAGTATATAGAATTACTGTTTTCTGTAGACACATTCTTCGATATGTCAGACTTGGGAGTGCCCATTTTGATGAATTTAACCAATTTATGTCATTATGTTTGGTATATTGTGCTTGCCAATAAGTACAGATACTTTTCTCTATATGCTCAATGTGGTTGGTGTATATTTTCTTTTCTCTTTTTCTAGATTCTTTTTCTCACCCAATATAAGTGGGTTATTCTTATTTATTCCGACTACATCTTCCCAGACTGAAAATTTACTATATTAATTGCGGACCTAGGACGTAATAGGTGAGAATATGGGTCTCTTATTAGTGATCCTATGTTTTTATTTTAGAAAAAACCACTCTTCACCAAATTATTTAGTGTCTTATGGTTTATATTTGTTTCCTGGTTTTAGATATTTGGCCTCCCACACTATGGAGAATTACTAGGTCAACATATACAATTTGTATGGGATTTGTCTATTTGGAAACAGTTGGCTTATATATTTTTTGCTCTGCATTCGATACCAACCTTGGATTTAAATCCTCCATTGAGGTGAGAACCCTTTGACATAACCTAATGAACCTTAGGCAAATTTAAGAGTTATTTCCTCTCCCCCCCTCCTCCCCCCCCCCCTTTTTTACTTGTTGTCCACTGCTGGTGATATGGAATCTAATAATTGCTTTTAGAATACTTCATGTTGTTTTGAGTTTTGTCCCACATGGTATTTAGAGCATGTTATATTACTTAATATTGTTTGAATTGGTCACATTGCTTACATATGAGCACATATCAACTCTCTTGAATTAATTGTTTATGTCCTTGTCTCTATGTAAATATGATTGTAAATTGGTTTGATTTATTCTTTGTTAGTCGCTTGTTATATGTTTGTCTTATATGCTTTGTTTTAAGAAGTTACACATACTATTCGATTCTACAGATATAAGATACAAAATTGTTTTTTGTGCTGTGTTTTTTGGTTGGGCCATCTATATGTATGATATTTATGTTATATTTTTGTGGTATTTATTCATATTTGTATTGTGAATTGTTATGTTACGTTATATTTATGTCGTCGTTTATGTAATTTTATATTATTGCAGCCCTGACGAAGTTCCCACTGGCAGTTTAATGGGAACGAAACGCGTTGGCTGTGTGCCAGTTTCTGAACAGCATTATTGAATAAAAGGACTTTTACCTAATTGACTCCGAATTGAGTGCACTTTCCTTTCCTAAGGCAAAAAGTAATCTATATAGTGAGGATTGTCACAAAATAATCGTGCCATTAATGTGTATGTAGGACCATAAACCTCACAGTACTGGGATTCCTCACAACGATAGTATACCGTCAGACAAATGTTATCAAGTAGTTCATCCATGTTCCCTGCATCATTCAGGGGCAGTGCATCCAGAGAGCTACACCCAGCACCGGGCCAATATCCCTCCATGTTCTGATGCTTGCAGGCGACCTTCACACTCCTGTCGGACATGCTTGGCCTCAGGCCACAGATATACCTAGTGGTACAGGGGCCTGGACATAGCTTGTGAGTGACACTCAATGCTTTCCAGCAACAAGACCAGCGAGTATTTGTAAGACCAAGTTAGATCCTAGACCTAAGATTTGCCCTTACACACTTAACAATGCTTCGTATATCGTAGCCAAACAATGCTCTTCCAACAGCTCCAAGGCCCACATTCTGAGGGATGCGGTAAGAGCGAACCGGGTGCAAATGTTATTTCACTGCTAGCGGAATATCGACTTGTGTGCAAAGTTCGCACCAACCATGCAGTTTATCCAGTCACAAATGTATCACTTCATATCTGGCAGAGTGTATTTGAGTGAATAATAGAATTCCAAGATGTGCTGTGTGGAGTGGGGGGGGGGGTGTGGCATCACTGCACACTGCCTCCCCTCTATAGGATTCATTTAAGAATGCTATTTTTACTTCACTGGCAAATCCCAACGTCTCCAGCGCGCCAAGATTCTGGCCAAAGTGAAATTCCCGAAATGAGTGGGTAGGGTTCCCAGGTTCTGGAAGCGGTGTGGAAGGACTACACAAAAGCATACATCGTTCTCGAAACGAATACCCTCCTATCAAGGGGGTACAACACACGGCAACCTATACCCCACTCTTGCAAATGACCTCGCGTGCGACACATACCAAGGCGGAGGGGAGAGACGGAGCCTCGATTCTGGCGGTTGTGTAAACACGGAAGTACTGCGCGCATTAATGCCCGTATGTTTAACGCACATCAAAGAGCTCTGCTCGTAGAGAGCCCGGGGCCGACAGGCCCGTTACCGCTTTTACATAACGCGAAATAAGTGTCTAAGTAAGAGCAGCGGCTGGCAAGCCATTAATTTGGTTTATTTTGGTTTAAGCCGGGAAGTACTTTGCCGTGTGAGAAAGAGGCTGTGAAACAAATACAAGAGCCAATTGGGCACTGAAGAAGCTCTCCCACGAACAAACGCAGGCTTGAGGGTAAACAGCCATTACAATGAGTTTTTTACTTCGCAAGACCAGTATAACGCATGCATTACCACGCATGCGTTGTACATCGAGAAGTCATTACTAGGCATTTTTCTAGAACGCATAGTCATTTACCACGCATGCCTTTACAACGAATTTCGTTGTAAAGGAATGTATAGTAAATTACCACGCGTTTTAAAAAAATGTAGACGATCCACGTCGTTGTAAGGAAACAGAGGCTTTTCCGTTTCCTCATAACGACGTGCACCGCCCCTCAGAGACGACGTGAGCAGGAACCATGAGGAGAGAGAGGACTGTCACTTACCTTAGAAACTTTTACCACGACTATACCTTTACCACGCATTTTTTTGCGCTGTAATGGCATGCGTGGTAAAGGCATAGTCGGGGTAAAAGTTTGCGTTGTAATGGTATCTCGTAATTGACAACGCATACTAATACCCATGTTGTAATGGTACGCGTTGTATTGGTACGTGTTGTAACAAGTGCTATTCGGCTTGAGTGACCTTCTCATTTGTGTCATCAAATGCACAAGATCAGGCAACCAAATCCATTCTGGGTTTTTAAGTTCAGTTTTGCTTCCCTTGAATTAATTAGAAACAGGATTGGACTGGGACAGAAAATAGGCGCAGGCACCAGAATAAATGTGTCCCTCATTAATTAATTCGAAAGGTAAAATTGTGGTTGACGTTTGCAAATTGAGGCAGTTCTGAACTTGCAAAAACACACGGTATACATGTTTGGCAAGGTATGGAAGACTGCACAAATTTGGGCTCCCTTCAGGAAATGTTTGTTTTAATGTCAAGAAATTCAACAGTAAAAACTGGCCCAGCAGAGGTAAAACAGGCCCACAAACAGCCAAAACGAGCATTAGCATAGCTAACAGGTCTCACCTTCGGGACCATAAAAGTGTTTAGCCAGAGCTATTGGCTTTGCCGGTCTCTTTAAGCTATGTTGTAGGGCAGTGTGGCAGCTGAGCAGCATGGTGAAAAGTTATAATAAAAAGTGTTGTAAGCATTTTTGTTACCTTAAATAGAACACAGACTTTATGTACAACTGAACGGCCCTATTAAAAAAAGAACAAACAATGTCTTCTAGTTTTTTGTCCTTGCAAGGCTGGTAACTTCTTCCTGCCTTTTCTAATGCTTGTTATAGCTTTTGTTTTTGTTAGGGGGGCATAAACAACGGGAGGGTGGAAGCTGGGAAACAGTACCTGAATTACAACACAAGAGCAGCAGACGGACACTAGGGGCGAATCAACAGATGTCAGATTCAGAGGTCAGATTGAGGTGGTTCTGAGTGATGCAGAGGTGGTGCTGAAGTGGCAATGTTCAGGTGCTGAGGTGATGCTCAGGTGATGCTGAATGATACTTTGGTGGTGCTGCACTGGTGTTCAGGTGGTGCTGCACTGGTGTTCAGGTGGTGCTGCACTGGTGTTCAGGTGGTGCTGAGTTGGTGCGAGTGATGCAGAGTTGGGGTTGTGGCGATGCTGCGCTGATGCTGAAGTGGTGTTGCATTGGTGCTGAGATGCTGCTACGGTAGAGCTAGTGCGGAGGTGGGGATGCACTGTTGCTGGTGCACTGATGCAGAGGTGGTGCTGTACTGATGCTGAGATGGTGCTGCACTGATGCTGTGGTGGGGCTGCGCTAGTGCTGCACTGGTGGTGGTGCACTGATACAGAGGTGGTGCTGTGCTGATACTAAGGTGGCGCTGTTACATGATGCAGAGGAGATTCTGCACTGGTGCTGTGGTGGTGCGGAGTAATGCCGAGTGATGCTATGGTGGTGCTGAGCGATGTTGTGGTGATGATGCTGAAATGGTGTTTAGGTGGTGCTGAGTGATGCTGAGTTGGTGCTGTGGTGATGCTACGCTGAAATGGTGCTGAGTTGCTGCTGAGGTGGGGCTGCGGTGGCGCACTGATGAGGAGGTGGTCCTGTGCTGATGCAGAGATGGTGGGGTGCTGTGCTGGTAGTGGTGCACTGATGAGGTGCTGCTGTACTGATGCTGAGATGGTGTGGAGGTGGTGCTGTGGTGATACTGAGGTGGTGCTGTGGTGGTTTGGAGTGAATGCTCAGGTGATGCTGATTGATACTGAGGTGGTGTTGCTGCACTGGCACTCGGGTGGTGCTGTGCTGAGGTGATGTGCTGATGCTGAGTTGGGGCTGCGTTGTTGCTGAATTGATGCTGAAGCAGGGCTACGCTGGTGCTGAGGTGGGGCTGTGCTGATGCCTAGGTGGTTCTGCACTGGTGGTGGTGCACTGATGCAGAGGTGGTGCTGTGCTGATGTTGAGGTGGTGCTGTACTGGTGCTGAGTTGGTACCTAGCTGGTGCAGAGTTGGTACTGAGCTGGTGAGGAGGTGGTGCTGTGCTGGTGCTGTGCTGGTGCTGAGGTGGTGCTCAGGTGATACTGAGGTGGTGCTGAGTCATGCTGAGGTAGTGCTGAGTCATGCTGAGGTGGTGGTGGTGCTGCACTGGTGGTCAGGTGGTGCCGAGTGATGCTGAGTTGTTGCTGTGCTGAGGTGATACTGCGCTGACTGAGGTGGTGCTGAGCTGATGCTGGAGGGGTGCTGCCTTGGTACTGAATTGCTACATAGTTTTGGTTCTGCTGACACTGAGGTGGTGTGGGGCTGGGATGGTGCTGAGGTGGGGTTGTGTTAGTGGTGGTGCTTTGCTGATGCCGAGATGGTGCTGTGCTGATGCTGAGATGGTGCTGCACTGGTGGTGATGCACTGATGAGGAGGTGGTGCTGATGCTGAGATGGTGCTGTGCTGATGCTGAGGTGGCGCTGCGCTGATGCAGAGGTGGTGCTGAGGTAGTGGTGTGCTTGTGCGGATGTGGTGCGGAGTAATGTTTTGGTGGTTCTGAGTGATGCAGAGTTGGTTCTGTGCTGGTGCAGAGTTGGTACCTGGCTGGTGCCAAGTTGGTAATGAACTGGTGAGGAGGTGGTGCGGTGCTGTGCTGATGCTGTGCTGATGCTGAGGTGGTGTGGTGGTGCTCAGATGATACTGAGGTGGTGCTCAGTCATGCTGAGGTAGTGCCGAGTCATGCTGAGGTGGTGGTGGTACTCCACTGGTGGTCAGGTGGTGCCAAATTATGCTGATTTGGTGCTGGGCTGAGGTGATACTGCACTGACTAAGGTGGTGCGGAGCTGATGCTGCATTGGTACTGAATTGCTACAGAGTTGAGGTTCGGCTGACACTGAGGTGGGGCTGGGCTGGTGCTGAGGTGGGGTTGCATTGGTGGTGGTGCTGTGGTGATGCTGAGATGGTGCTGTGCTGATATGGTGCTGCGCTGGTGCTGCACTGGTGGTGATGCACTGATGAGGAGGTGGTGCTTATGCGGAGATGGTGCTGTGCTTATGCTGCGGTAGCGCTGGGCTGATGCTGAGGTGGTGGTGTGCTTGTGCAGAGGTGGTGCGGAGTGATACTGAGGTGGTGCTGAGCAATGTTTTGGTGGTGCTGAGTGATGCAGAGTTGGTTCTGTGCTGGTGCTGAGGTGATGCTGCACTGATATTGAGGTGATGGTGTGCTGATGCTGAGGTCATGCTGTGCTGATGCAGAGATGTGCTGTGCTGATGTTGAGATGGTGCTGTGCTGATTCTGAAGTTATTCTGCACTGGTGGTGGTGCACTGATGAGGTGGTGCTGAATTGCTGCAGAGTTGGGGCTGCGCTGGTGCTGAGGTGGGGCTGCACTGGTGCTGAGGTGGGGCTGCCCTGATGTGGAGGTGGGGCTGTGCTGAGGTAGTGCTGCGCTGGTGGTAATTCACTGATGAGGAGGTGGTGCTTTGGTGATACTGAGATGGAGCTGTAGTGGTGCTCAGGTGATGCGGAGTGAGACTGAGGTGGTGGTGGTGCGCAGGTGGTTCTGAGTTGGTGCTGAGGTGATGCTGCACGGATGCTGAAGTGGTGCTGCGTTGGTGCTAAGTTGCTACAGAGTTGGGATTGCGCTGGTGGTGATGTACGGATGCAAGGGAGGTGCTATAATGATGCTGAGATAGTGCTGTGCTGATGTTGAGGTGGGGAAAAAGTCAGAACAATGTGGGCAGAGCCACACGTGTTCCAACAGTGCATACGCGTGATTAAGGCAGCGTGCGGTCTAGCTGTTGCTGGGCGGAAGCAGGAAGCATTGGGAGAGGATGCAGTAAGGCGAGTGGGGCTGGGGTCGGGTTTTGGGGTGGTGGGGGTAGTTTTTAAGAGTTGGGGTAGTTTTCAGGGTTGGAGGTTGGAGTTGTTTTCAGGGCAGGGGGGTCAGGGTACTTTTTAGGGCTTAAGGGAGGGCGGGTAGTTTTTAGAGCTTGGGGGCAGGAATGTTTTTAGGGAGTCTGGGGGGGGGGGGAAGAGGGGATTGGTTTTCCGGAGGGAAGGGGTACTTTTAGGTCTCAGGGTGGGGGCACGGGGTCAGGGGGTGAGACTTACCTGATAAGTCTTAACCATGCATAGGTCTTTGCCTTACATGCCGTAGCAACTCATATTTTGTTGTAAAGGCATGCGTGGTAAAGGCATATGGGTGGTTAAGACTTGCGTGGTTAAGACTGCATGGAACCAGCATGCGTGGGTAACGCATGCAGGGTTCTGTCACACAACTGTGGAGGTGGTGTTGCACTGATGCTGATTCGGTGCTCCACTGGTGGTTGTCCGCTGATGAGGAGGTGGTGCTGTTGAGGTGGTGCTACGCTGATGCTAAGGTGGTGCTGCGCTTGTGCTGAGGTGGTGCAGAGTAATACTGAAGTAATGCTGAGTGATGCTTTGGTGGTGCTGAGTTGGTTTTGCACTGGTGCTAAGGTGATGCTGCACTCGTACTGAGGAGGTGCTGAGCTAATGCTGAAGTGGTGCAGCGCTGGAGCTGAGTTGCAGCTTAGGTGGTGCTGTGCTGATGCGGAGGTGGTGGTCCGCTGATGTTGAGGTGGAGCTGCACTGGAGCAGAGTTGCTCCTCAGGTGGTGCTATGCTGATGCTGAGGGGGTGCAGTGCTGGTGTTGACTGATGCTGGGAAGATTCTGCTCTGGTGCTGTGGTGGCGCTGAGTGATGCTGTGCTGGTGCTGAGTGATGCTGTAGAGATGCTGCGCTGGTGCTCCGGTGGTAATGAGCTGGTGCTCCGGTGGTGCTGAGTGATGGTGAGTTGGTGCTGGGATGGGGCTGCACTGGTGCCGAGGTGGTGCTGTGCTGGTGCTATGCTGAGGTGGTGCTGTGCTGGTGTTGACTGATGCTGGGAAGATTCTGCTCTGGTGCTGTGGTGGCGCTGAGTGTTGCTGTGTTGGTGCTGAGTGATGCTGTAGAGATGCTGCGCTGGTGCTCCGGTGGTAATGAGCTGGTGCTCCAGCGGTGCTGAGTGATGGTGAGTTGGTGCTGGGATGGGGCTGCACTGGTGCCGAGGTGGTGCTGTGCTGGTGCTATGCTGATGCGGAGGTGGTGGTGGTGGTGGTGCACTGGTGCTGAGGTGGTGCAGAATGATACTGAGGTGGTGGTGTGCATGTGCAGAGGTGGTGCTCATGTAGTGCTGAGTGATACCGAGTGATGCTTTGGTGGCCCTCAGATGATGCTGTGCTGTTGCTCAGATAATGGTGAGGGATGCTGATTTGGTTCTCCACTGCTAATGAGGTGATGGTGCACTGGTGCTGAGGTGGTGCTTTTCTAATGCTGAAGTGGTGCTGCACTGGTGCAGTGATGGTGCTGCGCTGGTGCTGAGGTGGTGCTGCGCTGGTGCTATGGTGTGGCTGAATTGGTCCTGCATGTGGAGGTGGTGCTCTGCTGATGTGGTGCTGTTGAGTGATGCTGAAAAGATGCTGTGGTAGTGCTGAGAAATGCTGTGCTGGTGCTGCTGCACTGATGCAGAGGTAGTGTTGTGCTGGTAGTGAGGTGGTGGTGCACTGGTGATGCTGTGCTGAGGTAGTGCTGCACTGGTGCTGAAGTGGGGCTGCACTGGGGCTGAGTGATGAGGTGGTGCTGTGCTGGTGCTCAGTTGCCGCTGAGTGATGCTCAGGTGGTGCTTCTGAAGTGGTACTGAGTGACGCTGACTGGTCCTGAAATGGTGCTGTGCTGAGGTGGTGCCGCACTGTTTACTTGCAGGATATATTTTTAAGTAACCTCACATTACATGCCACGTTTGGAGAGCACGAGGAAGCATATTAAGGAATATTGGTTTTATTTCACCAATGATTGAAACCTAAAAAAAAAAGCATCAAAAGTTGAAAGCGCGCCACTTAAAGCTGCTTCCATTTTTATAAAACGAAGCAATAACACTATGTTTACCTCTGCCAGCCGTCTTCTTAAACTACACTTCCATTAAGTAAGTATATTGTTTACGGTTTGGACATTTGAGCTAATGGAACCAAAAATGTTATAGGATGAAAAACAACATGGCCTCCAACTGGAAAGGCGCTCATGAAACCAAAGAAAGTGGAAAACAAGATAAGGACATGATCTGCAGCCCTTGGCTGAGCACGTTTGGAAAGCCAAACAAGCGGAGGCAAAACAGAAATAAAACAGTAGGGCACAGAAACTAACATACAAGGCCAATAGTGAGAGGATCCATGTAACGGGCCCAGTCTCCAGGGCATGATCAAAACAGCAAAAGGCAGGACAAATGTAAACTATTCACCAACAAAAACAAAGGAATTTCAAAAGGCACACGAAGGAACAAATGAAAACGGAGGGGAGTGCTGAAAGCCCATACAGTAAATACAGCATGTCTCGAGAGACAGCGAATGCGCTGCCTAGACGAGACCTAAAAACGGCCCTCACACTGATCCGTCACACCAGCTTTTCAGGCACTGCCTGATTGCCCTATGGACCAGCCCTACCCCAATTAGAAAAGACACCTGATCGGAATGATTTGTGGGTGAAAAGACAAAGACCAGAAACAGGTTCCAGGATGAGAAGTGGTGATATGGCTGTACTTCAGTACTCACCGCTAGTATTTAAATCTATGTGCAATGCTTTATTTTAATTGACAAAGTAAACCACTTTTGGTTGCTGATTGTAACGTGTTGGTGGCTCATTGTAACATGTTTTAAATCATTTATAGATCTGAAATGAACTATTTAAATGCTTTAATGTTTTATGTCCCTCATTGTTTGTGTAATATCGCTACCACCTACATCTTGGGTGATCACTTCCTTCTAGGACATTACAGACACTATTTCTCTTCTTGTGATTACCTAATGCATTTTGGGTGTTGTAGTCTTGTTTTGCTTCTATTCAAGTAATTAGACTAACACACCTGATCCCAATGACTTGTAGGTGAAAGTTCAGGCCTGGAGACAGTGTCCATAATGACCCAGGGTAAGGTGCTCGCCATACCTATAACATATGAGGTCCAGCATGAAGCAAAATAACTGCCTCTCGAGGAGGAATTTAGGATGACTGTAGGTTTGACTTAAAGATTCCACCAAATTCAGTCCATGGAAAGCAGGTGGGGTATTTTCTGGTAGCTTTCTCCTCGCGCACTTTCTGAGATCTGCTTTGTGAAGCCACGACCACACTGCCCACACTCTCACCAAATGTATTTTGCTTAGGGTTGTGTGTAGTCTCTTTCGGCTTTCCTCTGTTGATTTTTTCCTCAAATGTTAACACCATTGGTGTGACAGGTCAGCCTGGAAGAGTGTCCAAGAAGCTCATTACGAGTTTTGTGGTAGAACTGGTGTGGAAACACTGCCCCTGGAACTACCAACCACATATGGTAATGTTTTCCAATGCAGAATGAAGAAAAATCCTACTAACTAGGGTTTGTGCACCGATTGCGGTGAATTCCCCGTGAATAAGTTACACCTGCTTTACACAGGTAAAGTCTGGCGCAGGTTTTACTGCTTAACTCGCCTTTTCATTTGTATTCAGCCAGGGACCCGTGTTATTGGCCAAACTGAAATTTATTAAAGCTCATAACGAGGATCCAAGCAGCGATTTGAAGGAGTTGGTTGGTAGTTTTGGTTACTTTGGCAGGGTTCCCAAGCCAGCCACTGGGCCTCGTAGTGTGAAGATCAGAGGGACCAATAGATCCTGGAGGGTGAAACCCTGCTCCCGCTGCAGACAGGGCAGCGAGACTCCATGCGCAGCGCTGGACAGGGCAGGCCGGTAGGGCCAGAAAAAGAGAGGGCAGCCAATTGTTTCAGGGTGAAAAAGTCTGAACCCCTGGGTATATAATAGAAGGACCAGGGTCAACTTAAGGATTTTGGGGGCCCGCCAAGACATACTCAGGGAGGTCCTTGAATTTTATTTACTATTTTCT
The DNA here is from genome assembly GCF_964204655.1 of Triturus cristatus. NCBI lineage: Eukaryota > Metazoa > Chordata > Amphibia > Caudata > Salamandridae > Triturus > Triturus cristatus. The sequence goes on along the minus strand of NC_140590.1, from coordinate 944,787,075 downwards.
GCTAATTCAAGTCCCATGATCCCAAATAATACGGAATTATACATTAAAGGTTGGATTAGAGAAAGAGGCAGAAGTGTGATAGAAAGAAAATGCACTTTTCCCAGAGCCCTGTGGTCCTAGGGCAATTGCCCATGCCTTAAAATGTCCCTGGGTAGGACTAGTCAGTCAAGAGTAAGGTGGATGGTGGATTACTACCTGGATTAAAGTGGGGAGGGTCCTGCTAGCACTCAGTAAAAGCAGTCAATACAATACAGACATTAAAATTGGTCCCTGCGGTGCCCTGTGTTCATGCCCCTAGGTTTACTAGTAAAAACGCGGACCTCTTTGTCGACAATGTGTAAAAAGAACCCTTCATCAACGCAGTCCAGGTTATTTTCGCACTTTTTTACATTATGTGGCCTGGTGTATGAGCCCTTATTTCCCGAGCGTCTTTCATTTTCCTAGAAGCGCTCTGTACTTTCGTTTTTAGTGAGAGTGGTGGTGAGCCTTTGAAAGGTACATACTATACCAGGGTTTCTAAACCACTCATAACTGGTATTTCGTAATGTAATGTTGCAAAAAGCCAAATTTAACAGAAAGGCACTTTAACACCGTTCCGAGTATCGCAACCGGATCACAATTCATCGGCTGTGTCCTGTCAAAAGCCCGCTTCGACTCTGAGACTGCAGATGTGCGGGGCAGCGACTCCGGAAACATGGAAACTGTATCATAAAGGGATAGGATTCTAAGTGACTAAATCTATTTAACCATACATTCTTCTTTACCCAAATGTGTGCCCTCATCGAGGAGCGCAAAGCGAGCCTGTGATAGGATAGTCAAGCGCATCACTTCTGAAAACGTCAAACACGGGCGCTTTCAACGCCACTCGGCTCCAAAGCACTATTTTCAGCCTGTACATCCTTACTTTCAACTTATATAATGGCACGGCGACTCCTCGGGGAGCACGAATCACATATTTTAGTGCACACCGAGGAAAGCGCCATGCACCGGGCGATCTGCAGCCGCAGGAAATTGTAGATTATCACACCCGGGTCCCCCCCCCCCCCCCCCCGCCCCCCATCCGATAGAGCCGATCACTGGCTTCTGAGCAAAATGTTGGGCCCCAGAACTTATTGGTTTACCAAGTCATGCGCATGCGCCCTCTAATACTTATACTTGGAGGGTGGGCTCTTCTAAAATAAAGCATAGACAATACTAGCCGCAGGGGCGCGAGTTCGACTCGTTGCAACCTTTGACCTTCGGAATTCTGGTACAACATCCCGCTCGGGGCGTTAGTAAGTGCAAGAGTTTATTATGTGCATATCAACTGATGGACACGTTTTGATCGGCATTGCAAGTTACATGCGTCTTCTGTGCAATTTACATTAACATGAGTCACCTGGACGCTCTGCAGTAAGCACCTGACCGCCTTCCATAGCTGAACTACTGTGTGAAAGAGCATGGGTTTTCCTTCAATGACGACTGGATTTGGGTTACGGGATCTGATATATTGTTTATATTTTAATTGCATTAGTATAGCGCTTACTACCCCTAACGAGGCGTAGAAGTTCACTTCACGTATTATGTCATATAGCATTTTGAGTTCATTCAACCAGCATTTGCTGACCAGGTCTCGTTGGCAGCCTCAACAGAGAGGCCGCAGTGGTGGAAGGGGCAGAGCTCCGTGCACGGGTGTCTAACGAGACCAGGGCTGCCGCTGCGTCGACCGAGAGGCCAAGGAGGGAGGCTGCCTATAACGAGGGGGCGTTTAGAGAGAAGCGGACCTCTGCGGTGGAAGCTGGGCTGAGACCCCCGGTTCTATTCGGACACAAGCCGACCCATCAGGCGCCAGTGGGGCTGACCAGAGGCCACCTGGAATGAGAAGCTGATGGAAGTCACCCCGCGTACCTGCCAATCACCCTCAGACACTCACCAGCCTCGTGTGCTCGGTGCCAACCACACTTCACGGGACAGAGCCCGAGGGAGGCGCGATGGGGGCCTATGCAGAGAACGGATTGGGGCGCAGGAGGCATACTGTGGCGAACAGCACAGAAGCGCCATTACAATGAGGGAGAGAGCATGCACATGGACAGACGGCACACAGCAGTCCGCGTCAGGGTACCGAGCCCTACTCTGCAGCGTCCACGGCACCAGTTCACCAAACCTACAGAGAACATGACTGCATGAAGGGCTCGGCACTGCTGCGCACCTTTATAAACAAATAGAAAACAAAGTGCACAGGAACCCTCCAGATTTGGGAAGGTTATTTGCGATGTCGATGGTGGGCATACGGCAAGTTTACTGTACATAAAAATGAACTACAAGCGGATAGCAAAGGTGGCATGGGCCATGATGCAAGTAAGATGCCCCCCACACCACACCCCGCTGATATAGTAGTATTAAAACCAACATAACTGGGGTGCAGTGGGCCCCACGACCACCTGGCCTGCTGTGCCACTGCATCTGTTGCGCCATAATAGCTATGCAATTGAACACACATGTCATACACTCCGCCAGCGTGCACTTCAAGGAAAGGTGCAGCACTGCAAGGGCTAAGGGTTTGTTGAGAACAGAAACCCCTCCATTCAAATCTGGGGAGACCGTCGGGGATAGTTAACTGTCCCTTTCATTTCAAACTGTGCCATCCCCTCTTTTCAACTTAAGGACAGCCTCGCTTCCAAGTTTAAAGCACTACCAATCAGACGTCACTTGCACTGTTGTGCAACAGACTACCTCTGCCAGACAGCGGCTACTATATTCGAGAAGGCATGCAGCTCAGCCAGCTACAAGCGCGCCCGCAAGTGATAAACTGCAGGTTACAAATTCGAATCCGGGCAGAGTTCGCCCATCATTCTTCGGATGTAGACAGTAGAGCGCGCCACAATTACAAAAGTGCGGTAAAACGAATTATTAATATGTGTCACAATAGCCTTGATAAGAGTTTAATGATGATTAACAAGTGCACCAGTGTGCATTTGTCTACGAGCAAACTAACTTAATTTACACCAAATGATCCCATCGCAGCAGATAATCCCAATCTCACACCATATTCTGGTCAAAATGAGTTAGATACGGAGCACAGGGTGGAAGATACGAATCATCACCTAAAAGGACACAGAGCCCTAATTAAAACAGTTAAAGATCAAAACTGCTGACTTTTTATTGCAGCGCAGTCTATGCGTGTGATAGATTGAACACTTATTTCAGCCACATGAGAGTTGCACAATGCTCACAGCATCACGGCTGCGCGCGGACTCATACAAGAGAGATCCGTAGTGTGTGTCGGAGCCTCGGAGGGTACCACGGGCACACAGTTTGACAGCGGACAACGCACGGGCTTGGCGTTCACTCACCTCCTGCAGGAGTCGGTCGAGTCTGGGCTGCAGCAGGGCGAGCAGAGCCTCCTCCTGCACGGTTCCCAGACCTCCTGCCCAGGCAGCGGGCGCCTCCTCCCTGGGGACGCTGCCCCGGCACCCCTGCTCCTCCAGGGCACTGACCCTGCCCTGCAGCTCGGCCGTGCGGGCGCTCAGCAGCAGGCAGCCGGCCAGCGCGGTGCCCGAGAGCAGCAGCAGCAGCATCAGGCAGCCGGACAGAGCCCAGAGCCCCAGGCGGACGCTCATCCTCTCCCCGGGGCGCGGGTCCACCTTCCGCGCCCTCAGCAGCACCTCCTCGGGGACGCTCATGACAGCTGCTCCCGCGGGCTCCCTGCTTCTCCGCCCTGACACAGGTGAGCGGAGCCCACGTTGCAAGCTCTAGTCTGTGGCTTTGCAAGCTGTGGATTAAGCGCTTCGAGCGTGCAGGCTCCGGTGCAGGCGGCGCGCGCCCCGGGAGGTGTGTGAAGCGCGCGGCTACCGCTGAGCACAGAGAGCCCGGACTCAGAGCGGAGACCCCTCACTCTGATCTGACAAGCCGGCGCCACGAGCACATTTCCTCTCAGCAAACAGACCTGTCCCGATAAGGAAGAGGGCCCCGCCCTCGCCGGCCTGCAGGGCGGTCTGCTGAGGAGGAGGAGGGGACCCCTCGGACGCCGATACATGCTGCTCGAGTAACGGGAGCGTCACTCGTGTGCTCTAAGAGGAGTTCCCACCCTGCGCAGGGGTTTCCCACTTGCGTCTTCCTCTCGTGGGAAGAAATCCTTTGAAGGGACCTTTTGTCGGCCCCTCTGGGATGGATATGGAGATCCCATGGCGGAGAGACTGTTTTCAAATTATTTCTTTGTAAAATCCACCTCAGCTGGGCATGAAGTGGGTGGCTATCAATGGTGCAGGAGGTGTAGTGGCACCGTGGCCCTGGATTTGAGGGCACCACTGCACCCCATAATATAGCTCTTAGGGCTCATTGAACTCGCGCTATACCACCGATCCTGGCGGGTTTAGGAACTGGAAGTAATTAAAAGCTGACTTTGAAGCGACTCCCTTCCCCTTCCCCATATACTGTCCTTCATATTACAAACATAAACACTGATGGACCTCTAAATGACAATAAAACCTCTCAGCTAATCTAACGGCAGTGGCAGTTTCTCACACTGTCAGTCAGTGGCTAAGGAAGGTGTTCAGATCACATGCTCATCCAAACCTTGGCCTCTCTGCAGAGCATCAGAGCGATGGTCCTATTTGTGCCAATTGTAATTACCATTTTATGTGAAAGTGTTTGAACGAGGTATAAGCATTGTTGAAAAGATCGCAGCAAAGGAAAAGAAAATGCTGTGTTTACAGATGAAAAGAGAATGTGAGTGCATGGTGGACAGTTGAGCAAGGAAGTACACACAGAAGGAGAGAGTCGAAAGATGGCAATGAAGAGGAAGAAGGTGATGTTTGAGATATGAAGATGGAGGATTTCAGAAAGATGGCAGGAGAAAAAGAACAAGTCTAACCAGGGAGAATGAGAGTAAATGAAACTCTCCGAACGCCAATATACTTCAACTTCAATTTAGTAATGTTTAAAAATTAGAATCGAAGTGTTTTAGTTCTGAAAACCTTATTTTACAGTCTCAGGTTTTCAGAACTGAAACATTTCAATTCTAATTTTTGTTTAGAGGTTTTAAACCACACCTTCAATTAAAGAGACCTCGCCCTTTGGAAAGGATTTCTAATTACTTTTCTTTTTTAAAACCCTCCATCATCTACATTGACTTGAAACGCTGCACCCCAGCGAGCTCAAGAATTTCCCTTCCGTCCTCGCGCCAGATTCCTCTCTGCTGAGTGTTGCTTGCCCCAGCTGTCTGGCTTTCATTCATTCCCCCTCTATTGCTTATCATTATTCCTTCATTATGTGCGTAACCATTTCTGATGTAACATTGTTCCCTTTAACTTTAACATTGCGTCCAGCTGTAATCACCGTTAACTCACCTCGCATAGCCGTAAAAGTATTAGCCCCATCCGCACTCCTTGTATTGACTTAACTAAGCCCGCATAGCCGCTTTCATCTTTCTTGTCATTTTCTGCTGTATCTGCCACCGCCTGCTTTCCCGCCATTTCACACTCTCCCACTTCACACCTCCTAGCGCCCCTCCCTCCTCCCAGTGCCTCATTAATGGAGGCTGCGGCGCGACCCCGTTTAGCAGGTCCTCATGCTACCCCCCCCCCCCCTGCTGCGTGTTGCTTGCCCTAGCTGCCAGGTTTTCGTTTATTTTCCCTCTATTGTTTATCATTATTCCTTTATTGTATGCTTAACAATTTCTCCTGTAATATTGTTCTCTTTAACTTTAACATTGCGTCTAGCCGTATTCACTGTTAACTCCTCTTGCATAGCCATAACACTTTTCAAACACTGTAACTCCATTTGCATAGCTTTTTACATTGTCTCTCGCTAGCCACATCTGCACTCCTTGTATTGACCTGTTAACTCAGCCCTGCACAGCCATTTTCATCTGTTTGTTGTCATTTTCTGTTGTATTTGCCGCCGCCCGCTTTACTGTTGTTTCACTGCCTGCTCCCACTCCCGCTTCTTGTCTCCAACCCCCCTTCCCTCCTCCCAGGGCCTAATTAATGGAGACCACAGCACAGATGTACACTGGACACACGCCCCCTGCGCAGCAAAGGCACGCCATATGCAAGCCCGTCTGCACCTGTCTGCGTCTGGATTAAACCTAGCACCAGGAACCCTGGATATCCCATCTTTGAAGCTACACCAACTCCAAGCTCTGAGCCCTAGACCCCTCAACTACCACTGCTTCCGCACCTCGGCTCAAGCTACTGTAGGACCTTTTTACCTGCTGACACTGCCGCTTCGCCTGCAACACCGAACACCCGTTTGTATGGCAACCACTACCACTCCTACCACTGCTCCCCAGACCATCTACTAAGTATCCTGCTCAACACGCAATCTCTCTGAAAACACACCATCAAGCTCTGGGACACCGTCTACTCCCTCACCCAATGTCATCTTCTGCACTGAAACGTGGCTCAACCCTGAATCAGCGCCCGACAATGCCTTAGCCACACCTCCTGGCTACTAGATAACGCTTCAAGACACAGTCAACAAACACGAAGGAGGGATCGCCATTATTCACAAGGAAACCATTCACTGCACATACCAGCATCTGCAACGCCATCCAGGAGTTTATCACCCCGCTCACCATCGACTCCAAGCACTACATCTTCCTCAGAGACCTCAATTTCCACCACAATGACCCTGACGACACCAACACTGCCAACCTCTTCAAAAGCATGAACACCTTCGGCTTCTCTCAACTAGTCACAGACCGTATGCACATCGCAGGACACACACATGACCCCATTTTCAAGGCCAGCAACAGAGTCAAGTACAGTTATGTCACCAAACTCACCTGGACAGACCATGCCATCATCCACTTCACCATCACAGGTCCCCCCAGCACCACCACCAGACCGCCCAGCACCTCTCACCGAAGTTGGAGCAAAGTGTCAGCAAGTCAATGGACAGACACCCTAAACTCCTACTGACGGACACCTCAACCAACCTAGAACAGACTGTCATGAACTTCTCCACCTGGATCCCTCATTGCGCCAGCAGAGTCAGCACCATCAAGCCGACAAAATCTAGGAGACCCTCCAAGCAGGCCAGCTGGTACACCATGGAACTAAGAAATAAAAAACGCAACTGCAAGCAATGCAAGAGAAGGTGGCGCACCAGCAAGGACACCACAGACCGAACAGCTTACCAAACGTCACTCAACCAATACCACTAACTCCTGAAAAAGATGTGAAGTAGCGCGCTTCCCAACCGCATCAAGGCCAGCACCACTCACAGTAAAGAACTTTTCAACATCGTCATCGAGTTCACCAACCCCTCAGCCTCCGAAAACATCATTCCCTCCCAGGAGCTCTGCAACACCCTGGCGACTTCTTCCACAACAAGATCTCTGACATCTCCAAAAACTTAGAGCCCCAAATCACCACCCGACATCCTCAGCCTCATCGCTCCCACTGAGGCCAACCCAGAACACCTGCTAATCACCTGGGACCAGCTCACCAATCAGTAACACCACCACCATAATGAACTTCGTCCACTCAGGAGCACCAACAGACCCCTGTCCCCACCACATTTTCAACCTGGGGAGCAAGACTATCGGCAACAAACTCACCACTATCTTCAACTTATCCCTCACCAAGGCCACCTTCCCCGATGAATGGAAACACACTGAGGTCAAATCCCTCCTCAAGAAGCCATCCACCAACCTGCAAGCTCAAGAACTGTCCCATGTCTCTGCTCCCCTTCCCCATCAAGGTCCTCTAAAAAGCTATCAACCACAAACTCACGGAACACTTGGAGAACAACAACCTTCTGGACCTCTCTCAGTCTGGATTCCGCGCCAACCACAGCACAGAAACCACCCTCATCGCTGCCTCATACGACATCTGAGCCCTTGTGGACCTTGGGGAAACAGCAGCCTTTATTCTCCCCGACCTCTTAGGAGCTTTTGACACCATCTCCCACCACACCCTCATCAAGAGACTTTGCCATATCTGAATTCCCGGAGATACCTTTAGGTGGATCACCTCCTTCCTCACCAGAAGAACCCAAAGAATCCGCCTTTCTCCCTACACCTCTGAACACAAGAGCATCATCTGCAGCGTCCCTCAAGGCTCATCAATCAACCCAACACTGTTCACCACCTGCATGACCCCACTTGCCGACATCATCAGAACCTAGGAACTAAAGATCATCTCCTATGCCGACGACACCCAGCTTATCCTCTCGCTATCAGAAGAGTCCTCCAACATGAGGATCAATTTCCACAGGTGCATGACAAACAACGCTGATTGGATGAAACACAACTGCCTGAAATTCAACACCAACAAAACAGCAGTACTGATCTTCTGGAACAACACCTCCCGGTGGAACTACTTCTGGTGGCCTTCGGAACTAGGACCCTCACCCACACTTACAGACCAGGCCTTTAACCTCAGTGTCATCAAGGACAGCAAGCTCACCATGAAAAACTATATCAACGCAGTCTGGTCCGCCTGCTTCCTCACTCTTTGCATGCCCTGCAAGATCTTCAGATGGCTCCCGATCAACACCAGATGTACCATCACCCAAGCACTAGTCACCAGCTGGCTAGACTACGGCAATGCACTCTATGCAGGAATCTCCTCGCATCTCCTGAAAAGGCTAAAGACCATACAGAACTTTGCGGCCAGACTCATTCTCGACCTACCCAAGGGGCCTCACGTCACCCCCATTCCCCCATGAAGCTGCACTGGCTCACCATTCAGAAGTGATGCCACTTCAAGATGCCGACCCACACCTGCAAAGCCCTGCGCAACCAAGGACTGACTTACATCAGCCACCGCCTGAACTTCCACTAACCTCCCTGACACCTGCCCTCCGCCTCCCTTCACCTTGCTCACACCCCTGGCATACGTCGAACAACAGAGGCCGCTACTTATCCTACCTCTCAGCCAGGGCCTGGAACGGCCTTTCTCTTCAACTCTGGACCGCACATTCTTTGCAGTAATTCAGAAAAGGACTCAAGATCTTGCTGTTCGACTAAGCCTCTGCAGCAATATCCCCAGCGCCTGTATACCTTCACAGGTGATTCAAATTGATTGACCTCAGTTCACTGGATTCAGGAGATTCCCTACAGGCCATTCTGCCCTGCTTTAGCACTTGAGTAATTTTCATTGCTTGTCTCTCCACCCCTTATTCTAGTCCTTATTTTGAGGTAAATCCACTTCCAGAAGAAAGGCACTGTTTTTAACTTTTCTGTTAAAAAGAAACCCAATACACATTCTACAGGCTCAAACTACCAGTGGGAAAATCTGGTTAAAAAACACATGGTTTAAATACCTTCTTTACCACATGATACAGGCAGTGCTTAATTTGTAAAATAATAAGTGTTGGTGTCCAACATTTTTCTCAGAAGCCCGTAGCTGGAACTGACAAAAGCAATGATTGCTGAATACCGACACATTATAGTCTTGATTCCATCTCATGCCTCTTTCTTCCATTGCCATACACTTCTTTGCCCTTTATATCACTCTTGCAGGTTGCTTTTCATCCCTGCTTTCTTTCTTAGTCACTTTAGTTCAGTCTTTCTTTTCTTAAAATCACCTGAACGTGTGAAAAGTCTGGACAACTATGTATCTGTGCCTTTCCCCTTCCCTGCGGGGTCCCACAGGGGTCTTCACTCAGTCCTAAGCTTTTTATTATTTATGTCACCCCCTGAGCTGCAGTTATAAAATCTTTTGGCTTCGCCCTCACATCATATGCTGATGATACTGAAATCATGGTCTCTCTCATCAGCAATGGACCAGATTTGAGTTCCTGCTTCTGCAACTACTTGTGGGCAGTCAGCACCTGGATGTCCGAAAATTGCCTTCAACTGAAATCTAGCAAGACCGAGGTCCTGCCTTTTTGGTGCCCATCCCTCATGCTGGACCCATGACTGGTGGCCCATGATCTGGGTACTCTTCCCTCAACGGTCAGTAAAACTCTCAATCTCGGATTCATAATGAATGACACACTTTCCTGCGTAGACCAAGTCAACGCAGTTTCCGCTGAAGTCTTCTATACACTCAAACTTATAAAAAAGATTCTTCATTTCATTCCATCTAAACTTCAGCAATCAATTGTCTTGTCTCTTGCCATATCCAGACATGATTATTGTCATGCTTTGTATTTAAATGCACTTAAGTCTATTCTCAATAAGCTGCAAACACTTAAAAATGCAGCAGCATGGCTTCTTCTCAATATCTCAAAGTATCAGTCTGTCTCTAAGCACCTTAAAAGGCTCCACTGGCTACCAATTAAACACAGAGTTATGTTTAAGGCTCTTTGTATAATGTACAAAGCCCTGCATGGCCGAGGTCCTACATTTCTGCAAAACAGCCTCGGCTGGTAACCTTCTAACAGGACATTAAGATCTGCTTCTGCCAAATTTGTGACCATACCCAAATTCAAACACACAGCCTGGAGTGGCCGCAGCTTTATGTTCAGTGCTTTACCACTGTACATCAAACCTTCCATCAACCTTCTTACCTTCCTTCAGGAAATCCCTTAAGACATGGCTATTTAATACAATTTAAACTTAGCCTACCCTTTTCCTGCACTCTGTAGCTAGCGCCATGACGCCCCTTGGCATTCGTTGCGCTAAAAAATACATTTAACATAAGATTAATAACCTGACTCAAACTGTGCTTCTTGAATCCTTCAAATCCTGTACCATGACCCTAGACAAGGGGGTGCTACACCCTTTAATATCTATGTGCCCCCCCCCTGGCTCAAGTGCTAAAATCCTGTGGTTTTGAAGAAGTTTCTTAAGCAGATGACACTTCAATAGATCATCTCCATGGGACCCAATCCTGAATGTACTTAAAACAGATTTAGCGATTGTATGAAGAAGGTAGCCTCTTGGATGACGTTGAACTGCCTACGACTAAATGGCCATAAGACATGGATTCTGCAATTCAGTAAGGCCCATGCACACTGGTCGGATGACTGGTGGGCCATGGAACTGGGCAGGGACCCCAATCCCAAAAATGTAGTGAAAAATCTGGGCCTCCTAATAGATGAGAATCTCTTTCTGAAAGAGCAGGTAAATTCCATCGATGGTGCCTGCTTTGGGATCATGCGTCTGCTCAGGAAGGCATTCCAATGTCTGCTGCTGTAAACCAGGAAACCCCTCACTCAGGCCCTTATTGTAAACAACCTCCTGGTTGGGGTGAATGAGGCACTTTTGTCAAAGCTTCAGGTGGTTCACAACACGGCTGCCCACCTGATCTGTAAACTCCCGCCTTGCACTCCGTCTGCGCCCACTTTGAAATCCCTACGCTGACTGCTGGTGAGAAAACAATCTCTGTTTAAGTTCCTTTACCTGGTTCACAAATCATTGTCTGGCAAGGAACCTCTCTAACTACAAAAGAAACTGCAGCCTTACGTACACACTCATAACTTCAGGTCCAGAGGGCAACTCTTGCTATGCCCACTTCACATCTGCACGGTTCGATATGGTGGGCAATCTTTTTACTGTCTTGCTCCCCACCACTTGCCTCTACACATTCGGTCCTGACCGGACTTTGCCAGCTTTAAAAACTGCTCAAGACTTGGCTTTTCTGACTCTCTTTCTAACACCATCCTCCTGTCATGTGCCAGAGCGCCAAGAGATCCCTTTGGGGTGATTCGTTCAGTGCTTTACAAATCCCATTAACAGAAGATAACATTTTCTTCTTTCTCGTTACCTCCTTTTGTGTTTTTTCTCACTCTTGCTCTGGGTCAAAGTCTAATGAGAAAAAGTAAGCACCGGTCCCCAAAAAAGAGAGCCAGTGGACCCCACCTGCTCAAATTAAGCACTAGGAACTAGGCCAGGGTGTGAAATTCTGCTCAGCTCTGCTCGCAAAGTTTGCTGCGTTTTTCCCCACTCTGCTTTTCCTGAAGCGTGCGGAGTTCTGAAACGTTGCCGTGCATGAGCGTGGAAAATCTTACTCTAGAACTCCAGACCACCTCTAAGCGAGATTTCTCAATGCGGGCGGTCGTGGATGGCCGCTACCGCTCGTATAGCGAAACCTTCCATTCGCATTGAGGAAGCTGCTGCTCTGTGGCAGAAAGAAGCAGCGCCCTCTTGCGCTGCAAATGGTGCAGTTTGCACTGATTTTCCCGTTTGGGCCAAAAGCCCGGCGTTAAAATTAATGCGAACAGCGAGACCCAATGCACTCCGCCGCTTGCAGTACTTCACGTAGCGCTGCAGAGTTTTTGGGTCACTTCACGGAGTTCTGCATACCAGAACTCCGCAAACTCCACCAAGGCTTACTGGCAACAGGTGCTGAGGTGCTCTTTGGGACCAGTATATCCACACAGTACTCCACTTTGCACACTGTTTAGACTGCTGCAAAACACCCTCTGAGTCGGTGGTTTTCAAATGTTTTAGTCGAGCCCCCAACACCCTTGAGCAGTGCTTTAAATGGGCGAGTACTCACCGTTAATGAGTACCGGCACTTCTTAAATTTACCGAGCAGAGTACCAGCACTTCTCCACTGTCAAGGATTAGAATAATAAGGTGGGCACTGGACTGGTGCCCGAGGGCCAGCTGCATGTCGTTTGTTTGACAGCATGTTGGATGTTGCCGTATGTATTATTCGGCTGTGACAAGCAGCCCGATGGGGCCTGAACGGCCTATTGGAGGCCTGCCGCAGGGGCAAGAGGGCCTCTGCTCCCTTCCTACCCAGATGGAGGCTCTCCTTGTCCTCATCACCCGGCTGCCAGGCATCGATGTTGGGCCCGTGAAGGAACGCAGGCACAAAGGGTCATTTTCCCCCCTTGGCCTCCCACTGGAGTCTGACTGTCTTTCTCATGACTCACTTGTCCCTGCGTTTCCACCCCGACCGCTGGGACATTGCATCTATGATGGGAGGGGATGAGGTGGTGAAGATGGGAGGGGATGAGGTGGTGAAGATGGCTTAAGCAGCCTCCCTGGTGCCCAGGTGAGGTGGGGGAAGTCAACTGACCTTCCCTTTGGAGGCCAGTATTGTTCTTCCCCCCTGATGTCTACCCTGCTGGACTCTGCACATACTTGGGACCCTGCAGTGCTCATTGTCTGCCAGTGCAAGCTCTCCGGCCGTGGGGCCTCCTGCCGAGGGGAGAGGAGGAAAAATGGGGGTGAGTGAAGGTGAGAGTGAGGGAGAAGGAGCAGAGTTTAAAGAAGGAAAAGGTAGAGAGGAATCAGGGGTAAGCACAGACAGAGATATGGAAGACATCCAGGCGGCTATGGAAAGAGGTAGAGAGGCGCAGAGGGCAGATTAGAAATAGAGTGATGAGAGAGAGTGATAGGATACAATTGGGGTAACGAGATTGGGACAGAATTAGCTACAAACAGGAGAGAGGTGAGTGCTAGAGGGATCTCGAGCTTAGAGATGTGAAAACAGAGTGTGTGTTTGAGAGGAACAGAATCAGGAGGTATTTGAAAAGAAATGCGTGAAATGCTTGTATGTGTGTGTGCACCCTTGAATATTTAAGGATTGCGCCAAATGCAACCAAGTAGGAACATTAGTAATATTATGATATTAAGAAGCTGCAAAGATTACAAAACAATAAAACATGAACGTTTGGTGTTTCACCTTCATTTTGTATAATGAGTTAACACATTTGGTTTGGATTGATACATTTCTCACATGTTTTGTTCAGTTGCGTAACTGGTGTAAGTGCCAGAGTCTCTCTGTCCTAGAGCACATTGATAATTAGCCTGAAAGTGTTAAAAGTACCCTTGATGGCTTGGCTCTTTCAGGGTTTTAGTTGTTTATCTGCACACATGGAAAGTTTGAGACCACTATCCAGGACAATGCCAGGACAACATGAATACTCAATAGAAGTGTTTTTGTATCATGTCTAACTCCGCCTCTAACCCCGCCCACTATCCACGCCCCTAGCTCAATTTAATGAGTACCTGCACTTATTTTTTTCCTGTTTAAAGCACTGTCCTTGAGTAAAAAAATACATGTACAATCCTCCATGAAGCGCCTGCACTTGCGTGGTAGGTAGGCACTATACTAACCTACAGCTCATAGGGCGCCACCTTTGCTCCAAGCAAAATCCAGACTTTAAGCATCACACAGTCATGCACAGTACATGTGCACACACATTTAGACTTGCATTTTATGCTAACAACTTGTTACTGCAGCCATGCAGTTTATTGGTAACATTAGTACCTTTTGTGCAGCACAGCCGGGAACCTGAAGATCACAGGTTCAAATCCTAGTAAGACTTGTGAGTAGGTTCAGATCATTGGGTAACTGATCCTGAGGAGTAGTTTAGTGAGTGATACACCTGCTGGGAACAGCTGCATGTGATTGGCTTGGCACACATCTGAACCCCTGCGGGCTTCCATCTTCTTACATTGGTAAAGGTAATGCCATTGAGGTGGGTAGCAATAATAAGTGCCGAAAATCAATTCTGCTTGGGTTGTGGGCTACATAAATTGTCTTTGTTAGTATAAATAAGCGAGATTATGCATGATGCATATATGTGCATTCTGCCTTAATGATACATGTGTGCATCGCATCTCCATTCACTGATATGCAGCCTATCTGCTCTCGCTTGTTTTTCAGACGTCACCACTCGCTTTTTTCCTGTCATTTGTATTATAATTGTTTTGGTAACTATAGCTTCTCTTGCCCAATTTGTATTTGAGGAGGCACAGTGCAGTTTATTTTCCTCTTCTTTTTACGGAGTTTTATATAGCATGAACTTGACCCCTTTATGTGGGATCAGAGGCTTTACACAGCACCAGTTCCATTACATGAGGACACATTCATTTTTGTTAGGCCCCCGGAGATCAATTGATTTTCCAAGAATCACAGGATGTTCAGTGTCATTGCCAAGACTCGAACCCAGTTCCCCAGATTCGAGGTCGACCGCCCTAGTCTTTAGGCCAACTCCTCTCCCCAGCAGCTCCCATGATGAGTGTGGCATCAAGGTGTGAATGCACCCTTAACACTTGATCAACCTCTGGACCAACATATCTACAATTAACAATCAGACTGGTGCCTCCTGTGCTCAGCTAATATCTGCCCTGCCTTTAAACTCAGAGCAGCGCATGTAAACAGCAGTAGGAGCCGCTCGCAGGGCGTCCTGTGAATCTACACCCCTAACATGTCTCCGAGCCCTTCGGATGGGAGCGCCGCAGATCCTGGATGGCAGCTCTAGGTATTGCTGGGAGCAAAATTGTACAGTGAAAAAAACCAGGCAAGTAAGCTAGTAAACCTGTTTTGAAATCGAACATTAACACTGTTTCAACTACATTTCATAGTAACAGCGGTCCTAAGAATTAGGTCATTAGACATTAACTTTGACGATATACCAAATCGGCATGCAGTGGGTCCAAATTTAACTGACCAAAACCCCAAAAGACCTACCATTACATGAAATGTCATGCTAATATCTGTATTTTAAGGTATATGGTGTAGGACTATGCTGTTAAACGCTTAAGTGGTAACTCACTATCGCTGGGGAAACTGGGTTCATGTACAAATACACCACATTCAAAGTTAAAGCAGCATAGCTGGCTTAAATATTCTTTTAGTGTCCCTTCTGAAACGCGCTTGGCATCAAAATGGCGCCCACTGCCGATTGTCGCCAGGGGTCAAAGCAACACCCCAAAGGATGCCCCGCCTCTGCTTCCTCAGCTTAAAGGCCGCAAAATTGATTGAAACAGCAATCATTGGTTTAGCCCTATTTGGTAGAACCCGATCAGCCTGAGGAATAAGCGAGAAGAACTCTGGAGGCGCCCTGCCTGACCCGAAAATGGCGGCCTTCTCTCCTGCTTTCGGATTTTACTCGACTACACTCACCCATTAGGAGACTTACGGACACTGGCTCTTCCCTCATGCCGCACTTCTGCTTAACAAGCACCCTCCTTTAATGAGTCATAGTTAATAATTAGAACTAACTGTATTGGAACAGCAAAGACTTAACCTCCTTGCCTGACCACAAGATGGCCGCCACAGTGGACCTCACCACGATGTACTTCTTCTCCTGGTCAATAAAACAACTGGTCATCGACCAGACCTTGATCATACCCCTCATCCGACCTGGATCCTGCTCACCCTTCAGGACATTTACCCTGTGAACTTTCCCTCGACCGCTGAGACCATGCTTCCTGACCGATGCCTGGTGGAGCTACCTCGATAGCTATAGGGGAGATGGGCTGTGGATTCCCTCCTCAGCAGTCACCAACCCAGCCGGTCATTGGGCAGACCTTTTTTTGTCTTGCCTGCCGTATTTTGCCACCTCCCCCTTTATCCTACCCCTTACCCCTCTTCACACTATTTTTGTCTCGTCTTACCAGACCCTGATCATAGCCCTCATCCGACATTGATCAGAACCCCCATCCTGCTCACCCATCAGGACATTTATTCGGCGATCCTGCCCTCGACTGGTGAGACCTAGCTTTTTGACCGTTGCCCGGTGAAGCTACCTCGATAGCTATAGGGGTGATGGGCTGTGGACCCCCTCCATGGCCGTCACCTACCCAGCCGGTCATTGGACAGACTTTCTTTCATCTCCCCTGCCATTATCGCCCTCCTTCCCCCTACACCCTTCCCCCTTACCGCCCTATTTTTCCTTCCTCTATGCTCCTTTAATGTGTTTCGTATAATTGATGTAACGTGTAACTGTTATAACTGTGTAATAATGTGAAACTTAATGTAAAGCGCTCTGATACCCACCGGTCTAGCCAGCGCTATATAAAACTCATTAAATAAATAAAATAAAATACACCAAGAAATATCTGTAGTACACATTTTTTAGGACATGAAGTTATTTTTATGAGCCAACTTCTGCCACACTGGTTGACGTTTTGGTCCCACACAGCAAACTCAATGGACCATCTTCAGGACAAGGGAATGTGGCTCCACATTCCCTACTCAGAAGACTTAGGCATTTAGTGGGAGACACGTTCAGAAAACAGGTGGGCCACAACCGGACTGGTCAGTACCTCCTCAATGCAGAAATATTGTCTAAGAAAGATCATACAGCACACTGATAACATGAAAACACTCAGAAAGTTTGGGAGAATATGAATGGCAGGAAGGAAGTCAGTAGTTCAACAACAAGGTTTGTAGAAAGCTAACAAAGGACGGTAAATCCCACAGTGGACAATACCTTCAATTTGTAGTGTCAAATATTTGGAGATAGGTCAATGGCACAATTTCACAAAATAAATCGAGGAGAAAGCCTGCCCAGACTCCCAGACAGGCATTCTGTTGAATCAAGGCTACGCACTTGAAAATAGCAACGCAATATCCCATTTTGATAGTTGTTCTGCCATATAAGTAAGGTCAAAGTGAAAACCCAAAGGACTATATCTTGATATCTATGCCAACACATATTAGAAAAACGTTCGTAAAAGTATTACAAGACCACCTTAAAACATGGACAATTGTGTCAAAAGGCTCTTGTACACACACTCTGGGGTTAGGAGGCATATGTCAACAATTCTTAATAACTTTATTAACTCCCACTTAGATAAATTTCCGTCCTGCAACATTACCCCAACTTGTTTGTGCATGTTGTGACCAAGCAGACTTCCTTGACTGGGCGTTTTGGGTAAAAGTTATGCGAAAAGCCAGAAATGTGTATATTTCTGAACCCTCTACTAAGCTCAATCCAACATCCTCACAGTAAAAATTGGACTTAAGTTTGCTTGAGTCACAAACTCAATACCAGAATGAAGTGAATAAGAGACGTAAAGCAGACTCTGTTCCTCCTCAAATTGTATTTATGTTTCAGCAATCTCAACTGCATGAGACCTTGTTGTCCAAAATATTAGTTTCACCAAGCTGATGTGGGAACACATCTCGGCGTTAAACTATGTTGATATCACAGCATTGCCTGACCACACCCCATTAGTCTCCAGCATGCTTTGAGGGCATTGTCAAGATACTAAGTTGAAAATGATTTAAGTACAAATAAGCAGGACTTAAAGATAATAATATCTGACAAGTCAATTTTTCGCACCCATTAGGGCTACTGGTTGTAGCTCTCCTGTGGATCATTATAATAATAAAGTGTCATTTTAGATATTAGCTTGTCAATTAGCTCAGCTGGATGCGAATAATAGGTGGTCTTCTGTGGTAACATTATTATTTTTTTTTTTTAATCAAAATTTTATCTGAAATATGAGTGTCTCTGTACCGAGTCTTTCCATACAAATTAATACCTGTGTAACATGTGCTGCTATATAAAAGGAACACTAATATAGGGGGAAAGGCTTCTTATTAGAAAATCTGCCACTTTTCCAGTTACTTTTCTAGAGCCGACAAAGTACAGGGCCGACTGAGTCATGCTCTTATTGATCGTTTATACAGAAAGAGGCGTTAAAGCCTGCAGATGAATAGACCATCTTTGGCAGGCGACCATCTTTTGGCTTAGCATCAGAATCACAGAGACAGCAGACATCCCCCGTCTCAGGACCTCTGTGATAACCTTGCCACCTTCTTCCACCGCAAGGAGATTCACAACAGATTCACAACCCAAACCTCACCCACTGCACCCGCAACCACCACAACCAATGGCTCCAGCCCCCAGCAGACCCTGACCAACTGGACTACCCTCATCTCTGAGGAGACCCTCAGGATCATGACGAGCATCCTCTCCGAGCCCTCTCAGATCCCTGCCCTCACCACATCTTCAACAGAGCCAGCATATCTGTCGCAACCGAACTCTGCTGCACCATCAACTACGCCATCAAGTCTGCAACCTTCCCAGAAGACTGGAAGCACACAGAGATCAACCCCCTGCTGAAGAAACCTTCGGCCAACCGACGGACCTCAGGAACTACAGACCCATCTCTCTGCTCCCCTTCCCAGCCAAAGTCATTGAGAAAGCCATCAACGGCCAACTCTCTAAGTTCATCGAAACTAACAACATCCTGGACCTCTCCCAACCTGGCTTCCGAAGCAACCACAGCTCCGAGACCACCCTCCTCACCACCTCAGACGACGTCCAAACCCTCCTCGACCGAGAAAAATTTGCAGCCCCCATCCTCCTGGACCTCACCGCCACCTTTGATACCGTCTCCCACTGCACCCTATGCACAAGACTCCATGACGCTAGCATCCATGACAAAGAACTGGAATGGTTTCACTCCTTCCTCTCCGGACGAACACAGAGAGTCAGACCACCACCGTTCCACTCTGAACCCACAGAGATCAGCTACAGATGACTCTGGGCTCCTCCCTGAACCCCACTCTCTTCAACATCTACATGGCCCCGCTCGCAGATATCGTCAGGAACCACGGACTCAACATCGTCTCCTACACCAACGACACTCAGCTGATTGTCTCTCTCACCAATGAACCCACAATCACCAAGAACAAACTCCACAACAGGATAAAGGCTGTCGCCACCTGGATGAATAACTGCTGTCTCAAGCTCAACTCAGAGAAGACCGGAGTCCTCATCCTGGGCAGATTTCCCCCCTTCCCTCAGTGCCATGAGACCCTTACGGGTGAGTAGTCGGATTGATTGATTGAAGGTGGTGAGCTGATCATTACAGATTCCACTAATTATATGACAACATTCAACCAATAAACTGTAAGCTTGTTTTTGGCTCTGACTAGACCACTATTGTTTTTAAATCCACAGTGTGAACCATGCACCCACATGCCTCACCCTGAGGCAACACCTAGTGATGATAATATTGCTACCGACCCTCTTATAGACCACCATTCATAATTTAATCCAGATTATCAAATGCCATCAGCAATTCACCCCTGTGAGTGCTACTGGATATTTTCAGCATCTCCCACGCTCCTCCCTTTTCAACACTGTGCTTTCACTCTTCGCCCTTTTATTACCATCTCTTTTCCAGTATTAAATTGACGGACCCTCTCCTACCTTCCAATGAGTGGCTAAATATATTTTAGCAATGATTAGAGCCAGCCCAATACATTTGTCACTAGCCCTTTTCATTCAGTAATTTGTGAGCAATTACTGTTCAAAAACGTTGTCTATTCCACACCGCAGATGATTCACAGGGCTGATAGATCTCATGCTGATATCTGAATGGATACCACCACATCAGAAAGGATCAAAAAGGACCTTAGGACTCAGGACTCAGCCTGAGTACTAAACAAAAGTTTAAAAAAGACATAAAGGTGCAGGGTAGGGATACCCAGACCCCCTAGGGTTGGTGGTATTGCTCCTATAGGACCCCGCAAGGGGCTGTAAAAGTTCTTTTTTTTGGTGCAGACATCTGTGGTAAAATTAAAAAATAAAGCCTCAGGGAGGCTCTGGTGACCCCTATCCCCCAGGACCATGATGTAAAATAAGGGGAAGGGAGCTCCCAGCCCTACTCCATCAGCCTTAATAGGACCCGGGCCCTGCAGACAACCCACACATAGCTCACACCCAAAGGCCATGCACAGTGTGAGGTTGACTGCCTGTGGGTGGGTTGGATGCCCGGTGTGGCCACTGGCTAGGCTCTGTGGCCAACCCAAAGCTGCGCACGGCCAAAGGTTGTGCGTTGCATGGGGTTGGCTGCCTGCGTGGCTTTGGCTTTATGTATGGTAATAGAATATTACTTTATGTTAAAAAAAAACTAACAATTAATTGAAAAAACAAAGGTTAAAGCAATGTTATAGTTAGGTGAATATTTCAATGACAACGCAATGTTTTAAACTAAAAAAGAATGAAACTCACAAGTTATAGTTACCTCAAATGACTATAACTCGTGTCTTAAGGTAACTATAACTCATGCCCCCTACATCCACTGCTAATTACCCCATATATTACATCACTCATGACATCTATGACATCATTGATAATATCACTGCAACAATTGCAAGGACACTATTGATGAGAAAACTGTGCATGGCCGAGGCATAGGTTATAGTTACCTTAGGGGGCACAAGTTATAGTTACTAGAGATTACTATAACTGGTGAATTTCAGTGGTTGAAAATTTCACATAACTATAACGTTACCTTAATTATCGACTGGCGGTCGCCAGTAGATAGTTATAGTTAGGACCGTGTTTCCATAGGAAATCTCAAAATTCTATTTTGAATAACTTTGGCGCCGGTTGACGAATCCTCGCGAAATTTTTAAAACTAATGGGGCGCTCTGCTCAGCTCCTACCCTGAAAGTCTTGGGGGGATTCGTCAAGCGGGGGCTGAGAAAAAAGGGGGGTCCCAAAACGCGTTTTCCCTATGCATTTTCCCATAGGACCTTTAGTCAAAGGTACAGCCCGAACGGCTGAACAGAATTACTTGAAATTTGGCAAAGAGGTAGTCCTCAGGTCAGGGATGTGCCTTTTGCATATATGGAGTCAATCTGTTCAGTAGTTCCTGAGAAAATTGCAGTTAAAGTACATAAATATCTATAGCCGCGCACCGTGCGCGCACCGTGCGCGCACCTTAACGTGTGCGAGCGTAATTCTGATTGGTGGTTACATGTCAGTCAACGTTCGAATCGGTCGAAATCAGGAAGTGTCGGCCGCCATTTTGTTTGTTTTGAGTGCGAGAGTGAAAAAGGAAGGTGGCGAACGTGAAAAGGGGGCAGGGTAGAGAGTTCCTGACCCCCTAGCCTTTGTCAGGGGGTCCCTGAAGGACCCCAAAGGCAGAAATAAACATTTTAATTTTTTTTTTTAAATCGCGGGGTGCGCGCACGGTGCATGCACGGTGCGCACACGGTGAAAACCCCCCCAAAAATATATAAAAAATATAATAATAAATACATAACTTAGCATTTAAAAAAACGTACAAATTCACTGAAAAAACCATAGGTTTCACACACGTTATAGTTAGGAATTAGCATTTAAAAAACCTTGCAAATTCACTTAAAAAACCATAGGTTTCACATATGTTATAGTTAGGTGGACATTTCACTCGTAAAAAAACAATGAAATTCCCCCGTTATAGTTAGTTCAGATAACTATAACTCGCACGACCGCCACTCTATCAAAAGGACGATGTCATCAGTGATGTCATTAGTGATGCCACTGACCATGTCATGAGTGATGTAATATGTGACGTCATCAGCAGTGGATTGCGGTCGCGCGAGTTATAGTTATCTGAACTAACTATAATGGGGGAATTTCATTGGTTTTTTACGAGTGAAATGTCCACCTAACTATAACATGTGTGAAACCTATGGTTTTTTAAGTGAATTTGCAAGGTTTTTTGGATGCTAATTCCTAACTATAACGTGTGAGAAACCTATGGTTTTTCTACTGGCGGTCGCCAGTAGATAGTTATAGTTAGGACCGTGTTTCCATAGGAAATCCGCAACATTCTATTTGGAATAACTTTGGCGCCGGTTGACGAATCCTCGCGAAATTTTCAAAATAGGTGGGGCGCTCCGCTCCTACCCTGAAAGTCTCGGGGGGATTCGTCAAGTGGGGGCTGAGAAAAAAGGGGGGTCCCAAAACGCGTTTTCCCCATTCAATTTTCCATAGGGACCTTTAGTCCAAGGTACAGCCCGAACGGCTGAACAGAATTACTTGAAATTTGGCAGAGAGGTAGACCTCAGGTCAGGGATGTGCCTTTTGCAGGTCTGGTGTCAATCTGTTCAGTAGTTCCTGAGAAAATCAAAAGTAAAATCATATATATATGTGGGCGGAGCCTAACCACACATCTCATCCTGAGATCTGATTGGCTGTCAGCACTTCATCCAAGAAGTGTTGGCAGCCATCTTGGGACCAATATACACGATAGCACCTCATTAAAAAGCATTGCAGTTAATAGAAGGTTTTAAGACTTTAGTTACATTATAAATCATTTGTTGATGGTACCATACTCATTTTAGGAATTGTGGTATGTTCTAAGGTGATTTCACCATGTGAAAAAGCCTTCTGCTGGGATATCAAGATTGAGAGAAAAATATTTTCTCATGCTTTTCCCACAGAGGTTCGGAAGGTGATCTATAAGCTAAACTGAGAGCTTATTTTCTGTAAATTCACATTATCTTTCTCAGTCATGTGAGAATGAAGTCTGACATTCTCAGTAAAACATGTACATCCAACAAGGGCAGAGACTGTCAGTTGATTCCTTTGTGTTCTACTGCAGCTTCCCAGAGTGTTCCAAAGAACAACTAGAGCGCTAACAGTCCTACTTATGATAAACGTATGGCACACCTGAAGCCATCTTGCTTGGATTAAAGTGGTAACTCTTAAAACATTTAATTTAAAAAGGAACAAAATGAGGGGGTTCATTTTTCCATAAAAAGTATGATTAGTGCTGCAGAAAGAAAAATTAGGGCACATTTTGAGTGACTTCTCAAATCCTCTTCTATTTCATTAAAAAATTCTGATATGCAGACTGAAACATGCACTTTCAATACCAGCAGCAGTTTTCCCTGGTGAGCAGTAGCTTTACTACAGTGATCTAATGAGCAAAAAGAGTGCTAACATTCTGAATTTATGGCAAATGTGTGACCCATCTGAATGCCTTTGGAATCAAAGTAAAAAACTGAAAGTATTTCCTACTGAGGAGACTGCAGTAAATGAGGAAATTAGGAAACTTCATAACAAATAAGTCTGCCAAGATGGCCAACAGAGACAAAAGAGCCCAAATGTAGCCCAAATATCACCCAGATGTAGCCCAAGTATAGCCCAATGACAGAATGTCCCAGAGTGTTCTTAAAAACAACTAGAGCGCTTACTGTCTTCATTATGACAAAAGTATGGCACACCTGAAGCCATCTTGTTTGGAATAAACTGGTAACACTTAAAACATTTAATTTAAAAAGGAACACAATGAGGGGGTTCATTTTGCCATAGAAATTATGATTAATGCTGAAGAAAGAAAATAAGGGCACATTTTGAGTGACTTCTCAAATCCTCTTCTATTTCATTAAAAAATTCTGACATGCAGACTGAAACATGCACTTTTAATACCAGGAGCAGACTTCCATGGTGAACAGTAGTTTTACTACAGTGATCTAATATGCAACTAGAGTGCTAACATTCAGAATTTATGGCAAATGTGTGACATATCTGAATACCTTCATGATGGAATCAAAGTAAAAAACTGAAAGCATTTCCTACTGAGGAGACTGCAGTACATGAGGAAATTAGGAAACTTCATAACAAATAAATCTCCCAAGATGGCCACCGGAGACAAAAAAGCCCAAATGTAGCCCAAAATCACCCAGATGTAGCCCAAATATAGCCTGACAGAAGTGTGCAAAACACTTATTATTTTGTGTTTTTGCAGTGTTATATAGTGCAGACTTGTCAGGGATTGGAGTGCTTTACATGAGCATTGGTTACATCACACAAGAACAAATTCATTTTGGTTGTAGACATGGGGAGACTAAGTAATTTGACCAGAATCACAGAATGTCGAGCTGAAGCAGAAACTCCAACCTGGTTCCCCAGTTGCAAAGTCTGCAGTTCTGGAAGTAACACCACATCCTCTCCCCTAAGTGCAACATTTAATCAAGTGGTCAACTGGATAAAAAAATATAAAGGTAACAAATAATTTAAAAGTGCTTTCTCGCTATTTGAAAACTCAGAAAATATGTCCTTATTTTAGTCTTTTAGAGCACTAACCATAATTTTAATGCCCTCTCATATATGTAATTTCTAAAGGAAATGCTCTAGGTATTACAGTTTTGATTACATCAAGATGACGTCAGGCGTTCCACACTTTTGTAATAAATATAGAATGTTAGCAATCTAGTTGTTCATTAGGATACTGTTGAGAGGCAGAGGCCAGGGGCACGGACTCTGAAAATTGAAGGCAGGTAGGAGGGTGCAAAGGCAACAATTTAACCACACTGAGCAGGCAGGAAGGGCCATGGCAGCACAACAGACTATGGAGGGCAGTGGAAAGGGGGGCAGGGGCAACAAACCAACAATACAGGACTTGCAAGAGAGGCTGTGGCAATGTAATAGACCATTGTGGGCAGAAGGAAGAGGCAATGGTAGTACAACCATACATGCCAACAGACCCGATTCAGCCAGGAAACGTCCAATGTTTTTAAGCTCAAATGGGCTTTATTTTATCTGTCTCCTGTCTACAATCTCCTCTTTTTCAATGTAACTCAAAGGGGAAAATCAATACCCCAGTTTTTTTTTCAAAATCTCCCTCTTACCAAGTTCAAAATGTTCGCAAGTATGGTACATTGGATCATGGAAGGAAATGGGGTAGGGACATGGACTTGGATAACAGAGGACAGGAGGGACATGGAGAGGTGCACCAAACTGACCCTGCAGGGCAGGCATCAGGGTTTGCAGCAGCACAATACACCACACAGGGCATGCGGGACGGGAGTGCAGCACAACAATCCATAGAAAGCAAGAGGGAGGGGACAGGACCATGCACATGGACAACAGAGAACAGAGGGGCAAGAGGCAGGACCATAATGGACAGACAGGAGAGAAAGCTGCAGCATAACAGACCATAAAGGGCAGGAGGGATGGATCAGGGGCATTACAATGGAACAGACAAGCCAGGAGGGAGGGAGTAGGGGTCTGCACATGTAAACAGAGGGCTGGGGGCAAAGGGGCAGGGCAGGAGCAGCAAGATAGCCACGGAGGTCAGGCAGGATGGGCACTAGAAGCAAGACACACCATGAAGAGCAACAGTGAGACTGTGATGGCATACACACAGACCATGGAGGGAAGGTGGGAGGGGTTCAGGAGCAGCTAACTGACCACACAGGGAAGGTGGGAGGGGCCATGGCAGCACAGAAGACCATGCATGGCAAGTGGGAGGATTAGTGGTAGCACAATGGCTATGATGGGCAAGAAGGAGGGTGCAGGGGCATGCACAAAGGACGATGGAGGATAGAAGGGAGGGTCAGGACCTGTGCACAGACAAGAAAGTTCAGGGGAAGGGGCCTCACAACAGACCGCACGGGGAAGGCAGGAGGAGCAGTTGCAGCACAACAGACCAGGGAGGGCAGAAGGGTGTGGCAGTACAATGGACCATGTAGGACAGGTGGAAGAGGATAGGGGCATGGCATGTGGACAGGCAGGGAGGAGGTGGCAGGGACAGGGTACAGTCATCTGACAATGCTAGGCAGGTGGGAGGGGAGTGGCAGCTCAACAGAACACTCAGAGTAGATAGGAGTGGCAGGTCCATGGAACATGGTGGGCAAAAAGGAAGGAGCAGGGGCATACACAAAGACATCGGAGGGCAGGGGGAAGGAGAATAGGGGCAGCAAGCTAAGCACAGAGTTTAAGCAGGAGGTCAATGATGGGGCATAGAATTGGGCAATGGAGGGCAGAAGGAGTGGACTGGTACATCATACTAAATTGAGGGCAGTGGCAGCACATCAGACCATGCATGGCAGGAGGGAGGAGGCTAGTCCATGGATTCACACAACAGAGGATAGGGAGGAGGGGGATGGGGCAGCAAGCTAACTGTTCAGAGAAGGCGGGTATTAGGAACTTTATTGTTTTTAAAACGTGTGTCTGTGCGAACTACTTAAAATATGAACAAGTATGCAGCATAATCTCACTTTTATTCAGGAAGAAGAGGACGTTTGTGACTGTGACTCCGGGATCACTTGGCAGAAACACCCCCTGACCCTCCACCCCCTATCGCAAAATGTAATGCCCGTGAAAAGGGTAGGTGAACACAGTGTTATATAGAACATAGTCCTGAGAGCACGATTGAAAATGAAAACTAGATATAGTGTATGGTATAAACTATGCACCAAAAAGTGTGATATAAGATGAACCGGGCGTGAAATATAATATGCAATACATTGTGCGCAATGACAGATTCATTGGAAAGCGTGAGATAGCACAGGCACTAGCGCGTGCTATGCGATATGCGCCCTGGAGTGTAATATGCACAGGGCAGTGTTGTGTAACCTAACTAGTCTCTAAAGTTGTAATATAAAATATGTGCTGGGGAGTGTAACGTTGCATATGCACTGTGACAAAGATATGGATCCCAGATTGTAATATGTATGGCATAGCACTGTGCGTTATAACATAGGCATCGAGGAAGGCACGTTAGATGGGGCAATATAACCCGTGCGAAGACAAGTGTGGCATGACATATTCACGGGGTGGTGTTACAGTGCACATGGGCTAGAGAGTGTCATAGCATATGCACTAGCTAGTGGAATACAACACAGAGGTGTGTGGCACTCAGCAGGCAATGGTGGGTGTAACACAGCATTGGGCTCTGCCAGGAGCGCGCTGTGACTCTCAAGTGATGTTCGTCCCCTTTCCAGAGAGTAAAATAAAAAGTATTACACATCCGGCAGTGGATGTGTGTTTTATTAACCGTGAGGGGGGTTTCTTGCATAGTTTTGGTCGAATTTTTGTCGAATCCCCTTTGAATGGCTTGGTGTGCATGTGTATTAAATGTGCCCGTCAATAGCTACCCATGTTTGTATAAATAAACGACAAGGGTGTCTACCGGGATTAGGCACGGTAGGGCATCAGACATGTCAGAGCTTCACTAGTGGTGTAAATACATTCCACGTGGATTCATTGTATGCATAGTCGCCTTTTAATGAATATCACGCAAATCGTCATGGTGATAGGTACGTACGGTTTGTCCAGCATGTCCTAGGTGTGTCTATAAATATATATTTTTAAAAAATATTAAAAAACAGTAGCCGGCCCTGGGGATTGGGGTCAAAAAAATATAATTAGGAGACAGGCCCTGGGGGATGGGGTCATCAGGGCCAATAAATTAGAATAAGAAGGGGAACCACACAGCCCCCCTTCTTAAAAAATTAAAATAAATAAAAGACTGGCATCGTGCCGGAGGCCACGCCCCCTCCTTGCAGTACTCTGCAAACGCGCCCCCTGGCGAGTTGTAAGTTGGGGAATTAATTCCTCTTCAATACTGAGGGTCCCTGAGGGCCAACTAGCCCAACAGGCATCTCCAGTATGCACCAGGGAGCTGCGCTGCAGACAGGTGTTCTGAGGCCAAGCCCCTTTTTACACCTCTCTGCAACGCAGCTCTGTGGCGCTTACTGGAGGTACCTAGTGGTCTAGTTTGACCCTAGGGACCCTTAGGATTCAAGGGGACTTAATCTCTCAACTTAGAACAGCCACAGGGCGCGTTTACACAGTGGTGAAGGGAGGGGACGGGGCCTGAGGTGACGTGTGCAAACACGCACTATGGCACGTTTTAAATTGGGGAAATAATTTTCCTTCAATCCTGAGGGCCCCTGGGGGCTAACTAGCCCACCAAGTGCTTCCAGTAAGCGCCACTGAGCTGCATTGCAGAGAGGTGGTCCAGACCGTGCCACTTTTTACACCTCTCTGCAACGCAGCTCTGTGGCACTTACTGGAGGTACCTAGTGGGCTAGTTGGACCCTAGAGACACACAGGATTCAAATGAACTTAATCTCCCAACTAAAAACGGACACAGGGCGTGTTTACACAGTGGTGAAGGGAGGGGACGGGGCCTGAGTTAACGTGTGCAAAAACGCCCTGTGGCCTGTTTTAAGAGGTAGTTTTAATCCTCCTGCCCTATTATATACTAGGGGCTTACAGAGGAGGTCATGCTACTCACAGGGGGACCCCACGCATAATGTTCCCTAGTGTATGTAGGTGTTTTCACTGTATTCTAAGTGTCTTTTAACATAGCACTGGCTCTAGGACTGGTTAGTCAGACTCAGTTACCACCAGTGTCCGTCTGAAAAAGTTGAGGGTACAGGATGATTTTACAACAAGGCTTCTTTCTGCTCTTCCTTTTGTTCTTTCTGCACGTTATCCTTCTTCCTGCACTTTTCTTCGTCTTTGAGGACTTCTGTTGCTTCTTTCTGCACTTCTTTTTTTTCTTTCTGTGCATTTTTTCTTCTTTCTTCACATGTCCTATCTCTGTAGGCATAGTTAGAAATTAGCATTTAAAAAACCTTTGAAATTCACAGAAAAAACCATAGGTTTCAGGCACGTTATAGTTAGGAATTAGCATTTAAAAAACCTCAGAAATTCACTGAAAAAACCATAGGTTTCAGGGGTGTTATAGTTAGCTGGACTTTTCACTTGTACAAAACCATTGAAATTCCCCCGTTATAGTTAGTTCGGCTAACTATAACTCGCGCGCCCGCAATGCACTGCTGATGACGTCACATATTACATCACTCATGACATGGTCAGTGACATCACTCATGACATCACTGATGACATCTCAAATGACATCACTGATGACATCACCCAGTAAATGTGTGTTTTTCTGAAAATTAAATATGTCCCAGTACCTCAAAGCAGACGAAACAAAATAGAATGGGTCACACTTTAATTGATGAGCTGAGTTTTTTACGAGATCAAAGGCGCCAAACACTCCATCCGAGGAAACCAAGCAATTACTCAAGCAAAGGAGAAATGCGAGGCGCAGGGAAAGACGGAAAAGAATAAGGGCAAAAGCAATACATCAAGAAATCGAACAACAAAGGGTGGCGCCAGAAATAAATACTAATCAAACAAATGAAAATTCCATCATAAATTTGGCAAATGTGGATTTGGATCAAGCGGAAGAACAACTTTTAAAATTGGGGCTGTCTTTCTGTGCAGAAAGTAATTTTGAATATCCACAGACACAGGTGGATATATATCAATTTATCAGAAAGATAAAACTGCAGAAATTCCATCAACTGAAAGATAACAAAGCAACGACAACAAACCCCATCGTCCATCAACAACTACAAAAAGGTGGTACCAACCTCACAGCCGCATATGTAAATTTAATTCGCGATTTAAGGATGATGGAAAGAAATGATTTGAACAATGAGGAACTCACGCAGACAACCATGGGAGAAATGGATATCAATATCAACAAAGCACCAACGACCAACTTCAAAGCAAAATCAAAATTTGTACCAATAATGACTAGGGATTCGATTGACACCTTTAGTGAAATAATAACATCTGAAGTCCGGAAATTGCATTCAAAAACTCAAAAACAAAGAAGAAAGTATAACAACCAGTTGCACAAATATCATCAATTAATGAAAAAACTGCGCGAAAATGATTCCATAATTATACGCAACTCAGACAGGGGGGGCAATATAGTCATCTGGCCCAAAGAACAATATATGGAAGAGGCACTCAAACAACTAGGTGATCGCAACTGCTACAAATTGAGTTCCAAATTTATCATGAATGCAAAACAGGATGAATTATTTGGAAAATTATTAGCATGGAAAAACAAAGGTTAATTTAATCAAGATGAATTTGAATTTCTAAAAAAGGAACATGCAAGAACTCTAGCAATCTATTTTATTCCAAAAATTCATAAGGACAAATTAAGACCTCCTGGAAGACCTATCATATCCGCAAAAGACAGTCTACTGGAAAATTTGTCAATCTATATAGATGCATTCTTACAAGAACACGTGAGGGCGCTACCGTCATATATCCAGGACACTACGAATTTTTTAAGACAGTTGCATGAATTCAAGTGGGAAGAAGAATATGTGCTTATATCAATGGATATATCTAATCTGTATACCTCAATCCATCACAGGGACGGATTAAGAGCAACTGAGTACTTCCTGGGCACGAGACCCATAGAATTTCATGCACACAACAAACTGTTGATGGATCTTATCACTTTCTGTCTAAACTACAATTACTTTATTTTTCAACAACAGATATACCACCAGGAGAGAGGCGTAGCAAAGGGCGCAAGTTTTTCGCCTAGCTACGCCTGTCTCCACATGGGATGGTGGGAGAAGAAAATTTTAAAGACCAAACACATTGATTGTTGGACTAAAAATGTGATAAAGTGGATTCATTTTATAGATGACCTGTTTATTATTTGGCGAGGTAATAGATCAAGCGCAGAACAGTTTATCATGGATTTGAATGTAAATGATATGAACTTACATTTCACATCAGAAATTAGAGCAAACAGCATATGTTTTCTTGATGTAGAGGTATATATACAAAACAACAGTATACAAACACAATTACATCGGAAACCTACATCAGGGAACACCATTCTGCATAGTAGCAGCTTCCACCCCAGACATACAATTGAAAGTATTCCATACGGGGAGATGCTGCGTATACGCAGAATATGTAGCAGCGACAATGACCTTGACACACAGCAGGAATGCAAATCCAGATTTTTAGCTAGAGGCTATGGACAAAAAGTATTGGACCATGCAATAGCTCGCACCAAGGCAGCCCCGAGAAATGATCTACTGTTCAAACCCTCACGTAACAAGATGAAACAACAACAAAAAATTGGCAGGGAGAACGCCACAAACAGCCCCAGACTCATTTTAACATATAATAATCAAAGAAATAGTATCAGGAAAATAATCAAAAGCAACTGGCACTTGGTGTTGAGTGATCCTGTTATTGGGGATAAAATGCCGGCCTCTCCTACTATTACCTTCAGGAAGGCATGCAGCACCAGTGACCATCTAGTGAGTAGCAACCCTGAAGTTCCTACCAATTCTAACTGGTTGACTAAACGTAAAGGTTTTGTAAGGTGTGCAACATGCAAGGCATGTAAATATGGGGAAAATAAAAACATGTACTATTCACCCTTCAATGATAAACCCATCCTTATCAGTAAATTTCTAACGTGCAAGTCGGAGTTTGCAATTTACATATTGGAGTGCTCTTGTGGTCTAAGATATATTGGAAGCACACGCCTCCAGGTCCACAAGAGGATACTTCAACATTTACGGGCGATCACTAACAATGACAGCTCATACCCGGTAGCCCGTCACTTCAACGAGGTACATAATAAAGATTTGAATCAGTTGAAGTATTATGTAATTGACAATGTCCCCCTATTGAGAAGGGGAGGCAACAGAGAAGCAACTCTTAGACGCCTAGAAACCAAATACATATTAGAATTAGATAGTAAAAATCCGCAAGGTCTGAATACCACTGAAGACTTGTACACCTGGCTTTAGAACTCAGATTCCGATTAATAAGAACAAGAATATAAAAGAAAATGCTGTGAACATATTATGAACATTTTATTCTGCCCCCCCCCCTCCCTGCCAGAATACCCGTTGTGTTTACTAATAGTACCATGGGCTCATGGTACATAGCAAAGATTTGCACTAATAGTGGGTGTCACAGTAAACTAGCACTTTAGCACTTTCTTTAGCGTACTTTGCACATGTCACGTACTGTATTAAGACCTTCAAGAAAACCATATAAGTGGGCCCCAATATAGACACACACTGATTATAACGAATCAAATGGGTCTATAACCAGTTACAACAGGGTAATAATACCAATTATTGAAATGATAACCCATTGGGAACTTTCAAGTGTTTTGTTCACGTTATATATATTTTTTGTAGTCGAAATATGTATTTTACAAGTATATTGGTTTTAAGAAAAATATGGAATTTAACAAATTTGAAATATGGACAAATACTCGCGCATTTAAGCGGATATATTGCAAATTGGGGACACCTGCAGAAGTTTGGTCTATTTAACGAATTGTTGTTTTAATGAGTGGTTTAAAATGTATGTCATACCAAAGACAAAAACCCAAAATGACAATTACCAATATTTATCAACTTATTTTTATTGGTTTTGTAAAAATATTTATTTATTTATTTATACAAACTGGGTGTTGAAGTGTCTTAAAATACAAAACAAACATTTATTTAAGATAAGTGATAACTGCATTAGTACAACGAACAAAAGAAAAAGACGAGTAGTCTGTTGTCTATATTTATGAACACCAATAAGCACAATGTCACTTTAAAAACCGGGGGAAAAAAACAAGCATCTCATGTGATCAAGGGCTCTGGGTGGCCCAAAACGCGTAATGGCGACATAAGCAAAAATAAACATCTGAATGCACGAAATAAGTGGAGTCCGTTCCGTTCTTTTTGGGAAAAACAAAAGAAGGAGTATTGCAATATACATACATATATATATATATGTACTCCACCCTTTCTTTGTCATCTCTCAAGAACTGGAGCATGGACAACAGTTTAGTGCAAGTAAGCTGTTTTATTTTGCTCCACCAAACAGCAGCCATAACGCGTCTTGACCCCGGAGGGCCTTGATCACATGATGCGTGTCACAGTCGGAAGTTTATTTTTTCTACCATTTTTTAAAAATTACCTTAAAGTGACAAGTGCAACAATTAAAAGGGTAGTCATAGACATAAACAAAATATTCAAAATATTCTATGTTTACAGATGTTGGTTTTATGGTTAAAATACCGTCCCGGTATAAATACCTAAAAATCCAGTTGGATTTTCACAAATAAGATCATAAAACCATAGAACCAATGAAATTGTATAAAATACAGCAATTATTGAAATTTCACAATATTCAAAATTTCCATTTCCTATCATCCTGTACCATATTTAAACCATGAGTGGCTTGCCCCCCATTGGCCTCTAGTTCCCTTCTTGATCATTTATGTACAATACATGCATTGCATGATAGGTCATTGGTATTACTGGGGTTTCTGCATCAATGGTAGATTTCAAGAAGATCTAAAGTGCTAGTGCCTATACAATTGTTCAATGTAAACCTCAATGTTGTAGACCCTAAGACTATAAAAAAAGCAAGTGCTAGTGCATACTAAAATGCTTAAAGTGCCTGTGCAGATTTCACCACAGTGTAAAAAGCAAAAATTATGTGTATGAAGCTGTGTATATAATAAAAGGGGGCGGTTGCGGTTTCAGTTCGAGCCCTTGCGGAAAGCTGCTGGGGGCTGGTTGATGTTCTAATGCCAGACCTTTGTACTTTGTTTGCCCCAGAACTCTGTCTAGAGGCAAGTGTACAATTCCTCAGTGGCATTGAGACCCCCGGATGCTTTGAATCAAGATCAAGAATGTAACGTGTCTCTAATCTTCTGAGGGCCTTTTCTCTATTTCCTCCTCGTTTGTTTGGTGGAACGGCATCGATTAAAAAATATTTAAAGTCCCTTGGATCAGCATCATGAGTTTCCCCAAAATGCCGTGCCACAGGGCAGGATTGGTCTTGGTTTTGAATGGCCCTTATGTGCTGGAGTACCCTCTTGTGCCCCTGTAGTATTGTGCTTCCTACATATCGTAGGCCACAAGGGCACTCCAGCACATAGACAACATAATCCGATTTACATGTTAGGGCTTTGTTAATAGGTCGTTCCTGGTCCCCAAATGGTGTCATATATGATGTTTTGTTGACACCAACTTGGCATGCCTTACATACCTTGCATCTGTGGAACCCTTTCCTCTGGGATAGCCACCTGCCCTTGGTTTGACTACCAGGGCCATTGCGGATCAACATGTCCTTCATGGAGGGTGCTTTGCTATACGTTATGGACACTCTGTTTGGTAACAGATGGCCAATAACTGGGTCGTTCAGGACCAAAGGCCAATTTTTTCTAATGATCTTCTTAATGGACTTTTCTGTTTGTTGTAACCCAGGATGATTCTGAAGGCTTCCTCTCCTTCCCCCTGTGTCTTATTTGATTTAGGTGCTATTCTGTCAGTTCTAGGGGGTTTATTGAGAGGAGCTTCTTTCGCTGTCGCATTGCTTTTTTAAATGGCAGCATTGATACATTTTGTGGAGTATTCTCTTGCTAAAAACTTGTTTTTACTGGCTAATTGTGCTGCATTCAAATCATTCTCACAACTGCATATCCGTTTGAGCTCGAGCATCTCCCCGTAAGGAAAATATATATACATACATACATACATACAACACGTGCCTGACACTTTTTGTATGCATCCCTTCACAATTTCCACTCTTTGCACATGCCATCATATACATCAACAAAAACTAATCATTTATTTGTAAAGATAAAACTTTACCAACCATAAACTTGTCCCGACTTTGCAGACAAATGGCAAGGAAAAAAATATCCAAGTGATCAGGAAGGACAAAAACATCATAAAAGCAAAGAGAGAGGACCCTATATATCTGTAAAAAGGCATTCTTTACAGAACTCTATAGATATGCTACATATTTAATGTTGCAGATCCCGGAAAGAATATGTACTTATATATAGAAGATTACTTTCCAAAAGCAATGACTATATCACACATTGCACAGATATAAAAATGAAGGCTAAGATACATCATGTCTTTTTATTAGCCAATATCTCAATTAAACGTTAATCATATTCAACTAATTGGCAAAGAATATTGAAAAGACATAAATGCCCCATGTACAAATTTGTATTTTTGCACGTTCGAAGATTGTGCTCGAGGGTGACTCCAACACTTTTAGAGCAAAAGGCTGATTAAACAAATATGCACTGATAATATTTATTATGTGCACAAATAATAAACATTACTTGTGCAAACTTCTACTGGGCAAATTGGCCACCGGGAACCGTCTTCTTTTGCTCTCAGTCCCTCAAAACAAAGTTGGGATGTGTAATATAGCCCTCTCTAGTAAATAAATTAGGGGATAAAGGAGGCCAGTACAGAGCAGAATAAAGCAAACTGGCCATATTGTTATTATTAGCACAACTACTGGCATTATTATTGAATATATATGGTGTTATGAATAATTTTTCTCATAGTCAATTCTTATCATTTTTTTAACTAGGCACATTGTTAATCCCTATCACTGACTGATATCAATCAGTAATCAATCCACCCTTTCCCTTTGAAGAAGGCAGTGGGGTCTATCATGTTGCTGTTCCCATTACCAATCTTCCTATACTTTAGTGAAAGAAGTCACATTATGGAGACCATGTTACTCTATTTAGGCAGAGGCAGGGCTTACATTGTTTGAATTGTATAATGTCTTAAGGGGTTTAATAAAATGCATGCTTTACTATAATAGAAGTGTGGGTGACATAGTTTTACAATTACATGCAGTAAAGTTATGTCACTGCATTGGCAGTCAGTTTGTTTTTATGGAATCTTTACCTTCTTTCCCCCTTCTCAGAATGACCCTCAAGTGTTACACGATTTTAATTGAGTTGAGATTTTCTCTAAAGAATGTCTGCTTTCGAAAGTTACCCGTATTTTCTTCAGCCGAGTACATCTTGGACCAAATTCTTCCTATGACTTCTGTGAGTCAACAACTATCCTATGGGCCTATCCTTCTTTGTAAGCATCTCGTCAAAAGGCTAGCCTGTATATTATCGCGCCAATCTTGATAAATAGGTGACATTTTGCTGTTATACCTCTTTATTTATCATTTCCATTTCGGGATAATCATGTACAATTTTTTTTTTTAACAAACTGTTCTTACCAATTTATACAAAGGTCCCCCATCATGCAAAACAGTACTGACCCTGTACATCATATCAACAGTTCATTTCAAACCTTGGTCATCTCAACCGTCCACTCTGTGGCCCATCTCTTTCTTTAGTTGGCAAATTTGAGTTTCACCCCCCCCCCTGAATTTCACTAACTAAGCTACGCCCCTGGCAAATAGTCACAGATTGGCAGTATGATATTGGTAGACTCATCCACCCTGCCCACTGGTGAAGCTTTTCTCTGTACTTCTTAAAAGAAGTGCATTATGCAACACAAAGAACAGAAACTTAAGCAAGCAAGCATTGGCATAGCCAATAGGTCTCGCCTTTGGGACCTTATAAGTGTTTAACCATGCAACAGTTGATGTTGTTGCAGGAAGGATACTGTGCTGCATAACTAAATACTTATAAGGCCCCAAAGGCGAGACCTATTGGCTATGCCAATGCTTGTTTATACACCTTTTGAACCCAAAAGAAGACTGGACAGGGCTCAAGTTCTTGTTACAGCTTTCAGGTATGCGTCGGAGAAACTACTGGACAGAATTGCTCACTTAATTTTTGAAGTAGGGAAAAAAGAACATGTGACTAACAATAACAAGGTAGGAAATTGGTTTCCTGACAATGGTGTTGAAACTTTGGCAAGTAGAGTAAGAACCGTCTGAGCATTTTTAAATTGTAGTTTAAATGTATTTTTAAAATTGTTTTTGAAAAATTAACAAGTACAACCTGGGCAAAAGAAAGTTGCATGTCATTACAAACTATTACAACAGGATATGCATTGTCACAACTCACAGCATTACAGTTCTTCTTTAAACAGGCTTTGCAACGGTCTTTCAAGTATCAAGCAGCCTACCACAATTGCTGGCAACCCTCCGCCTGACACTTTGTAATTGAGGGAGGTATAAGAGTACAACAACCGAGTATTTCATGCCCACATGTCCACTGCTCTGAAACGGATTGTTGTCCCTATGGTGGTATGTGGAGGGTTGAATGTCCTTACTTGTTGAACATTTTGCTTTTGGTTAATTGGTTGAATAGTCACTAACACTCTAGACCTGCAGCATGGTACAGGCTTTTTAAACTCTATAGTAAAATAGAGGTATTTTGTCAGATAACTGGACATGAATGTAGCTCATGGGTTTTTGGGGAGCAGCAAGGGAGTAGCAGCGGCTTGATGACTGCTGGTTGCGTCCGTGCACAGTACACACGTTTTATTTATGAAGTATTCTCCCCTCTTCCGTAGAAGGGAATATTTGTGGGATGGGAGGGTTTTATGTCACTCATATTTGGGGTTTTCAGTGTGGGTGGAGGAAGGGGATAGCTGGAAAAGGTTTCTTTTTGGATTGTGGTACTATATGCTTACACACAGGAATACCTCATGATATTACATTGCCTATGAGGGGGAGGAGTAGCCACTCAATAGAAATAACATGCAGTAGGCCTGTAACCGGCGCTTTACTTTTAACATTAAAAGTAAAGCACGGGTGCCATGATTATAGTAAAAGTAAAGAAATAGATGTTTTTTTCTATTTCTTTACTTTTGCTATAATCGCGGCACCCGCGCTTTACTTTTAATGTTCAAGGTAAAGCGTGGATGCCGCGATTATAGCAAAAGTAAAGAAATAGATGTTTTTTTCTATTTCTTTACTATTGCGAAAGTGAAAGTCATCACGGTGCTAATGACCCGTGAAAGACAGCTGGCGGCCGGCTGCGCGCGTGAACGCAAGCGCTAGGCTAGCCAGCAGCACTTTGAAAACTCACCTACTAAATGTCTCTCCGAGCAGCGCATGCGCGCTGACTCAGCGAGACCTAAAAAGTATGGTAGGATGTAGCCACTAAAATTGAAAATGAATGCCTGAATGTGCTGCAAAGCAAGGCCGTTTTCTCTGAGACTGAGAGTTCTGCCGCCTTATTACCATCAAGCAGAGTTTGGTTGTGATGTACTAATCCTATGATGTCCTGAAAGAAAACAAAATAAATGGAGACCTGAAAACTGTACCTTGCGGGTGTCCTACAATTCATCACTATTATTATTATTGTTAATCCGAGCCAGTTTAGAAGGCTAAAAACTATCAAACTCTTAGATCAGTAGAATAGAATGTGAATATGTTTTTTAAATCAAGGTACCGTCTGTCTGAGGGGTTCAGGGGTGGGTCCTACAATAGAGCAAATTCCACGTCAGTTGCTGGAAAATGTGGGGCAGCCCAGTTCATTTTGAGGATCTAAGAAATGCCACTGTCTCTTTACT
Source organism: Triturus cristatus (assembly GCF_964204655.1). Taxonomy (NCBI): domain Eukaryota; kingdom Metazoa; phylum Chordata; class Amphibia; order Caudata; family Salamandridae; genus Triturus; species Triturus cristatus. Next base: position 944,748,814 of record NC_140590.1, on the reverse strand, counting down.
CACAGAATGTGTAATCCTGTCTGGTTTATTCACAAAACATCCAACCACCACCACGATTGGAAGAAACGTTGAATTGGAGCTCGGGTAGCAAGCTATTTCTTTTCAAGCTACGTCTGACACATGCCAGGCCAGATTTTAAAAACAAGTCTGAAAGAAAGGTTTTCTCTTACAGCAAATTCACGATAAGCAAATTAATACCAATGGATGCAAGAGGAACCATAACGCCTACGCCCTCATCCAGACATACATATCGAAGAAACCTACTTACCTTTAGAGCTCCAAAGGTAGGCTAGACAGAGGCCTCAGTGCCTCGCAGGGTGTTGTTCACCTGTCCTTCTTGTCACGCGGAGTGGGTGGGCCCTTGTCTGCCATGAGTTTGGACACCTTCATCATATGAGCCATAAAAGAGATTACCTCACGAGAGTTGCTTTGAAAGTAAAATATATTCTCGTGGAAATAAAAGGAATTAGTCATGTGATCACAGTTGGATTCAATCCATTCAGCTTATTCATTATTAGCATGCATATTTGGTAAAAAAAATATCAAATATTACCATATCCAAGAGCAAGGGGGAACAACCTTTACAACGCAACTTTTACAACGCACTACACTTACAACGCATTTTTTACAACGCACAATCCATTACAACGCATGACATTACAACGCATGACACTACAACGCATTTTTAAAAACTACCTTTACAACGCATTCCATTACAACGCATACTACCATTACAACGCATACCATTACAACGCATAATATTACACTACACTATCCAACACTTACCCTACTGTTGCACCCCCTGGAGTTAGAATAGTAATTTTTACCCCTATACTATCCAACACTTACTCTACTGTTGCACCCCCTGGAGTTAGAATAGTAATTTTTACCCCTATACTATCCAACACTTACCCTACTGTTGCACCCCCTGGAGTTAGAATAGTAATTTTTACCCCTATACTATCCAACACTTACCCTACTGTTGCACCCCCTGGAGTTAGAATAGTAATTTTTACCCCTATACTATCCAACACTTACCCTACTGTTGCACCCCCTGGAGTTAGAATAGTAATTTTTAACCCTATACTATCCAACACTTACCCTACTGTTGCACCCCCTGGAGTTAGAATAGTAATTTTTACCCCTATACTATCCAACACTTACCCTACTGTTGCACCCCCTGGAGTTAGAATAGTAATTGTTACCCCTATACTATCCAACACTTACCCTACTGTTGCACCCCCTGGAGTTAGAATAGTAATTTTTACCCCTATACTATCCAACACTTACCCTACTGTTGCACCCCCTGGAGTTAGAATAGTAATTTTTACCCCTATACTATCCAACACTTACCCTACTGTAGCACCCCCTGGAGTTAGAATAGTAATTTTTACCCCTATACTATCCAACACTTACCCTACTGTTGCACCCCCTGGAGTTAGAATAGTAATTTTTATCCCTATACTATCCAACACTTACCCTACTGTTGCACCCCCTGGAGTTAGAATAGTAATTTTTACCCCTATACTATCCAACACTTACCCTACTGTTGCACCCCCTGGAGTTAGAAAAGTAATTTTAACCCCTATACTATCTAATACGTACCTTAAATGCAATTTAATATTATGCGTTGTAATGGTATGCGTTGTAATGGTAGTATGCGTTGTAATGGAATGCGTTGTAAAGGTAGTTTTTAAAAATGCGTTGTAGTGTCATGCGTTGTAATGTCATGCGTTGTAATGGATTGTGCGTTGTAAAAAATGCGTTGTAAGTGCATGCGTTGTAAAAGTGTGCGTTGTAACGACATACATCCAAGAGCAAGAGCATTAGCTGGGTTCATACCATTTTCAAAATGTATGTAACAGTTAAAAGATGATTCGAAAGTTAAATATAGAATACACAACATTACATTAAATTAGTGCCATGCAAAAAGTGTCTTCCATCACCACGATCACGTCAATTGGCCTTCCGGGCCATTGGAATGGGGTTGGCCAGGCTGTCTGTATAATTATCAGTAATCAATCTGTGTCAATCAGCACACCAAAAAAACAAAAGAGGTTATTTTTTGGAACCATCAAACTAAAAAGAGGTTGTCTCTAACAAGCCCTGCAAGGCCAGACCCAGCAGAGTTTGGCCGTCAGGGGTTGGCCTCCTGTGGCAGGTTGGCCACAGGGCCTGGGCCCAAGTCAGGCCAAGCTGCTACCAATCCTCGATGCATAGAGCCAAAGGCCACGCACTGGAAGGGTAGCCTACTTGTGATGGGCTGGGCAAAGAGCCTTGCCAAGGCCAGGACTTGCAACAAACCCCTGAAGTGCTCAGCTCTGAGCAGCAGAGTTTGTGGATAAAATGTCAGTTATAGCGATCACTGTTGTACGTTGTAAGCCATAGCTCACACATTTCAGGGGGTTTCCACATTTGAGCCAGAACCTAACTTTTTTGGAAAGTTTTGTAAAGATTCGTCAAATGACCCCAAAGTTATTAGCCAAACAAAAATGCTCTTCCTATAGAAAGTCTCACCTAACTATACGTAAAATAAATCTATCTATCTATCTATCTATCTATCTATCTATCTATCTATCTATCTATCTATCTATCTATTTATCTTTCTATCTATCTACATTCAATTCACCTGCTGCAAGAGTAGGTGTACACAAATCCTAAACATCACAAAGAGGAACCAGGTTGTTGCAAAACTTACACTCCAGGCAACCTCGCTGCCTTTTAAAAGAAGGTCTGGCCAGTGTGAGTCACGAACCAGCTGCTAACATCTTGCTACATCATGTTATGAGATTATAATGTGCTTAATTTTTAAACCGCACTTCACACAGACTTCGGCTGTGCACAACAGAGATTAGGCACAAGGCCTGTCCTGTGGCCAGACCCTGCGTTCATCCTGGAGCGGGTGCTGCACAGCAGTGGTTGGGTAATCTACCTACTGCCAGACAATCATTACAGTGCCTGGCTTTGCTTGTGATACTTTTTTACTCTGCTCGAAACACTCATGTCCGCATCAACTAATGAGTCAGGCACAAAATATCTTTAGAATCCCCATTCAAAATGGCTGCTCGCGAGTCGCCCCTGATTTGTGAGTCACGTGCTGTTTAGGCACTTTTTTCTGTTGAAGTGCTTTGCATTTTTCATGCTTTTAAGCACCACTGACCACTGTTATGAAGTCAGTCACATTTGGGGTCGACACCCATGACTGTGGAGAAAGTAATTTCACAGCACAAATGGCAGATGGCAGAAAAAAACACATTTTTAGCCTTAATCAAGCCAATTAAATGTTGCAACAACTTCAAAATGTGTCTGACAGGACTCACAAGTTGTGATTCACAGGTTAAATTGGCAGAGATATATAAATGTTTCAATCCTTTAAAGTCCACTCTGCAACCTTTTTAAAATGCTTATATCTCAAAAACTACTGAATGGATTTGCACCAAAACACAAAAGCACGCAATTTGGGTAAAGTTTTACTTTTGTGCCAAGTTTGATGTAAATCCTTTCAGGTATATTGACTGTAGATGATTTCCTATGGGAGCTAAAATGGGAAAACATTTATTTTTTCACCCCCTCCTCTTAAGTTTTTTCCCCGTGGACGGATCCTCACAAATCTTGGCATGCTAAATCTTAGCTCTCTGAGTTAGCAGATTCATGGAAATCCTTTCACTGTTCAGAAGTTATAATCAAATTGAAAAAAATGCCTTTTTAAATGGAAAGTGCAGCTGAACCATAATTACACAGTGGTGGCCAAAGGTTAAAGGGATGCTATAATAAGGTAAAAATGTCAGTTAATACACACTGCTTTAAGTGCCCAAAAGCAACTATAACCCGTACCCCCCACGCGTAATTTTGTCATGATTAATATCAATTCAGATGTTGCAGTGATGTTATCAATGATGTCACAGACCATGTCATGAGTGATGTAATATGGGAGGTAATTAGCAGTGCATAGTGAGGGCATGAGTTATAGTTACTTTAGGGCACAAAGTTCAGTTTTTTTTTTATTTAAAACTGTATGTTTTAACTGACATTTTCACCAAACTATAACGTCACTATAACCTTTGTTTTTTTAAGCGAATGTCCATGTTTTTAATGTGATGTAAGATGTACATCATCGTGCGTGGCATGGGGTTGGGTGCAGGACCTATGGCTTGGCCCCTGCGCCCAACCCCCTGCAGTTGCCTACCACCCCATAGTGCATTGCCTTTGGTTGTGCATGGCCTGGAGTTGAGCACCCTACCCCCAACTCCCATGGCCTTCCGATATGCACAGCGAGGTGCTTGTCAGAGGGCCTGGTCTGCGCCCAGCCCTTCACGGGCACCCTACCCACACTAAGCAAGCCTTTGGCTGTGATCCCATAGCCAGCCCAGCCCTCCACAGGCACACACAACTGACTTTGTGATGTAACAATATAAAGAGTGTCATTTTAAGTAAGGCAGACCATTCTGACTTTGCAAAGGTTCAGAACTCATAAATATAAAATGCAAGCCTATTGGCTTTATCAAGGGGTCAGCACATCAACCTATATAAAGAAGACCCCTTGTCTTTGTCCAAAAGTCACCAGTAGCCATAATAAAAAAACATCCATGGGAGTCTTTTTAAAAAAAAATCAGGCCACAAAATGTGGCAATAGAACAAACCAGAAGAGGTCCGTGCATGCCAACTGAAGAGCATAGAGCTACAATATGGTATGCTCTCCTGGGGTCATGAATTCAATGACCAAGAAGACGTACAGTGTTTTTTTTTAATGTTAATGGGAGGCTGCTGCACTTCCTTTTGCCCTCCATGACATTAAAAAATGCTTGGGTCTGCCCTTGACTCTTCTAGAGGCACCACTAGGATCCCAAAAATATATTTTTTAAAGCCCTTGCAGGGCATTATGGAGCTAGCTAGGGCGATTTTGCAAAGCAAAAACAGGGTCAGGCCAGACATAAAAGTTGGGCTAAAGCCTTTAGCCTTACACCTATGTCTGGCCTGTCCCGATTGTGAGTAGCCTTGTAAATGTGTTTACACAAACACACACACAGCTACACGTTTACAAGCTATCATGTGTAACATTAGCTATGGCAGGACCTCTACCATGAGCCCTTCCGCCCTCATTTCCCACTGTAATGTAATGTAATATAATTTATATTTGTAAAGTGCAAACATGTCACCCCCTTAAGGGGGCCGTTGGGGAGATTAAGTGAGCTACTGCCCAGATTCACATTTTGTTGAGCTGCCGCCAAGGATCAAACCACAAGGCTTGTACCACACCTGTCCCACTCTGTCTACTCATCTGCGGCAGCATGCATGCATCTGACTTCCTCCTTTGCTACCTGAAAGAAAACAATTGATTACCTAACAAGAGCATACCTTTCAATTCTCCTTCCAAGATGACTTGACCTTTGTCCCAAAAACCAGGACATGTATTTAAAATTAAGAAAAGTATCAGGACACCGGGGCAGACCTTTAAAAACCAAGACTGACAGGGAAATCCCAAACTTGAGGTCTCCATATCCCTACCTGCCTAGAGCAGTGAATGTGAAATGAGCAGCTACTTCATTCAAATTCACTTTTTTTCCCTTTGGGGAATAGTGTGTCCAACACCATCCCAAGCCAATTAAGGACCATGGGGACCCATCCCATGGGGTTGATCATTTTGTGGGGATAAAGAGGTGTCCAGCCCCCATTCCAGAGCTACTTTAGGTCCCTGGGGATCCCATTCCTTAGGTCCCAATGTTTTGTTTTTTTCCTGAAGCTGTCACGGGCTCCCCTCCCCAGGCCAAGTAAAGGCCCCAGGCACCCCATCCCAGCACTTTTCTTTTTAAGCGAGTTAGGCCCCTCCCTGAGTCTTTCAGTGGCCATGGGAACCCTATCCCCGGGGTCCAATGGCAGTAGGTTCCCAGGGTCCTCATCTCCCAGGACACTGCACTTCCCTACCTGGAAGGAGCGTCACACCTCCATGTGGGGTGGGGGTGCATGGCGGCACCTCCCCATCTACTTGCTTTGGGATGCTAAAGAAGGAGTCCTGGAACCCCAAACAACACATACCACCCCCCGGGGAGGGGGTTACACGCATGCCTTCTCTCCAAATGTATTTAAAAATACAAACTACGCTAGCAAATTTTGGCCCCAGGAGAGGAAACTTAACTCACCCCTGCCTCTACCTCTGCCCCCATACATGTTTTTGTGTTTTACTTTTGATGACATGGGACCGAGTCCCAAGTCTTAAATGGCTGTCCAACATCTCCCGATATTCACGGCAGCCAATTACATCTTATATTTTGATCTGCCAGTCCTTCAGGAATACCGCAGCAACAGATATCAATGTATTTATAACCTTAATTTCTCAAAAACAACTGAACAGATTAACACCAAATCACAAAAAGCATGTCTTCTGAGTAAAGATCTAGCTTTCTGCCAAATTTGGTGTCATTCTATTCATCCATTTTAACTGTAATGTTGTGAGTTCGTACCGAAATTGCATGGGGAAAACGTGTTTTGGAGCCCTTCTTTACTTGGTCCTTGCTTCTCAGGTCACCCCAAAACTTTCCAAGAAGGAGTTGAGGTGGATGCCTTTTTTGTGGAAAGTCTCTGGAAGATTCATCAAATGGCGCCAAAGTTATTAGCAAAACGAAAAAGCTCTTCTATTGAAATTCCCGCCTAACTATAACTACACAGTGGTGACAGCCACTGTGTAATATATATAGTGATCACACCCCTACCAGAACAAATAGCTCAAAGGCAGTAAATTTAGATGGGCAACTGCAGGTACTTTGCTAATGAGAATATCAAGAGCAATGATGAAATGAAGGCCTGCTTTTCCTAGAAGAACAGCAGAGGTAGAGCAGGAAGACTGGATCCTCATGGAGCCTACCCACCATTGGGAATGTGAGGGAATATGGGGGAACTAAGAAAGGAAAAAGAATAAATGTGAAAGATGCAATCGCGGGTGAAGGAGTTCGAAATCATAAGCAAACAACTGCATGGAATGCTTACTCTGTGACCTTTTCTACCTCCCTCTACCCGCATGTTTAATCCTAGGTGACTCAACACCTGAAGTGCTAGCAGCCTGTGCCCTGGCCACCATGCACCCGGCTCCTGACAATGCCAGTCTCTGTAGGCACACATCAGTATCGCCCGACATCCCTGATTGGTTCCAGGTGAGACCCCTGCTGCCATGGCCTTACAATGAGCCACCAGTCGGCAACTGGCACTGTAGAAAGAAGAAATGACTTCACAACTCTGACAACGCTGTTAGAATAGCAGCGGCACATCTCTGCACGGATGGCCATATACTTTTAGAGGGACACAAGTGCACTAACAATAGAAACATGCCCCCCGCCCCCCACTACAATTCCAGTCCCACAGATATTCTTCTCCTATGGTGATTTGGCATTTAACTCATTCTTGAGGCACAACTAAGACCTTCAGTCAAAAAACACAGAATGGTCATAGACAAAATCTGTGTGGCACTTGGGACTATAGAGAAGAAGGGGTCAAGGGATATGTACATGGGTAATGTCTTCACTAGTCAAAGGTCCTTGACTCTGGACACTTTTACCTGTCGGTGATGAGCACCCCATCATCATCACTGAGTGTTCCTTCTCCACTATGAGCAGTTTGGGGCACATTGCATCTCATGGTGATGTTGTTTAACCTCTTCCATGCTCATGACGTCTCCCGGCCGTCATGAGTCACAATGGGCGTGTGCGGACGACGGCCGGGAGACGTCATGACCACGCCCACTAATGGAATGTCCAGTACTGCGTCAGCACTGCGGCGGAATTTGCGCCGCAGCGAAGAGGTTAAAGTGCAAGAGAGGAACGCAATGGAGCACAAGTGTTCCACCATTGATTTGAAAACAATGGAAACATGATTTCAATTGGCCAAGTTAATTTTCAATGTTGTTCTTGCTTTGTGTGAGTTCACTGTTGCATCTTTGCTTCTGTGGTGTCTTCAGCCTTCAACGGAAACGTATCATCATCGCAATGTATACCCAGAGGACAATACGTTTTGTGAAAAGCCACACTTGCTGTAATTGCTGATGAAGGTTCAGGATTGTCATCTGTTGTTGGGCTAACATATATTTAGGGTTACCATTTGTCTTTAGCAAATTATGCCTTTTGTGAGGTTTGTAAATATATCTGTCTGTGTAACAACTGACTTGCTCACTAGAGGTCACAACATGGTGTGATTGCAAAATGCATTGGATCCAGCAGCAGCAGAGGGCCATTGAGCCCTGAACAGCACTAGGAAATCTGGCACATACACATATGTATGTTAGATCAATATAGCAGATCATTTAGATATCTGTAAAGAATGCATTTTCCTTTAACTCTGCCCTTGGTTGGAACCAGCTGGGTCTGAATGCAGCCAATGGCAGCAACAATATTTTGGAAGTTGTCAATGGCATAAAAAACAGACGCTCCTAGCAATGAGTGTGCTGGACTCTGGGAAAAGTCATGTGATGTCCCACTTATGTCAAAAGGGCGTTCACGACTAGTCGCAGTATTCAGGAAAAGGCTGATGGAGAGATGCTGTGTTCCAAGGAAAACATTCTGATAGCCACAACTGACATATAATCAGGGATGCTAGAATTATGCGATTGTGCAGCCACTGCCATTTTCACATAGTTATAGATTTGCCGCATTTGCAACATAGTCCATCATCTGCTGCATAATCTGCAGATTCTAACCCCCCAAAAATGTTTCTCGCTGAAATTGTTCATAAGTTCCTAAAAATGCAGTGACATGTTGCTGCGGAGGGCAAGTCCTTTTCCAAAGGTTGGCTGGTCTATGGCTACATTTGGGTGTTAAACTGGTAAAATGAGGTGCACCCAATGCCCAGTGCTAACGAGTGTAAAAAGTACAAATTAATGGATTAATACTATCAAAAATATGTGCAGCATAACGTCTCATAATTTGCCTTTTCTTGCTGCATAATTCACTCATCCCTGCTGAATAATTTGACCCTCCCCTGCTGCATACTTTTTATTTATTTTTTTGCAGATTTTATATAGCGCAAACTCGACCCGAAGGTATTGGAGCGCTTTACATGAGCATTGGTTACGTTACACATTCAGGCACGGGGAGATTAAGTGATATACCCAGCATCACAGGATGTGGACGCGACCCCGAGGCTCGAACCCTGGTTTCCAGCACCAAAGTCGGAAATCTAGCCGATGGACCACATCCTCTTCAAGTGACCCTGCATATACTTGTATATACTTGTTGCACTGCTAGCAGCTTCAGAAGTGGGGAGATATCGCTATTCGCAGAACTGCGTTAAGGTGTAGATCCTCCTCTAGGAAGGACACTATGGGCATAATGCAGCCACCTAAAATCTGGCTGCCGTGAGAATGTGTGCTCAGGGCCGGACTGGCCATAGCGGGCACCGGGCGTTTCCCCGGTAGGCCGCTAGGGTGGGGGCTGGTTTTTGGGCCCCTGGGTGGCTGTTTTGTTACCGGGGGTCGGCAATATTGTCCCCCTGTAACAAAATTGGCTGCAACTGGCCCTCACAAACTGCTCAGCTGCACTCCCCCTCACCCCAGGTGGGGGCGGCTGAGCAGTTTGCCAGGGCCAGTTTCTGTTCCCAGTCCAGCCCTGTGTGTGCTACAGTCATGCTGTGTAGGCTGAGCCGCGTGCACCTCACCTTCTCTTCCGGCACCTGCCGTCAAAAACAGCTGTTGCACCTCTAACTCCTGTTGTCTTCCATGCCCAGCAATGGGGGCACTTTCTGCAGGGCAACAATATGGACTGCAGCAGTAGCGCCCGTGATGAGTAGCCACTGCTCGTTTTCATTCCTTCTTGTAGTGCTGGAAGGTAGTTGACGCCTGTTGCAGGTGTGCTCAATGGGTTTACCACCTGCGTTGTGTCTGATAGCGCTAATTTTCCATTTGTATTTCGGCCACGTGATCAGTGTAAATCAGCTCTTGATATGGCGTTAGCTCCCCTTGCATTACTTTCACTGTGGGCAACTTACCCGCTAAGGCGGAGGAGCGTTGCCACACTGCCAGGAGCAGCCAAGAAAGGGATAAATAAAATCATAATAACCGAATGTTATTATCATTTCATTTTTTCCTCCTGCTGCAGCAGTGCGTGAGGCGGCAGGGCGGAGCTGCAGGGGAGGAGTGGTAGATACTCCTGTGCACAATGACTGTTTGGTAGGCCCTCTCGGGCCGTCCAAAACAGTCATGTGCACTCCCCTTTTCTCCATGCAGGCTGCATTACAGCCAGCATGGAGATCATGCCCACCCCTACAGCCCCTGGCTGAGCGTCGTGTCACGGCGCTCAGACTACTCACAACGCTCCATTAGAGCGTTGTGATTGGCTTAGGGGTGGGCATGACTGCCTGGCTGCCTGCTTCCTGTTTCAACCTGGAGTTGGACACAGGCGAGCAGGAGAGAAGACGCGGGACCCAGCGGCGGCAAGGTACGTTTTATTTTTTATTATTTTATTTTCAGGCAGCCTGCAAGCCCCCCCACCCGCGCCCACCCACTCACCCGCAAGTGTTGCCGGCAGCCCCAACACATCCTCTTTCAAAATGCATTTTCGAGCTCTAGGATTGTGCTTCACTGTCGAACAAAACTTTAGACTTTTGTTATTTTCACAGGTGAAGTACTGACCTTTTAGTACTTGCTCCTAAATAAGGAATACGTGTTGCCTTGCATTATTTCCATTGCTACCGCTTCTGACCATTTTCAATGTTTTCCGAAAGATGGCGACACACCATCACCAGCCCAGTATCTTCCTTTACATTATCAGTTATGTACCAAACCTTGCTACTTTTTGGGTGACACTTTTAATCTGCCTTAATACAATCTTCCAAATGTATAAAATGGCTACTATCCTTGATGTCTTGAATATCTAAGCCAACAATCCCACCAGAAGGAATATTAAGGCAATCAATAACGAGATAAACAAAAAATTATTATGTCCTACTTACCATCAAAATACTATTTTTTGCTCCCTGTCAAACAGATCAGAATACTGTGCCGGTTCCTCAAGGCACTGCACCGCCTTGCACTAGAGTGAGAATATCTAATGGGCTTCCTGCCACTACAGAAGCCCTCCTGGAACCAGGGGTCAGACACAGATATCTTCCTTGCCACTTGATCTTACAGGTAAAAACAATCCAGTGGTATATTATTCACCATGTGCAGTTCTTCACTATGGAGCATCCTGTTTGCTTGTCCAGAATCACAGTTGAGGAAACACCTTTTCGACAGAGCCTATGACTAGGATCTTAATATTGAAGACACTTTGAGGCTCCACCCCAAATATCTCTATTTTTTTCAGGTAGCTGAGACAGAATCCCCAACTCTCCTCCCAATGTCCCTGATCCACCAAAGCGCTCTGAGACAGCTCCCAGCTGCATGTTACACTCTACAAACACAAATAAATAATTAAACCCAGTGGGGCCACTTCAGATTTAATCTTCCTGAAAACAGAAATCCAACTTCTATCCTATGGGAACCACTTGTGAGCCCTCATGACAAATCCAATTAATATATTAAATAATTAAGCTTTCCTTCCTGTGAAGGTCTCCTCCCCAGGCAAAAACGGCATGCTAGGATGTTCATTTGAGCTCTGTTTTACTAGATCAATAGCGTGGGAATTTCATCCACCTGGCAGGTTTTATCTCACCATTTCCCACTGCGGGATCCTGCTGCAGGATCCGGCTATGGAAGGTTTCTTTGCTAAGAGTATTCTTGCGACGAAGGATCTCTCCCTCAACCACTGGTTCACCCCTAAGTAAGCCCAGTGAGGAATTTATCACTCAAAGAGATTTTTAGGTCTCGCCTGACCCAGCGCATGCGCTGGTCTGGCGAGACTTATTGAGAGGGCTCCAAAAAGTGCTACCAGGCCAGCCTAGAGCTACAGTGCATGTGCGCGGGCGTGCGCGCTTGACCGTGATTACTTTCACTTTTGCGGCCGCACGGCCGCTTTGATGTTTGATCGCGATCACTTTCTCGGCCGCACGGCCGCTTGGCATAGCCAATAGGTCTCGCTTTTGGGACCTTATAAGTATTTAGTTATGCAGTTGTTGCATGGCTACACACTTATAAGGTCCCAAAGGCGAGACCTATTGGCTATGCCAATGCTTGTTTTATTTCTCTCTCAGGAAGTTGTACCTATTTCTAACGGAGAACACTGACCGGCCTTCATAATATCTGCACTTCAAAAATACACATTTTCCTCCGTTCTTTATTTAGATAAGAAAAATATTAGAGTTCAACAGTATTGTAAGAAACTGGTTTATTATTTGCAGTGGTTGGCTATCCACCTCATAGAACAATCACAACCCTTGTCAGGGTGAGCTCTGAAAAGTCACTAAATTAACCTGAGCTTAACCCCTGTGCCAATGGTGGAGAGCAGATAGGCTTAACTTAGGGCACTGGGTAAAGTTTTTATGCAGTATCAAAACAATAATAAAGTAAAAAAGCAAACAATAAAAATTCCAAAGTAAATTAGAATAATAGAATAACATTTAATAGATAAAATGGCACTAAAATCACAAAAATCTAATAAGAGGAATAAGAGATATATCCACATTTTGCAAAAAAGCACAAAGCATACGGTGCCAATGATAGTCAATAGTCGCTGTTGAACGGGAACTAGGCACAATTTGAGGCTGGTGTAGCGTGGGTCAGATACTCCAACCAGATTCATCCTGGTCAAAGATTTTACCTTCTGACTTAGGGCATGATTTATATGTTGGCGGCGCCAACCAAGTTCCCTCCCTACCAACATAGCGGCCCACCCGCATTATTTAATTTCATGTGGAACATCACTTTGGCCACGGCGGAGACTACTCCGTCTCTGCGATGGCCAAATGTACTCCCCAGTGCCGTCAGAAAAATGGCTACATGTGCGCCTGACCAATTTAGATGGGCAGACATGTAGCCATTTTTTACTGTCCATCACCACCAGGCAAACCCTGATGGTGAGGGACCATAAAATTTAAATAATTCTCCCCCCGCCATGGAAGATGACTGCCATGCCGGGAGGAGAATAATTTTTTTTATTTTGAAAAAGAAAATACTATTTTTTTTTTCTTTTTCAAAATAAAAACATTAAACTGTTTGGTGCAGGGTTTCATCATGCTGACGTAACCCTGCACCATAGAGCAATATGCATTAAAACGAACTGCCATTGGACAGAGGTTCTACCAGGGTGACTGCAGACCTCCAGTGGCGTTTAACTTCAAAGCCCAGGGTGCATTGTGTGCCATATACTAGGGACCTATAGGCAAGTTAAATATACTAATTAAGAGTATGCCAATTCAACCATATTACCCCTGATTACCAGGGGTAATAACAATCAGCTTCATGAAAATTCATAAGAAAGTCTATAGTATTTGCAAATGGGGCTTCCCTATGAATGAAGGCCTGAGAGAGGCATTAGAAATTAATGGGTGGGAAAATATAATGATCACTAGCTTCCATTGCTCATCCTGTTTCCTACAGATATGGTAGCAAACTGCAAGTGAGCTGGAGCCCGTGATTAGTCACCATATTGCAGAAAGTTTGTGTTGATGAAAAAACAGCGTGGATTCATTTCCCACCATTTCTGGTGCTCGTATAGTTTGAAAAGAGGCAAATAGATTTTTTTCCAGTACATACTGCAGAATACTAAACATAGAATAAATGCAATATGGAACTTTTCTTTTACATTTATTTATAAATAATTTACAATTGTAATTAAAATAACAAAAAAATCTTGGTCCATACAAATGTTGCAATCATACAAAGAAAACATAGAGTGGAACCACTGTGCTCCTTTTTTTCCACTGCTAAACTTTAGTTTGCGACAAATACCTATTGCTCCACTACTTAATCGACTATCAGCAAAAATGGCAAAAATGAATTTGCCTTTGTTTGAAAAAACACTTTTCTTCTTACCCAATCTTACTACACCATCACTCGCCAACAATAAGGGTTCTACAATGTCCCTTTGTTTGATCTGTCTGGTTGGGTGTAAAACCTACTGTGACGTTATTCACAAGATGGCCCCTTTAAGCACTGTCATGAAAGACAACCTATGCTGGGAAGGGCGTAAGCACAGAAAGTTTGAAGTGTAAGTACCAATCTTTTGATGTATTTCATAAACTACAGGGTATCTGTCTTATGCTAATAGGAAAGGCCCAACTCAGATTGGGAATATAATAGCCATCAGTACCCCATCACACCAGCCAGGCACTCTCAGATGCCCAAACAAATTAGGTATAGCACTGTTTGCTGAGGCAAATTTTGGGACCTTCTAATGGATCCTTACTGCTGCATTTTGGACAACCCGAAGCCTTTTGATGACATATTCGGGGGAGCCTATGTACTGAGAGTTCCTGTAGTCCAACTGGGAGAGAACAAGGGATTGGACCACAATTCTCCTGGACACACTTGGGATAATGTCTAGGATTTTACGAAGTGTTCTGAGGGTTGTATGATGTTACAACGCATGCCATTACAACGAATGCCGTTACAACGCTTACCTTTACCCCGACTTGCTGTCTGGGGTGCACTGGAAATTGGAATAGTATGTGTGCAACAGTAGGGAAGGTGTTGGAGTTAACTCCAACACATTCTACCCCCTGCAACAAGCCTTTCCCATTGTAACAACATGTGTTGTAATGGCATGCATTGTAACACTTCCGTTGTAAAGGCTGTTTCCCGTTCTGAGGGTGCAAAAACAAGTTGATGCAAGTTTTTTGGCCTGTTTATACATGGAATGGGATTTGTCTGGCCACATTCCAAGGCTTTTGATAGGGGAAGAGGGAATGGGTGGATTGCCCAAACTTTCCGGCCAGTCTATAGGTGGTTGGGGGTCAGGTCTGTTTCCCAGAATCATCAGCTCAGTTTTTTCCCCGTTCAGTTTAAGAAACAGTTCGTCATCCACTTGGATACATTTTCCAAGGAGGGAGACAGCTGATGGGACGGTGAACCTTTTCCAAGGCGAGGGAGACAACTAATTGTGTGTTGTCGGGATATGATACTATTGACAGCCCAAACTCCTGCACAATATCTGCCAATGGGCACATGTACATTTAAAAAAGTGTGGGGCTGAGGGCCGAACCCTGCGGGACCCCACCCTTCAAGGGAAGGACATCAGAGTAGCATGAATTCTCACAAATTTGGAAAGATTTGTCCTTCACTAAACGAGGTGAGACAAATAAGAGTGGAGCTCTTTATTCCAGCTTCACCTATTCTGTAAATAAGTGTTTCATGGCCAACTATGTTGAATGCTGCACGTAGGCCCCGGAGGATGATAGCAGCTGTTCCTCCCTGGTCCAGCAGCATTGTTCGTTCCTCTGTGACTGCAGGTAGGGCAGTTTCTGTACTGTGTTGCATACGGAATCCATCTGAAAAGTGTGCAGTAGATGATTTTCTTCAAGAAATGTAGACAGTGCTTGGTTGACATGTTTCTCTAGCATCTTGCCTAAGACAGGGAGCAGGGACTGGGAGATTGGCCTATAGTTTCAGGACATGTCAGGTCGAGATTGTGTTTTTTAGCAAGGGTTTGACCATCGCATGTTTCCACTTGGATGGCACTGTTCCAGTGGATAGGGACAAGTTAAGGAGTTTCAATACAAGGAAGAAGGTGGCTGGAGCTCCTTGTGGCAGTGTGTGTGGGGGTTTGGGGGCAAGTGGGGTCCCTGATTTGACCTTGCTGAGAAGAGCAGGAAATTCTTCCTCGATGACAGGGGAGGAGAGGCAGGCCAATGTGGCATGCGTTGGGCATACACTCCTCTAATGTGAGGGCATCTAAAATTCTGTTCTTTTGTAGACACAGATAAACATTGGCTATTTTGTTATGAAAGATAAAAAATCGAAAGTGCTATACACTATGAGGGGCTTATTTACAAGCCCCTCTAGCCGCTTGTGCGTCACTTTTAACATGGGGGGAAAGTAACGAACAGGCGGCGCAAGGGTCTTGTAAATAAGCCCCTGAGACTATTAACATAAAAATTACTTAATAATCATTGCTTTTTGGTGCTATCTACCAAACTTCTGTTCACACGTACCTGGAAAACACTCATAATGGTACTAAATATAAAATAAACATGCGAAGATATTTCCCAGAGGAGCGTTGTGGGCTCCGAAATAAAGATCACGCTAGGATTAACAATGCGCAATGATTTTTGCAAGAACTTTTCTCCTTTTACACAGCGCCGTTTGAAAACTGTAGTCTATCCTGCCACGAAATTTGGAGAGGCGCCTAGCATTTAAGTTAGGCTAGCTGCACCACAGATGTACAAAGCCCTTTGGCTTTTTTGTCTCTAAAAGCAAGGTGAAGAACAAAAATGCGCTATCGGTTAACGCTTGGAAGCACATTTCTGGAAGTTGTAGCATTATTTGTAGGGATTGGATCCACCCAGAGGACGGTTTGTGAATTGCATAAAAAGCGCACATTGCTGCCACAAAACCCTTTTCCAGAACTAGATTCTGGTATATTTAGACAGTACTATCTCTTGCTTGTTACTAATAACTTAGTAAGAAAGACTTAATTTATATGTAACAATGCCTTCTATGACATAGAGTAGTTAAGAACTCTTTCTTTGGGATGATCTGTATCTAGGGTGACCAATTGGCACAGGTGCAAATTCAGGACGGTGAGTGTAAAAATTCAGGACAAAGGGTCAAAATTCAGGACAAAAATTCACGACAGGAGGTCAAAATTCAGGACAAAAGGTAAGTTTTACAGACACATCAGAAGAGGTCGCGCAATAGTATATAAGTAAGTAAATAGACAACCAGTTAAGTATAAGTGAAAAGAAGTTTATATTAGGTTGAGAAAATTGTGCACTTCATGGTTTTTCAGTATGCACACATCTTTGTGCAAATGTGCAGGCCTCTTTGTGGTAACAAAACCGCTCCCACCCACCTTTTCAGCCTCCCAGGGAAACGCCCGATGCCCGGTCCAGCCAATCTGGCC
Organism: Triturus cristatus; assembly: GCF_964204655.1. Lineage (NCBI taxonomy): Eukaryota > Metazoa > Chordata > Amphibia > Caudata > Salamandridae > Triturus > Triturus cristatus. The sequence goes on along the minus strand of NC_140590.1, from coordinate 944,731,898 downwards.
TTGCTACCACCCTCCAATGGTGACCCTCCTCTTCACATAGACCCTCTCTTGTGTGTATTTAATTTCTTTTATAGTGCTACTCATCCCAAGTAAGAAGCACAGGGTGTCAGATTGCGTTATATCACACACATATTATATAGAGACAATGACTCATTTTAATGTGAAGGTCAATCTATAGGAAAAACACTTAAGATAATGGGGGTTACAAGGTGTAATCATACTTTCATCCATCATTCAGTTTTTCACCATTCATTCTGTCCTTCCAGATGTGTGCCCATCCATATCAATATTCAACCATTTGCAAACCTATCCATCTTCTATCCTTCCATCCATCATTCCACTCATCCATCCCTCCATCCACCCTTTCACTCATCCATCCCTCCATTCATCCTTTCACCTTATCCATCCGTACACTCATCCATCCACTCTTCCACTCGTCCATCCATTCACTCATCCATCCAGCCATCTACCCTTTCACCCATCCAGCCATCCTTTCACCTACTCATTCATCCATCCAGTCACTCATCCGTCCACCCATTCACCCTTTGTCATCCATCCATCCATCCACCCTCCCTTTTCTCTCCCCACCCCCTTTCACTTAGCCATCCATCCACCCATCCATCTACTCATCCATTCATGAATCCATCCATTGACCCTATCACTCATCCATCCTTTCACTCATCCATCCATCCTTTCTCTCAACCATCCACCCTTTCACTCCTTCACTCATCCATCCATCCTTTCTCTCATCTATACACCCTTTCACTCCTTCACTTATACATCCATCCATCCTTTCTCTCATCCATCCATTCTTTCACCCTTCACTCATCCATCCATCCTTTCTCTCATCCATCCACCCTTTGACTCCTTCACTCATTTATCCATCCTTCTGTCCAACCACCCTCCCTTTCAGTCACTCATCCAGCCTCCCATCCACCCTTTCACTCATCCAGCCATCCATTCACCCTTTCACTTATCAATTCATGAATCCATCCATCAGTTCACTCATCCATCCACCTCTTCACTCGCCTTTCATCCATCCTTTCACTCATCCATCCATCCTTTTACCCGTCCATCTAACCTTTCAGCCATACATTCATCTATTTACCTTTTCCTCAACCATCTATCCTTCACTCACTCATCCGTCCATCCTTTCTCTCATTATCTATCCATTCACCCTATCATTCACCCATTCACCCTTTCACTAATCCATCCAGCCATCCACTCATCCCTTCACTTACACACCTTTTCACATTAGTTATGAGCTGAGCCTTTGTCTGCAGAGTTGCAGACAGAAGAGGCACATCAAGGACTTCACCCCTGCTGTAGTTCCTAAAGCAAGGGGTGGGGTGGGGGAGGGCTCACTATGCCCCTGTACATAGGCAATCCGAAAAAGTGGAAGTCATGAGTCATGCATGATGCCCAGTGCCACTGTGACATGATGTTGTTTCCAGGGCTTTAAGTGGGATGAAAAAACTGGGGGGTCTCTCCAAAGGGGGTGTAAGGGCATGGCTTAATACACCTAAGCTAAAAATCTGTGCTTAGCATAGTGTGCCGTCCGACTGGTAATTTGCAGCTTTTGTCATTGCATCCAGATATATAACACAACAAGTAGTGTTACACCCACAAGCCAGAACTATTGTATTTGTCAATGGTTGCTAGTTGCATGAAATAAAAAAAGCAGCAACCATGGCTTCGTTGAATATAATATTGAAAATGCGTCAGTTTTAAAATGATGAGACAGTGAAAGTTGTTTCACCACCTTTTCATGAACTGGATTCTCACCATAGCAGCATGGGTGTTTTTGTTCATTTCTTCCACTTGACTGAATGTCCTGCCCTAGACCAAGGCAAGAGGACACCCACCACACGCAGTAACACCTCAGACTGGCCCGTTGTCATTCTGTACCTGGCAATCTGCCACAGACAGAATGACAATGAGCGGGTGGGGCTTGTCTTGTACTCGGAGGATGACTGCGAGGCTGCCCCATCAGGGAGCTGAGGGTTCTGGCAGGGGAACAGTGCTGTTCCCCAATGCCTAAGATTACGGACAAAAGGCGTCCGCAAAAGGGATCATCATGGACAACGGACGTGAGATTCAGATTACGGACAGTCCATTAAATTTACGGACGTTTGGTCACCCTATCTGTATCTCGGACGCCATGTAAAAGAACACGTGGGTCTTTAGACAAAAGTGTCCCCACTCCTAAATTTGTTTGCATTATTTTATATCCATTCATTCATGTCATGCTCCAGGTTGTTCCTTACAAGGGGCTCTACTTATGGTGTGCTCTAAAGTAAACCAAAAATTCAAACTTCACGATTTCGTTTTGAACTACAACGTTAAGATGTTATTTCTAAGGAAACTTAGCAGCATGACGCTTCGCCACATGATTTTGGCAAGGCTATTCCAGCAGGCTATAGCTTCACTCCGGTGGACCACCCAGGAAAAAGAGCGGGAGGTTTAGTGGTGGTGTTTACAGATCCTGGGCCAGATTTAGAAAGGCTTTGTGCTGGTGTAGTGTCCCACGGCATGTGGCTGTTCCCATTCAATCACCTATGGAATTTGATGCAAAACCCTATCTACTAAAAAAGGTAGGCACGGTTTTCCACCAAAAATGTATACTCCTCGAGGCAGGCTTAACTTTTAAGAAAGTTTTCTTAACTCAAACTTTTCTAACTTTGGATGTGTACAGCATACATACGAAGTTAGAAAATTGTTAAACTATCTCTAAGCACAGTATGTACTGGAAGGTTACCCTTCTAGTACAAAAGCAATGTTGGAAATCACAAACACACCCTTGCACAATTTTATCTTGGACTTTTTTTCGTCTCATTTTCTTTCATCAACACATTTTCTCACCCTAGGAAATTTTAACATTTGGGTTGATTGGCCCCACAGATTGAAGGCAGTCAGCCTTATTGATAACTGCGCTGCACTGGGGCTTACACAATTATTTTCATTTCCCACTCATAATGAAGGCCATACTTAAGACTTGAACTTTTCTTCATGCAATAACATTCAGGGGCAGATTTACAAGAAACTGACGCATCTGCACAGATGCGTCAGCTTCCCTGCGCCAGCCTGCGATACCCTTGCGCCACCATGGATTCGCTGTATTTACAATACGGCGCACCATGGAGCAAGGATTGACAGATGCATCAGAAATTCTGAAGCATCTGTTGACCCAAAAGTCACGCATTGCTGGAGTCATGTCGCAAGCACGGCGCAACTCCAGCAATGCATGCCTGTACTTATTGTACTGTTGTCACTCCTTATGCTTCAAGTAGGCATAAGGTTTTGATACAGTGGCGCCCTAGAAGTGGTTCACTGCGTCACTTTTACCACTCTTTCCTGCGTGGGAACGCCCACCTTGCATACATTATACCTGATGCAGGTATAATTTGATGCAGGGCTTTACAACGTGACGCATCTCCCTAGATGTGTCACATTGTAAATTGGCCGCATTGTTTTCGCCGCAGCGCAAAAGTGTCGAAATGGGCTCGTAAATCTGCCCTCAGTGCCTGAAGCCTTTGCACATGGTGAAGTCTGACCCTATGACTATTCTCTTTAATTGGATTATGAAAGGGCAAATTCCTTCAGAAATTGCTGCTAGATCTTAAACGGGCTAAGTATGGAGTAAGATTATGGCTGGCAATCTTGTTCATACTGTAAACCCGCCACCACTCAGGAACAGCATATCTAATGTCCATAACTTGTGCTCAATTTATGATTTTTGGGAGAGAGATAAGATGGATACTTTAGCCACATTTAAAAAGAGCGCCTTCAACTTGCTAGACTTTCTGCACCATGGCTCACTGAGGGGCTTGGTGAAGCCAAACTCTCCTGCAAAACCATGAGCGCAATTGATGTGCAGGCTATTAGCAGGTTAAATAACTACCATCATCATATAGCTTTTTTTCGACATCCAGTGCCATTAAAGCAACAAAAAGAAAACACTTTAAAAAAACAAATACAGGGTTGTTTTATCGTTTCGACAATGCGCTAAACGGTGATATGATACTAGACCCTGCAAATATTCAGCTGCCCCCTCGGGATAGACTACAGTTACCTAATTCCACCATTTGAAGAGTTAAAACGATCATAACAGTAAAAACATACAAACAATGCAATAAGAAGAATAAAGGAGGAACATCGTGGAAATTGATCTTAGGTGGAGTCAGGCAACGGGATGCCACCCACCCTCCCCCTCGGGCCTCCACGAATAAAAACATATGAGGCTAAAAAAAGGGGAGGAGAAAAGAGCATGTGCATAGCATATAATTGTAGGGCTAATAGAGCAAGTATAGGACCCTATACCATTTTAGTATCGGCTTGTTCCAGAGACTGTAAGTGCAATGCGCTAGAGAAGTAATAAAATGTATGGCCCATCCGGGTGCTCTCTTGTGTCCTCGTTTAGACTGCAATTACCCGAATCCACGTTTCTTTAAAAAAAATATATACGCGTTGTTGACAATAAAAACATACAAGTAATGCAAATAAAAAGGGAAAATAAAAGAACAACGTGACAGTTCATCTTAGGGGAAGTCGTGTACCAGGATACAGCCGCCCAAAAACCTTATAAGAAGTTCCCACCCTCCATAAAATAGCAGCGCATGAGTTTTTAAAGGAAAAAGTGTGAGTGCATAACCTGAGGTTTTGGGACAAGGAAAAGCAGCCAAGGAGCCTTGCAGTGTTTGGAAGTTGGCGTGCTTCAGCAAGATACTATGTCAAACCAGGCCTATACTTCTGTCTGAGTCGCCAAGCGTGGCCTAGAAATTTTGCCATGCAACACGCAAAGAAGGGTATTGGATCAGTCCTAAGAATGCGTAAGACAACCTGATAATCCCGTGTTCCCAGTTGCTGGCACAGTGGTTTTAGCCATTTAGCCCTTGGGTGGCTGAAAGCCGGGCAGGCAAGCAGGACATGGGCAACACTTTCAACTGTGGCCTCACAACAAGGGAAGTTCTTTCGGGTTTGGTTAAGCGAGTGCCATTTCGCTGTAAACTCACAAACAGAAAGTGTGCCGTGCATGAAATGGATGTATAGCATCCTGTCCCATGGAACCTGAATAACGTCTAGAAAAGGCTCAAGGCATCTAGTTTGTTTGTGGAGATAAAATTCACAAGTTAATCTACCTAGGTTCGAATTACATGATTTTTGGTAGTCATCACATTCCCAGTAGCGGTGTTTTAGCTCGTCTTTCGTGGGTGGCTCTTGGCTATCCCAATGCACTTTAAAACCTAAGGCTAAGATTGCTTTCCTGACATAGAAAATCCAGCCTATTTTATGGCCGGTATCTAATCGTATCACCTCAGTAAGAGCCTTGGCGTACGGAAGAAGCTCTGGGGATCGCCTAATGCGAGCCCAAAAGAGTAATTACTTTACTCTGCATATGTCCGTCAATATAAACTTCAAATTACATAGGCTAAGCAGATTTTTTCAAACTGAAAATTAGTGCAGCCAGGTCATCTAAGGAATTGTTCAAATTTGATTACTCTTTAACTAACTCAGCATGTAACAATATTTGAAATGGAGCTAATTGTGGAAGATTTTTGGTTAAGTGAGTTACTCATCTGAGCACTGCCTCAGGGAAGGGTTGCCCTCCCTATTTCTGGAACCCTTCACCTCCGCTGGTCTATTCCTTGGGTGGCTTATACTTTTGTCCACTTAAGCTTGATAGTTAACCCCTTGGTTTTCACCATTAATGGAACTTACATGGTTGCTGAAGGAGATTACCTACACACTTGACTTCCTTACTCACTGCCAGATAAATGTGGTCCTCATTTCACCTATATACCATCAACTGGCTGGCTTTGGGCACCATCCAATATTTGTTTTAGAGGACATTTACTTGATTAATTCTGTTTCCTACAAACTAAGACGGATTTGTGCAGTACACTTTCAGGTACCCTGGATATGACCACACAATTATATAATGATTTTGATGGCTTGATGAGACAGTTTTGTCTAATTGTATTCTCCTCTTGGATGCAGCAACGTTGATTTTTAATGTGCTCAGGATAGCCACCATTGTCCTGAGGATGACCCTTTAATATGGGATGGGTCGAAACACAGTTGAAAACTACCGGGCTGAGAGATACTTTTATTAATTGAGCTCTATTCGCAGAAATCCTTTCTGGAACGTGATTTCTCCAGTACTATGGAATCTGCACACGTCATTTAGCTTCCTGCTGTTTTCGGTTTTTATTATGATCAGTGCTATATTTATTGACACCGGCTGCTTTAAAATTTTCTGACTTACCCACACAACCTTAGCTTAGCATTAGAGAGTTTCCCTTATGGGAACAGATTTTAGTCTTAGTTTGCATATGATGAATTTAATGACGTATACTTGAATGTGCCAATTTGAAATGCCTGGATTATATTCATACATACTGTGGTCAGGTGACCGATTAATGTTTAATTGATTCAATTTGAGATGGTAACTTTACTAATTTTTAATAACCCTTCATGGTTTGCAAAATTACCCTTCTCTGTCTCTCCTATGGGGGAGATTGTGCTTCACTGCCACTGATATATTGCTGAATGGATGATTTTAGCCTTAGTTAAAGATAAAGAACCGTCCCCGTGGACATAGTGGAGATTCGCATTTCTGCCAAGTTTTTGTGGTGCAAATACAATTCTTATCTCTCACGTCAGCAGATGGTAGAAGAGGATGGTTCTCACTGAGGTGTAGATAGTTAGGATTTGCCCCAAAATCATTCATAATACTCCTCAGCCCAATTCGCACCCCCAAGGTTCTGATTGTCCTATTTGGAGAAATGGTGATTTCCTGACGTTCCTGAGTGGTTGCAGTGTCCTAGGAGAGTGTGTATAGTAGAGTATGCATCTTTGACCATGTTGTCAAGTGTTGTGGTGTTTGTGGGTTTTGATGAGTTAGTGTGTTGCACGGTGTGATACTCATTTTGAGCCTAGGAGGGCTATGTGTTATGCGATTTGTGTGCCTTATGTATATCGCTTGTGCTTATGAAGAGAAACACACTTGTTGCAAGAGTTGAAGTTTAGGTTGTTGGTCACGTCAAAGTCCATGATCCTTGGATAAATATAAAGAATATGACATTGTTAAGGGTAGTGGTGTTGGACTGTGAAGGGCTATTGGCCACACAAAGAGATAAGGACTTAATAACTTCTATGGTGAGGATGTGTTAAATGAGATTGGTGTTTGGTTAACCATTTTTGCAGAGGAAAAGCCAGCACTGGTGGAGATTTAATTTTGTGTGTGTGATAATACCCACCTGGTGTTATTTTCCGATTCCCCTAGAGTAAGAGGCCCTTTAGGATGTAGGGTGGTTTGCCACCGCCCGCAAGGCGGTGGTGATCTGCCCTACATCCTTCCCCGCCCGCCACCCATTTCCCCCCGCCATATTAATATGGCAGGGTGGACCGCGGCAGATGGGAAGACCGTCTGACGCTTTTTCGCCCAGTCGACAAATCGACCGGGCGGAAAAGGGTTTAATATGGTGGCGGTGTATACTAGACACCGCCATCCATATCAGGATGCAGGTGGGGGGCTGCCTTTCAACGCCGCCACGGAAAGGCATGCGGACTTTGAAGTTGCTGGGTAATTCCGTGTTTTGACAAAAGAGGATTTGCCACCCGTCTTAAAGGACTCCGTAAAGAATAATGGGCCCAATTGCGATGGTGGGCGGACTTTGTCTGCCCGCCACCGTAATGGAAAACGGAACCGACCGCCAGAGGTGCGGCGGTCCCGCTAGGCCAATTAGGGTGTGACCGCCACCCTGGCAGTCGCATCCCGCATCTTCAACATTGTGGCGGGCGGTGCTGTAAGCAGCACCCGCCGCAATGTTGAATTTGCATACAGTGCATTGACAGGCACAACGTGACAGGCACCGTGTGGTGCCTGCCACCTTGTGTGTGGCAATGAAGGGGGGTACCATAGGTATCCCCCAAATGCAGCCATCTCCCCCACCCCCCGGGAGCCCGCAACGGGCCCCCAAACTCATTTACCGTATGCCGTTCCATGGCGGAGTCTCTGCCATGGAAAGGCATACCCACCGCAGGCATACTAATATGGATGGCGGTGCCTGCAATGCACCGCTACCATATTGTGGGCCTTTTCCACCCGGTCGGCAATCCGATGGTCTTTCCGTCTGCCGCGGTACCCCCGCCATTGTAATATGGCGGGGTAAATTGTGTTGTGATGGCGTGTGGATCTCCACCGCCCGCCACCGCCGTCCGGGCGGTGGCAATCCGCACGACATCATAATGGCCCCTAAAGTCTGGGATTACCCTGCCAAGGATATTGGCCTGATCAAAGATCATGAACCCGTAAATATCACAATTAAACAGGATGCTGAATTCGCTCAAATGCCACAGGTTAACCTTTCACTAGATGGGGTGACTGAAGTCATCCCTGAAATTGAATCCATGTTAGAGTAAGGCATTTTAAAAGTGATTCTAGGAAGTCTCTGTAATTTTATGATCATGAGGATACAGAAGCCAAACAAAAAGTGTCGGGTCGTGCCAGACTTGCAAAAGATTAATATTCTTTTCTGATGTTGTACGGTGGTAGCAAATCCAGCTGTACTACTGTTCCAGATCCAGACCTGCACCAAGCATTATTTTCCATTCCACTGCATGGAGACAGCCAGTTCCTCTTTGTGTGATAAAATAAAGTTGTGGCATTGTGCCGAGTTCCTCAAGGATATGCAGAGAGCTCCTCAATCTTCAATCAGAGCTTGAAAAGGAATCTGGAGACCATAAAGCTGCCATGTAACTCAGTCTTGACCTAATATATTGTCAACTTATTGGTGGCATTGAAACACAAGAGGCATGCAGGCAGGATACTATAGCCCTGTTGAAACACTTATCTAAAAATTGGTATAGGTGTCCCTAACCAAACTGCAGTACTGTCAGAAATAAGTCATGTATCTAGTACATCACATCGATAAAGGAGCAAGAAAGGTGTCTCAAGGGAGAATCTCTGCCATGTTGCAAATGAACTCTCCCAAGACAGACAGAATTTAGGATGTTCCTGGGAATTGTGGGGAACTGTTGTCAGTTGATTCCCAACTTTTCCTTAGTGGCCAAATCTCTACCGAAGCTTACATACAACGATGTGTCAGATCCACTACTGTGGGCCAACGATTGTAAGAAAGCCTTCCTCAAGCTTTCTCTGCTGCGCCCCAGCTCTAGCAATGCCCAATTTTGAAAAGTCTTTCCTTCTGTATTGGTATGAGCGGGAAGGATGCTCTCTATCAATGCTAACTCAAACCCATGGAAGCTCTAAACGTCCTGTTGCTTACTTTTCAGCCACTCATGTCCCAGTAGCCACAGCAATACTGGGTTTCCTAATGGCTGTGGACATAGTTGGTGTCAGCATTCAGCATTGATAAACCAAAGATAGCGCTTCCCTCCCTTTGGCAGGCGTGCAAGGTTGTGGTTAGAGGCGCATGCATTGCAAAATAGGAGGGGGTGCTGCAAACACTGCGAGGTGAGCTGACACGTCTTGCTTGAGGGGGAGATTAGAGAGTTTGAGCTCCAGTGTTTTTCAGAATGTATCACGGCGATGTTGGCATCCATCCAAGGTAAACTGACGGACTGTAAGGAGGTGGTGCATCAAGAGGTCGATTTTTGAGGGAGAGAATCCCAGCCATGGAGATATGGCAAGGGGGATAGAGCAGGTAAGACATTAGCACCTATGCTGCGTAAACCCTGGGCAAGCGATTATATAGTAGAACTAAGAGACAAACATTCCAATGAGTACGTTGGTACTTAGGATGTGCAAGGGACGATGGTTGATTTTTTCTCCACACTTTACAATTCGCGGGAGTCTACAACTCACTCTGACCCTGCAGAATAGTTTGACTCTATCTAGCTGTTATGGCTAGAGGATGGCTACAAGAAATACATTGATGAACCTTTCTCAGCTGAGGAGGTACTTCAGGTCATCAGTGCCATGCCTGCTGATGAGGCCCCGGCGGCTGGATGGTTTAAGGGTAGCATTTTACAAGGAATATGCCCCTCTGCTGGCACCACACCTCCTCTCCATGTACAAGGAATCGTTGGTTAAGGGCTCCCTACAACCATCTCTAAAAGAGGCACTGATTGTGATGATTACCAAGCCCGATAAATACCCCAGACGTTGTGATGCGTATTCCTCTATATCAATGATAAATCTGGACAATAAACTTTTTGCTAAATAGATCACTTTGAGACTGCTTCCCATGCTCCCGACCATAGTACGCCCGGACCAGTCAGGATTCATACCAGGTAGCTTGGTGTCCTATAACCTGCGTCCTTTTAAGCCCTCGTTCCTACTATTCTGCCGACCATGAGTATGGCGGCAGTGTTTTTAGATGCCACCAAGGCATTTGACTTGCTGGAATGGTCCTATCTTTTCACCCTATTGTCACGTCTTGGAGGAAGCTCTCGTTTCCGATGTCTGATTGGGTTATTGTACAGTCAACTAACGGCCCGCTTCCGTGTTAATGGGACGATCACTCCTTCCTTTCTTGTGACTATGTGGACCCAGCAAGGATGTTCTCTATCGCCAATATTATTTACGATAGCCATGGATCCACTAGCGGCAACATCACGTGCAGCGTGACCTAGCTTTCACACCCCATAGGATTATTGTATCAATGTATACAGATGACATGACATCCTAGGTCAGGGACCCACAATCCAACAGAGACCCCCTGATCAGGGAATTTTCTAGATCCGGTGGCCTATCCGGAGTCACGATCAACTCGTCAAAGTCTAACCTTTTTCCCTTAACAGATGCGACCGAGAAATTCAACCCTGAATGCCCGATTGAGTGGGGAGACGATTTGGTAAAATAACTCAGGATATGGCTCAGCAGGCATGTCAATCATTAATGGCGTGATAATTACAGCGGTTGATGGCATGGCTGGGCGACCCTGTGGAGTGTTTGTGTGGTCTCCCACTCTCCTTAACCGGGCGATTGGCCATCGACAAGATGGTGATTCTACTGAAATGTCTTTATCTGCCGCTGCCTTTAATGCTCTGTTTTTGATGCCAACTCCGATCCCACTTGGTGTCATTTGCGTGTTCTGGGGGGCAGCTCTGAATTCGCCTTGGAGGTGATGATACTGCCTTTCAGACGGGGTGGACTAGAGGCCCCAACATGGACCTTTACTATTATAGTGCCCAGGTGCACTTTGTGCACTACTGGCTCTACCCCACACAGTTCCTTGCCCATATAGCCTCTGAACATTACATGTTGGTACCCTGCCCCATGCTGATGGCGCTGTTTAGGATCCCTAAGTGACCACGGGTGCAATATGGCATGTATGGTACAGCCTTGGCAAGAGCTCAGATGGAGAACAAAACTGGACCATTTATCTGCCCCTTTATTGCCGCTCATTGGGCACCACTTGCATCCCTTCACCCTGGATGGGGCGCCCGTGCTAGGTTACACAGCATACAGCTGACCTCCATGAGGTCCTTATACCCAGCTGGTCATTTTGTAACACCACAGTTAATACTTCAAGTGGCCCAGACCTCTGCTTTAGACACTCTTACATATCACCAATTGAGGGTGGTGATGTGAGTGACTCATGATTCTGGAAGCCTCTCCCATTTTCCAGGTACTTGAGATGATACCGGCCTCTCCTTCGCTTTGCAGACTGATTACATGATTATATTCTGGCATGCAGGAGAGTGTTCCGGTTTGCGCCGCAACAGGCCGCCGAGTGTGGGATGCTGACATGATGCCCCCCTCACAAAGGGTCAGTGGTGATATTGCTGCGCTCAAGCACACGCTCTCCCCTAACTATGGCTTATACATTTCAAGTATCTACATAGGCTCTACTGCACGCCGGAGGATATACTGAAAGCAGATGAACGTTACGTGCACTGTGCAACACCCTGTGATAATTTCCTGCACCTAGAATGAGACTGCCTAGATGTTGGGAATTTCTGGGATGCAGCTTTTCAGACCTTGAAGAATATTACAGGAAACGCGATTGAGTGATCTCAGCGCGTGGCGTTACTGGGCTATGTGAAAGATGTGCCACCTGAGGGGCGTAGCCTGACTGCAGTGTTTCTTTTACATGCAGAGCAACAAGGGCAATGAAGTGGTGCAAGTGAGCTGCGCCGCAAGCCACAGACTGGCTTTAGGATGCAGCATTTTATCAAGAGCAACTAAACAACTACTGGGAATTGATGCCGGTGCGCGTCCGCCCCAAGGATATTTGGTCTACCTGTTATGATTCGTAAATGTACCCCTATTAAGGCTTAGGTAGTCACCCAACCTTTCACCTTTATTTCTCCCCACATTACACTACATAACGGGTTGGTATTAACCTTTTATCTAGTTAAGGTGCCGCATATATGCTGTGTGGGTTTCCCAGAAAAGTAGCCTAATTTATTATGCATGAGGATTCTCAGAATCACATCAGGACTACCATCTTCTGCATAAAAACAATGTATAAGGGTCATCCTTTTCATCATCCTCGATCAACATAACACAGCAAGGTAGAACTCCTGAGGGTACCTTTTGGGTATATATACACCATATATTTGCTGAGATAGAGGAGAAAGACTTCAATGCTGACACACTGACGTGAGATGCTGAGGTTCCTGCACACAGACACTCCAGCTCGCAGTGGTCTGACATCCCTCGCAGGCTGTCCATCTCGAGACCAAAACAGGGTCCAACAGTCTTTCACTTCAGGTAATGGGTTGCCTTCAGCCTAGGGGGATTCTTGGTTCTACACCTACATACATGCTAGGTACATCTAGTTAGGGTTGCATCGTAGGAGTACACATTATTACTGTCATGTATTTATATACCAACCTGTAGTCATTGTTTTAGCACTATGGTAGGAATCTACCATCCTTTTACTCTTTCGGTGCTCATTTACATTTGTTTCTATTTTATGGTTGTTTCAGTACACCTATTTTACACTAGAAAGACGCTGATTCAATAAATGCTTATTGAAAAACGTCCCCACTGTTTATTCTGTGTTTCTCTCTGAGACAAAGTGAGCACGAGTGACTGAGCGAAAAGTACTGTACTGTTTCCACAATCTCTGATGGGACAGAGTTGTCATGTTCGATAGTTGCCAACAACTATTCTCTCCTTGGTAAGAGGAGTTTATAGTGGCACTGTGAGCTAGCTGGTATACAGGTGAACATACTTGGTGTGGGTGTCTGGAACCAGTCTTGACACCAATCTCACAGTCTATGTTGTCTAAACGCGCAGATCCTATATAGGTTTATAGGAACTACACGACATGGCAACACCAACATTGGTTTGCTTTTCTCAGAGACCCCAACTCACATTTGCCCAGAGACATCCGGAGTGGGAAGTGAAAAATCTGTTGCAGCTGAGTAGGCATATCTTATGTATTGGCTGTAGGTTTATTCAGGCTTGAAGGACAAGTAGTTCCTATTATGCATAAAACCGTATCTCAGTTTCCTTGAAAACTTTTTAAACAATGGCTGACGAAGACAACCCTGCGCCAGCATAATGTGCGAATGCAGGGGAGGAAAGGCGGCAAATTCAACTTTAAAAAAACAAAAATAGCCCACCTCAATGTCCTATTTTTGGGATATGAGCTTTCAAGTGAAGAGGAAAGCCTAGCAGCTAACATTTTAGAAAAGTGTGCACTGCTCCAACCTCCAAAATCTCTGAAAAACTTACAATCCATATTGAGATTCCTGAATTTTGGCAGAACATACATTTTAGATTACGTAGAAAACGTTTCTACGATTTATTCAGAATTTTTCAATTTAACATTTTACACAGGAACACACAGATGTACTTACAAGCTGACATGATAGCTTCTAAACACCTACACACATGTGTAAATACCACAAATCTGGTGATCCGTGCAATAGCGGGTCAATCAGGGTACACTCACCTAACCTTCAATGAAGGCGAAACAGTACCAATAGCACACAAATCACACTTGTACACAAATGTATTTTGCTTCTACATAAAAAATTCTGTACAGACTGCTGTAGTGAGAGAAAGAGCACTGGCATAGGGGAAACAAATAATTCTCGTAACTCCAGTACTGGCCTTAGAAGTTGTTACAAAGGCAAGCACTCCAAATGCTAAAGCTTTACATCCAAGATGGATACAATGGGATAATTCTCTCACTGCAACAGATGTAGACTATAAATTCGATCCTACACTAAAAACACAATCATTCCTGCAATACAAACAAGAATATTCTCTCCCAAATTAAATGATGTCTCTGGATCAGTATGAATACACTATTTACACTGACAGTTCTGCTCAGCCTGCCATAGTTAGTAAACAACAATACAGCGCAGCTTGTGCGATTGTAAAAGGACGTAGGCAGGATGGCAAATTCCATCCTAGGAGTACGAAGACGCAGTCTCTAGGAGACTGCATGACACAGCTGGCAGATTTAAAAGCTCTATTATTACTGGCACTAATATAGACGGATCTGGAAATCCCCACACTAATAGTGTGCGATTCGTTTTACTGTGTCCAGTCTTACAATGAATATGTTCACTACTGGGATTAAAATGGGTCCAAAAACTCAAAAGGTTGCACAATAAAGCACAAAATGCTTTGGGAACAAGTGGCAGAGTTGAAAAAAGACTTGCAGAGAGCTCACGTGATACGCACGCTGACTCATCAACGTGATGGCGTTCACGTTGAAGGAAATACATTGGCTGATGAAGCCACAAAGGGGGCAGTACGAACTGCCACCATGGCTGCAATCACTCATTCTAGCACGAGAATAGACAAAGGCACAATGGTAGGTGTCATTGCTTCCGACAAAAACAGCACATCCTTGACGAAAGCATTTCCACTCAAGTACTCCTTGTACAGTGGATTCATGTTCTAGATTCCTGTGGGTACCTGATCTCGATTATGAAAGCACAGTGGCGGATGAAAAACCTTTTGACATCAATAAATGTTTGGCTGTTTTACAGGATCTTAGTGAATTTCGGGCACTACAGAGCAACATGCAAGTAAAACTTACCGCCACTGGGGAAGTCAAATCAGTCATGGCAAGACCTGTCTGTATCCCAAAAGTCAGGGATCTGGTCAGAGAAAAGATTGTGGACAAAATAGAATTTGGGTGATCATACAGAAAGCCTGTACCTGTCGTGGTTGTCAAAGGAGCAAGAACAGTACTACTTTCACCTCTTGCCGGCAAGAAAGAGAAGAGATTTGTCTCAATTGATCTGATCAAACCACACTATGTGGTGGATCCTGAATAGCAGGCCACTTGGGCTCATGGCTAGCCGCAGCTCTCCTCTTGCTACCATACAGGAAGACTTATAACATACAAAGAGTCTTCTATACGTAGTAATGGAGTTACCAACAAAGAAATGGAACTCGTTCCTATTGAAATTGAACATCAAAACTCAAATGAAACACAGATATCAATTCGATCTACCACCAACATCTACATCAATATGCCTCTATAGGGGACATCTGCAGGTTAATCAAAACCTGCTGAGCTACCAAAGATAGATCGAACTGCATCTGCTTACTTCATCGATTTCAACACGTTTTCTCTGGATCCAAGTGAACCTGAGCCACCGTCAGCTCCAGTTTCCCGCAAAAAACAACTTTATGATTTCTAAATTTTTCTGAAAAAGACATACCTAGCCTCACCCTGGCTACAAGTCTGGGTAATCACTGGAATACCTGTCCTACTGTTTTGGATAGGTTTAGTGACTTTCTTTTTCTTACTCATGAATGGACACTATCTTTCAGAACGCTCCACAGCATCACATGTGAACTTGGTACTGAAACCTGATACGTCATCTCATTGTGAACAAAGAGACCTGTCCTATGTGAACATTACAGCAGTTCCGGTTCCTGAAGAAATAGTTTGGGATATGGTTTCATATGATGTATTTGGTCCCACTGAACTTTTGAAAATACCATATGTATTCAAAATGTATTTAAAAGATATTATCACCTCCACTACATACTCTGACAATTGGGATTTCGAAACTGTAAATAATATTTTGTCTGATTTAGAAGTGTCTGCAGCATTTACAAAGAATGAAATGTTTGATGCCAATATTGATTTTTACACAAGGTACTGTTATCAAAATTATGGTCATCACTTTCTGCATAAAACAAGTGCACCACATAATGTTGTCACATATCACCAATGGGAACATAATCCTACAACACCGAAAGGGAGTTCACAAACGTTTGCACAGACGTTTGCTTACTTTTCTGGGTTTGATACATCAGATTCACACTCATACTGTTATAAGCTTGCACCCACATCTGCAAAGAAGAGTATGCTCACTATCACGAAACAGATATACTCTGTATCCTTTACTGCCCAACTGTCTGAACAGGGTTTTGACTTATGGAAAGACACTATAGACATATAATCAGTCCGGGGGACTAAAAAATGGCAGGTTCAGGGAACCGAGGCACTATTCAGCGCATGTCCCATACCACAACAAATGGTCTTCCTGAACGACACTGCGCAACAGACTTCCTGTCATGGATTAGCCAAGATTAAGGATTTGAACACACCAAGTATTCCCTCGAGTTCACACTTTGAGGGTTGGCAAAATTACACCGAAATGGGTAAGGGTACACTAGATAACATCATGCAATTCAACAGACCCCAATTGGAAGGGATGGTTAGTTTGGTCGGTAGATACGAATAGGTGTCAGTCAAGATTCAGTGGTAACACCGAAGGGTTTAGTATCCATAGGTATGACTTACGCTATATACAACAAGAACCTTCGGGTGGTGACATCATACAGTGTTGGGAAGTTATGCCTAGATTGGCTAAGAACCTCAACACTGTCTCAGGTGAAACAACACTTGTCCTTACTCTCAGAAGACATAGATCTTAGGGATTTTTGCTAGGTCCCCGTAAGCCATGTCGTACCAAACATTTCTTATATGCCACTTACAATGATATTTGGAAACTCTCAACAAGAAGCTGCGGAGAGATTGCGTGAAATTTACAGAATTAACCTAGAAAAGGCAGTGGTTGATCATGGTATGACCACATTAACATCCATGATTTATTCACTGGGCAACATTGTATCTTCTGACATTGTATCTTCTGCTATAGATATACTGGACAATCACAGTTACGTTCTATTATGTCATTAATCTGGACGCTACAATCTTTGCGTTCTGGTTATTTGCCCTGGTGATATATCAACAGTACATCTCTGTTTTCTGCATATGATGTGACTGAAAAGCAGATAACAATGGCACAAAGGGATGTGAAATATACAATGTTGCGCATTGAAAAATTAGACTGATTACCTTTCACCGTGGCAGAATCACCGTCCACAGAATTTTTAACATTTTTTATGAACTTTTTAGAAAATATTTGAAAATGTTTTTTATGCTTAAGTTTGAAGAGCATTTCATTTTTTAGTATGTCATCTGGCCGTGGGAGTGGGTGTTATGATTCGTAAATGTACACCAATATAGGCTTAGGTAGTCACCTATATTTCTCCTGCCATTACACTACATAACAGGTTGGTTTTGACCTTGTAACTAGTTAAGGTGCTGCATAAATGTCGTGTGGTTTTCCCAGAAAACTAGCCTAATTTATTATGCATGAGGATTCTCTGAATCACAGCAGGACTACCATCTTCTGTATAATAACTATGTATTAGGGTCATCTGTTTCGTCATCCTCAATCGACAATACACAGTAAGGTAGAACCCCTGTGGGTACCTTTTGGGTATATATACACCATATCTTTGCTAAGGCAGACAGAGGAGAAAGACTTCCATACTGACACACTGACACGAGACGCTGAGGTTCCTACACGCAGACACTCCAGCTCGCAGTGGTCTGACATCCCTCGCAGGCAGTGGCAGCTGGTGACATTTGAAAGTGGTGAGCGTAAAATAATTGTCGTTCTGCACTGTGGCGAGCGAGCGTAGCAAGCGAGTCCGACCAACCTTCGGGGGGGTACTCCCCCTGAGAAAATTTTGAAAAAAGAGTGGACAAATGGTGCATTTTCAAGCAAATTTGAGAAATTTAAATAATAATAATGCATTTAAATGACCTAACACATGAAATCGAGTTGGAATAAAGTTATTAGAAGTAGCAATGAGAAGTAGAGTAATCAAAACTTTCCCCGGTGCAGATGCTAAGATATTAATTCAATCTCCTGTATGGATGAGACTGAACTATCAAAAGATCTATTGATAGGAATTCCTAAAGTGCACCTCGTTCAACACAAAGCAATACTCAATGCAGCTGTCAGGCTGGCCACCAGCACTTTTAAGTTAGACCTTATTTCACCTATGCTGTTCCATCTAAAGTGGGACCCTGTTGAAACATGCAGCATATTTTAAATTGTCTGCAACACACATGACACCATGTTTCCAGGAAAACCCAAATCCCTTGCCCAGAATAAGACCAGATCAGGTAGACACTGCCCTTTTGCAACAGGGAAAATCAGCTCATTTAAAAACTAAGATTTAAGAAGACAAAAGTTTGTAAAGCAATCCTTCTCAGGTGTGGCACCTATGGCATGGAATTACATCACACCAGCATGACACAGAAAAGGTGAAAACAACCAGGTCGCGCGCCAAAGGTTTTGCCAACAGCAGTGACCAGCCTTATGCCATTACTTTTTACACAAATGCTCTTTAACAATCTCATCAAATAAATCTGATTTAAACCTGTTTACCTTTAGCAGCCTGCTGTCGAGCACCTCGCACCAAAAATTGTCTTTAACTTCCACAGGAGCAGATAACTGACTCTCCAATTCCCTACTCCACTAAAAGCGAATGTGAACATTCACCTTCAGTAAAGAGGGAAAAGGGGAATGGGACAAAAGAGAGACTCAACTGCTATGCCTCTTCAATGGGAGTTCTGGCTGCTCTTTCCTGCACCTATAACACAAATTGACAATATTAATAGACCTCAAACTATTCCTGGTCTAATTCACTTTTATAAACTTTATCTGATAATTCTAATACCTAAACCCCAGCAGTGATGTGCCTCTCTCTATACGTGTAGTAGTTGTAGATGTATCTGTGTAGGATTTTTATTTAGCTCCACAATTTTGACTCTCTCTATCTTCCTTTCTTGCAGGTGGCTGAAGATGATTTGGTCGGTAAGTATCATATATATATATATATTCATACATACAAGTAATTGATTCTGTTGTAAAATTCTGCCACTCCTTTTCTGAAGGTCTTTAGTAAGAATGTAGAACTGGATTTGTTTTTCTTACTCTGAATGCTGAACTTAACCCTCTGCTGGAAAACACGGGGTTAACATAAGTCTTTATTATGTGAATAGTCCATCAAATAATATACGCAGACAAATGTTCTGGGTTAAAAAACTGTTCAACGCCTTCACCAGAACTTCTGTTAATCTCATAGGACAAGCTTTGAAAACAAATAAACTGGCTCTCTCCTTCACATTAAATTGCTGCTTGATGAACTATCGTTCATATCCACTGCTGAACAACCGGTAACCTAAGAAATACTACCAGTGGCAGAACGGGAAACTTGACTCTAAAAACGAAGCTTCTAAATACTAACTGTATGAAAAAGGGGGTGGGAGCCCACTGACTTCACATCGCAGCGTCATTACCTCTAAGCATTTTGGTCGATGTAGTTCATTGTTTTTGACACAGGACAAAGTTCGAAAAATTACTTGGCTCAATTCCATAATTTTCAAAGCGTATCCCTAGACACATGTTTCTGGATTTCTCCGTCATCAGTAGGGAAAAAAAATCGTAGGTTGCTGGACATGCTGCCGCTTAATTTTCTCAGGCACAATTCCACTCTGGGCATGCAGGCGCTCCCAAGCTCGTCAGCTCAAGCGGCTCGAGGGAGCCTTTTAAGTTATGAAAAAGGGGGTGGGAGCACACTGACTTCACATCGCAGCGTCATTACCTCTAAGCATCTTGGTCGATGTAGTTCATTGTTTTTGACACAGGACAAAGTTCGAAAAATTACTTGGCTCAATTCCATAATTTTTAAAGCGTATCCCTAGAGACGTGTTTCTGGATTTCTCCGTCATCAGTAGGGAAAAAAAATCGTAGGTTGCTGGACATGCTGCCGCTTAATTTTCTCAGGCACAATTCCACTCTGGGCATGCAGGCGCTCCCAAGCTCGTCAGCTCAAGCGGCTCGAGGGAGCCTTTTAAGTTATGAAAAAGGGGGTGGGAGCGCACTGACTTCACATCGCAGCGTCATTACCTCTAAGCATCTTGGTCGATGTAGTTCATTGTTTTTGGCAGCATGTCCAGCAACCTACGATTTTTTTTCCCTACTGATGACGGAGAAATCCAGAAACACATGTCTAGGGATACGCTTTGAAAATTATGGAATTGAGCCAAGTAATTTTTCGAACTTTGTCCTGTGTCAAAAACAATGAACTACATCGACCAAGATGCTTAGAGGTAATGACGCTGCGACGAGCTTGGGAGCGCCTGCATGCCCAGAGTGGAATTGTGCCTGAGAAAATTAAGCGGCAGCATGTCCAGCAACCTACGATTTTTTTTCCCTACTGATGACGGATAAATCCAGAAACACGTGTCTAGGGATACGCTTTGAAAATTACGGAATTGAGCCAAGTAATTTTAGGGATACGCTTTGAAAATTATGGTATTGAGCCAAGTAATTTTTTGAACTTTGTCCTGTGCCAAAAACAATGAACTACATCGACCAAGATGCTTAGAGGTAATGACGCTGCGATGTGAAGTCAGTGTGCTCCCACCCCCTTTTTCATAAATACTAACTGTAGAAGGAAATGCTATTATTAAGCTCAGACTTACTTCCTGTGAGAGGAATTCAAAATACCTCTACTCACGAGACCAGTCCTTCCTAAAGAAAAATGTCTTCTTTCTTTCTCTTAATTTTTTCAGGTCGAAGACGAATAAATGATGAAATGCAGTTTTCCCTTGCCTGAAAGTAACTCTGAATGAGCTGCCTGTAAACAAATACATCCGAAATCCTTAAGCTTAAGGCGAACGAGCGTGAAGTAAATACGCTCCGTTCGCCTGAAAATTAAGTTGAAGTGCGCCGCAACAAGTGGTGTGAGCGCACGAAGCCAGAGAACCTCACTGGATCGGCCCAAACACTAGAACGTCAATTTTCCCGACTGCCATCTTGGGGCTCAGAAAAACAGCATAATCATATTAAGAGCGGAATCGGCAAAGCCGATTCCAGAGATAACAAGGAACCCTCCTGCGCCTGACCCCAACCAGTGGACTGAAAATACCCTTCTTGACTGCAGCCTTGACACCTGCGAGCCTGCCGCAGAGCAAGGAGATGGTGGCGTCCATGCCTGTCATATCAGTGACGTGTACTCATCACCCTTGACATCAGAGGTTGCACCCCAACACAACACTTCAGAGCAGAGGGACCCTTCGCTGCATGCAATGGAGTAAATTTATCATACTCTATCATACTATATGGCTGCATCAATGGATCACCAAAGGTCACCCGCAAAATGGAGCCTCTCCCATTAAGGTATCAGTCTCCTCGACCAGCTCTACCAGCCTGCCTCAATGATACCTGCTTAAGACTCGAATATCATAGTAGTGGAAAAGCGTTGCCAATTCCCGTCAGTTCCGATGGGCACACAGAGCCAGCTCTGCCAATGCTCCTCAACCCATACATGCGTTAGTCCCTGCTATTCTGGCACGAGGCAAACGATGATAGTCACCCCACCCCCCTTCAACCCAAACATGCTCAACTCCTTCAGTTCGAACCCTGGGCCAGTTATGACAACTCTGATCATGCCAAGCCCCGGACCCTGCTGCTGTGGTACCAAGAGAGCTCTGTGGGAGCTTCGAGTCAACACCGCACATCCGCTGCTTCTATGGGGCTTCTATGGGGCTGCATGAGCTCTGCCATTGCTCCTCACTCCCAATGTGCATAGCATCTGCTCTGGCACTGGGACAGCTTGGTCGTTAGCATTCCGGCACCCAGGTCCTCATGTCGTTCACACCAATTTGGTGCACGCGGTTTATCTAGCGTTTGAACTTGTGAGCAGGAAGACTTCGAGGCACTATATAACTGGGGCTATCCAGTTTACCTCGAATCCTCTATTGCGCCTCTTCTCGGCTCTGTCACTTTAAGCAGGCATTCGGCTGCTGTCCCTGGAGAAGCGCAATATATTTAAAGCCTCCTAACAGGCACGGCCGGAATGAAGGGCGGGTGGGGTGAAAATGGGGTCATCGCAGGGGGGATGGGGAAGGCGGGAGGGGTTTCAATAATTAAAATAAAATAAAACTCACCGTCCCGAGCCTCCTCAGCTCCTGGCCGGGTCCCGACTCCTGCAGTCCCGAGCTGTGGCTCTCATCAGGAATGCCACCCACAGGCAGCCTCCCTTCCCACCGCCAATCACAGCACTGCAATGGCAGCATTGTGAGTGGTGCGGTGCAGGCGCCCAGTGCCCCAGTCTGGCGCCTAATGGGAGGCCCTTTTCTCTATGTAGGCTGCATGCAGTCTACATAGAGAAAAGGGAGAGTGCGCATGACTGCTTTGGTCGGCCTTAGGCCGACCAAAGCAATCAAGGCCCACAACAGTGGGCAAACCACTCCCCCCTTCCCTCGAGCAGGACCGCCCACCCGTCCCCCCACAACCAGGCACTCCAGGCACTTCTGCTTTCTCGCAGTGGGAGAAGCAGAAACATAAAATGGTAGTTTGACCATTTTATGTTTCTGCTTCTCGCACTGCAAGAAAGCAGTGGGGCGACGCCCCCACGTCCCAAAGGAGGAGTCACCACTCCTCGCAGCGTGTCCCTCTCAAAACCAAGTTGGGGTCCCACAGTTTCTCTCTTCAGGTAATGGGTTTGGCTTCAGCCTAGGGGAATTCTTGGCTCTATACTTACATACATACTAGGTACATATAGGTACATCTAGTTAGGGTTGCATCGTAGAAGTATGCATTATTACTGTCAGGTATTTATATACCTGCCTGTATTCATTGTTTTAGCACTGTGGTAGGAATCTACCATTCTTTTACTCTGTTAGTGCTTATAATCATTTACATTTGTTTCTGTCTTATTGTTGTCTCAGCAGACCTATTTTACACTAGAATGATGCTGGTTCAATAAATGCTTATTGAAAAACATCCCCACCGTTTATTCTGTTTCTCTCTGAGACAAAGTGAGCACGAGTGACTGAGCGAAAAGTACTGTACTGTTTCCATGATCCCTGATGGGACAGAGTTGTTATGTTCAATAGTTGCCAAGTACTATTCTCCTCTTTGTAAGAGGAGTTTATAGTGGCACTGTGAGCTAGCTGGTAAACAGGCAAACATATTCGGTGTGGGTGTCTGGAACCAGTCTAGACACCAATTCCACAGTCTATGTTGTCTAAACGTGCAGATCCTATATAGGTTTATAGGAACCACACAACATCCCCTAGAGTTGTATCTATACGCTCGGGCAGATCAGGAAGTGGTTAGTGCTTCTGAGAATGTGGAGAACACGACGGAGCCTGCTCCTGTAATAGACAGCTGACCGGGAGTGCTGGGTCTGTGGTTGGAGAGCATGTATGCGTGCTCACTCGTGATCCTGGATGTGTCGCTGTGCTGACAAAGTCACCGTGCCCCACCTTTAAATCTGCCCCTTTTACTATTTTGCTTTCTTGCTGTAGTGTGTCTATTTTTCTCTTCTTCCCTTCTAACTCCGTTCACCATGCTGATATGTGGTTACAACTGAAGTACAATGCCTTACTGATGTTTATGGAAATATATTACTTTGCATACTCTGTATTGCTACTGATGCATACTGTGATGTGTTATTTCGGTTGAAATACAATTAAAACATTTTTTTAAAAGTGTGACCACTTGTTACCAAAACAGCCAAACCGTGGAGGAAGCCACCAAGATGTGCAGTGCATCTCCTAGTGCTCCAAATCCCTGCCAGCAGAGGATGCTGTACGGTACATGCGATGAAGCTGGGAACAAGTATAATACTCCCCAGATTTTGTAATGGATTTCCCTTGCCACATCCAAGGCAGAGGATGAGTTCATATTCCTTTGCAGTTATTACCATTGCTTAAGGTTGAGCTGTTTTCCCAGAGCTCGTTCCCATTCCTTATTATGTTTCCATGCTTTGGGGAGATCCAGCACTCAAAGCAGCTTGTAAAGGCTTGAAATTGTACCTCTGGTGCCCACGAGCTTGGGGAATAATTTCTCAAATTGGTTTTCATCCCTTGTGGCTGAGGACTGAATAACGGGGTTTTAGAAAAGCGGGGGCGTTCCATCTCTGAGGGGTCAAAGTCTGCCTTACACTGCACAAAGGACTTGGGAGTAGCCTTTTCAAACATGTCCATAATCTTGCACCACTCCTTCTCCCTCCATTGCTGAAAAACCTTAAAACCTTAGCCTACAGAGGAGGGGGAAGAAAGGGTTGTAATGGACGGGCGTATAGAAGAGAGATATGTTACTACACCACAGGCTGTTAAAGTGGTTCTCACTCGGTTGCTGAGGTACACATTAACCAGTCTATGTTGTTCTTCTAATCAAACTAAGAATCCAAATTGTTTTGATTTCTAATTGGTATTAAATCTTTAACTGGGTCATTTTTGATTTTTCTAAACTATTTATGACTTCACTTTTTGCACCTTTTAAGAATCTAAAGAGAGCACTGAGTTAGATCTGGCTAGCTTGCTCACTCTCAAAGTAGCAGAGCCAAGAGTCCTGTGAGAGACAAGGAATTGGAATTGAGCCACAAAGCTAAGAGAGGAGTTTTGAAAATACCCTCAAGGGAAGAAGTGTGCCTAGCCAGAATCACCTCTGAGGGAGAGGTAGCTCCTGAACAACAGGAGGTATAAGAGGATGAGGACACTCAGGACAACAGGCCTCAAAATGAGCCTGCACATGCGCAAACTATGTCTAGCCGTGAACCTTGTTTTTTAAGCATAAGTCCCTCTGAGTTGGCCCTCTGCCAGCTGGAGGTCAGTGAAAGGCACTCAGAGCAGGAGCAGCCACAGCCCTGAAAGAAAAGGAGATGGCATTGGAAGAAAACAAACTGGCCTTAGAGGAGAAGAAGGCCAGACTGGGCCTGAGGCCTAATAGAAGTGGTGGCAGTGAATATGAGGTACATGCAGTGGGCCACACAACCCTCGTCTGCCCAAGGGCATTGTGCCTAGCTTTCTGGTGGGGAACAACACTGATAAATGGTTTGCCTCTTTTGAAATAGCTTGCAGAATGTGCAAGGTGGGTCCACAGCCCTAGGGCTCCTTAATGTGGGAACTGGTCCCTGTAGGTGGGAGGAATGGGCTCCTGACTTCAGAGCAGGAATCCTACCAGCACATGAAGGAGGCCCTAATATAAATGTTTGGGCTCATACCTGACCAGTATAAGCAAAAGAGACACACACACAGATAAAAACAGACACAGGTGAACTTTGTAGACATGTTGGTGAAGGCACTTGAAGGCTGGATAAAAGGTAATAAGGATGCCACTTATGAAAAAAAGCAGTGGTGGCTCTGCACAAGAAAACCCAGCACATCCTATAGCTGCACAGATATATTAGGAAAATTCAAACTAAGTAGCAAGCTCAAACATAAAGTGGTGCTTACATGGTATAACAACCCTGCCACCTAGGGTATAGTAGCTATTAGCCAGGAGCCCCTGGTTGGCAATAAACAATAGACAAAATGCAGAAGCACACAAAAATAAAGCAGTCCAATATAGCAATATATAATCCAATGTAATAATTGTTCTTGTCTCAGACTCTAAGTTTGCATGATCGATGTTTTATTCTTGGCACAGACAGTTATACTCTTTGTTGTCGATGTTGTCTTCAATACAAGCAAGCAGCTGATGTGTTTTCTCTCACATTGCACTAATGGATAGAGGTGATGCACTATCTCTCAGGACTACTATGTGGCTGACGCTATACACTTCGTGACCACACTTAGGTGTGATCTACTATCTCTTCTTGGTGATGGCCACTACAATGATGTTTCAATATGCCCTATGTCATATAAGCATATTTGTAAGTCAATATAAATATCATTTTGCAGCCTTGATAAAGTGTGCAGACGAAACACGTGTCGGCTGCTTGCTTGTATTGAAGACAACATCGACACCAAAGAGTATAACTGTCTGTGCCAAGAATAAAACATCGATCATACAAACTTGGAGTCTGAACCAAGAAAAATGATTACATTGGATTATATACTGCTGTATTGGACTGATTTCTTTCGGTGTGCTTCGGCATTTTGTCTAAGGTTACAACTTATGATGGGATGTATAGTATATTAGTCAAGGAGTGCAATCTAAGTAACTGTTCTTCAGAGTTGTTACAGCATCTAGTGCATTCAAAGTTGTCTACCCCAGGGAGCAGGGTAAGACTGCTGATGAATGGATACGCACCCATGTGTCCAACAGACCCCAGGGGGGTGGTCCCAAGACCGGGATACTAGGCCCATGAAAAGGAAAGTAGGGAAGCAACAAACCACAAAAAGAGACCTCCTTAGGGCCACAAAAAACTGAGGAGGGGAAATAGTCCCATCCAACTCCTGACAAGCAGGAAAGTGAAAACCCAGGTGGAAAGAAACCCTTTGAGAAGGGTAAGTGCTATGGCTGCTAGCAGCCAGGGCACAGAAGGGTGAATGGCTCATACACCAAACCAAAGGCGAACACTGGATCCCGCTCCATAGGAATGCTAAGTGTAGCTCTGGGGTGAGGATTACCCAGAAGCGTCTTAACGACCTTTAGTGGGGAAGTGGATGCAGTTGGTAAGCTGGTGATCCCTGCAAGTGGTAAGACTCACTTCCACAGCATCACAGTGAATAGGGTCCCTGACACTGCTCTGAAGGATACAGGTGCCAGCCAGACTGTGGTGGGGGACAGGCTGGTTTCCCCAAAATGATATCTGCCAGGAGACATGTGTAGGGCAGGGAATGTCCATTGAAAATTCTGTCTGTCCTGTGGTCTTGGTGTCCCTAGAATAAGAAGGGGTTGTTGCTCTTCAAGAGGACTCCTGTCCACTTCAACTAATAATCCGCTTTCTCACACAGGAAAGAAATATATAATGATTCCCTTATGACATATCCAGTGGCGTATGTCACTGAGTACAAGACGTGAATTACGTAGAGTGTTTCTGTGAATGAAAGAGAAAAGAGATACCTTCAAGGGCAAGTGCCAAGCCCTCTTGATTGGCCTACGTAAGGGGAATTGGTAGTGACTATGCCATAATTTTGGCATAATACCAAGCTGATCAACTCCACTGCCAGCTTTGCAAGTCAGTATAGAAGCACAACAGTAAGTGGTCCAGGCTTCTTAGGTGCTTTATTGACCCAATTCTGCCCGGTGTACATCAGCATAATCTGAAGCTAGCAACCATATTGAAAGATCTTTTTCAAAATGTGAACTCTTGGCAATTGAATCATGCTCAACAACTGTTAATGTCGAGAAAGTCAGCAGAGAAGTGGTCCCAAAGTACTTGGACGAAGAAATAAGTCAGAGAAACTTATATACTGCCAGTGAAACCAGGAAAATTCAGACATCCAAATAAATCTCACTCATGTTCTGTCACCAGTATTTCCTCCATGTGTGTTTTTGGAGTAGTTGATTTAACAGAAGGAGCAGACTATCATCTGAAGCTGAGATAAAATAGGGGTGGACAGAATGTTTCGTTCCGCCCACGGAATCTTGGCCACTCTATGTTACTCTTTAACTTAGAGTTCTAGCAAAGTACCGCTAATTGCTGCATGGTGGAATTATTCTCCCACGAGGATCCAGAATATGCCAGCTGGCGAGCAAGATTTGGTGTCCCCTAGCACGATTTTCTAACGTTTATGGTCACCAGCATTCACGAGCAGTCGCCGTCACAGGGACGCCATTCGAGTAGATTTGCTACAGCTCAAATCAATTTTCTACCTGATTGGCTGCAAAATCAACTCAAATGGCTTCGTGCGCCAGCACAACGCATGGTGCAGTTTGCTCTGATTTTTAGTGCTGCTCGCACTACCACTGCCAAATTACAGCACAAGCTGCATATTTTCCACCTGTTGGTGGAATTCCGTGGAATCTCACAGAGCTTTTCTGTAACTCGAGTGCT
The DNA here is from genome assembly GCF_964204655.1 of Triturus cristatus. Lineage (NCBI taxonomy): Eukaryota > Metazoa > Chordata > Amphibia > Caudata > Salamandridae > Triturus > Triturus cristatus. Next base: position 944,703,895 of record NC_140590.1, on the reverse strand, counting down.
GCCCACCCCTTGTAATTTTATCCATTTGTTTGTTTAAAATTAGGTTTGAACTATACCTGTGTCATTGTTTTCTCAGAAGGCATTTTTAATGTTTTTACTGACTCTGATGCCTAAACAGCTAATTGGTGCATCTTCCAACTGTACTAGGTAAACCCTCTTGCAGTGCCATGTGCCGTCTATCAGGTGCATTATGGTGGACTTGGCCCAGTTTATGTTAATACTTGAGGGACTGGAAAATCTGTGTAATTCTGTGATTAGTGGTGCCATGTTGGCATTTGGTCATGACATATATACAGTGACATTATCCATGTACAACCATATTATTAATCACTTAGCAATAAAGTTAAGTCCTCTCTTTGCATGATATTGCCGACAGCCTGACAACCAGCAGCCTCCTCGCCAGGGCGAACAGGATTGGCGAAAGGAGGCATTCCTGTCTCATACCCATGGTGATGTATATTGGCTCCCAAATCATTACAAATTACTGAATTATAGCCCGTGGTTGTGTGTATAAAAGGCATATCCAGCGCACATATTTCTTGCTGACGCCCATCCTTTTTAGTATGTCCAATGGATAAGGCCATTCTAACGAATCAAACAGCTCTGTTGCATCAAGGAAGACTGCTGCCTCCTTACAGTCAGGATTTGATGTGTCAATGCAAAAAGGGTCCTGAGGTTGTGTGATGAGGCTCTACCGGGTATGAACACCAAATGATCGGGCTGAATCATGTTAGGGAGCAGGGGGCTGCATTCTGTTCACCAGGAGTTTGGTCAGTATTTTATTGTTGTTGTTGATTAGGGAGTCTGTATGAGTCCAGTTCGTCGAGGGGTTAACTGGGTTTGGGTAGTGTGATCATCACAGCTTCATGGAGGGACAGAGGTAGGCTCTGTCTTGGTAGACTTCTTCATAAACAGCTAGCAATCTGGGTACCAGTATGTACATGTACCCTTTGTAAAACTGGAGTAGCAGCAGATCTGGGGCCAGGGCTTTACCGTTACGAAGACTTTGACGGACCTTGGTTATTTTGTCCACCATGATGGGTATATCTAAATATTGCCTATGTCCCATTGCTGACCATGCTAGAGCTATAGTATTGAAGTATTAATCCAGTTTAGATTGGTCCGAGTTAGACCTAGGGGTATATATGTATGTGTAATATTTATGGAATTCTGCTAATATTCCATCAGTCTAGCTGTTATTTCACTCGCTCTCCTTCTCTAGCTCTTTAATGACCGATCTAGCCCTGGGTTGGCAGTGCAAGTCTCCTAGTGTTAGGCTGCACCTATCATTCTTGTCGTGTACCCATGCCCTTGCTTCTTTTCCCAGGTAGTTAAGCTCACTTTCAGCAGTTTCTTGATATTCTTCTAGTTTGGCCTGCACTTTTAACTGGTTTTAATTTGTATCGTCTGTGGTGGAAAACGTCTCTAGCGTCTTGAGCTCTAATTTCAGTCTGTCCAGTCTGTTCCTAATGTCCTTGAGAATACGCGCTTGCCTGGCAAAGCAAGCCCCCCCCCCGTATGACCACTTTACACATTTCCTACAGGATTGATGGGCTATCCATCAAGTGTTCATTTGTGGTGAGGAACTGTTCTGTTTCTGTCTGAATCTCGTCTTTAATTATGGTGTCTCAGAGTACCCTGCTTAGGAGCCTGCAGGAAAAAGCACAGTGTGCCTCTCCCAGCACAGTCCGTCCTGGCAGGACTGCAGCATAATCCAAGAGGGTTCTGGGAAGGTGTTCAACCCAAGTTGTCCATGCACTATTGTTTTCTGTCACCAACAAATAGCCTGATCTGGAGCATGAATACAGAAGCTGGATTCACAGGTGCCTTTTGAGCGTTTGTATGTCTATCAGTCAGTTATCGGCTATAGTTTCCTGTATTAGCTTCGCAGTCTGGGGGTGGAGTCTCCTACTGTCGCTGAACTTGTTTGCTATCAGGTCTAAAATCATGTTACAGCCCCCCCATATGATTGATCTTGGCTGAGGCTTTGTACTTGAGCCAGAGTTCACTGAAAAAGGACAGGTTATCCGTACTGGGACCATATACGCACATGATTATGGTGGGCTGTGCGAGTATCAGCATACGCTCCATAACGTTTCTCCCTCTGGAACCCTCTATTGAGGTAAGTGGGTGAATTGGGGAACCGCGCCTTACCAAGATGGCTTCCCCTTCTGCATATGACGAGTAAGACGCCATGTACTCATGTTCGATCAATTTGGCATGTACCCTAGTGTCCATCAGTCGAATCAGGTGCGTCTCTTGTAGAAGTCCTGCATCTATGTCATATCTTTGTAAGTAAGCAAGCACCTGCCTTATTTCATAAGAATCATGAAGGCCTCTTACGTTCAATGTCATTAATTTAATACCCCTCAATGTGGTGTCCAACTGTATAGCTCTAAGTGCATGTGTTGCCACTGCTCAGGTGTGATCCACTAATGCGTTTCTGCTATCTTGCCCTCCGTTGCTCAGGAATATCTTGGTTTGGTCTCATGTTACACCGTATTCTTTTCGGCAATCTGCGCCACTTCCCTCCCTCATCCACCCCCTCTCTCGCCACCCCAACTAGCCAGAGAAGGCATTGTGCCCGCCCCCCAACTGTAACCTAACCTACATCTTATCACAACTGTAGCTGTATGGGGCTATGTGGCCCCCATTAGAATATGAAACTATTTCAGATCGCTTACCCATCAAGAGATTAAAACTTACATCACCAAACAAAAGCGAAGTTGGGATTTCACTATTTAGGGTAAGGCCGAGAGTCCAAATTACACCCAGTCCTCAATTGGGATTAGTGGCTGGGTTTAAGTTCTTATGAGTGTGGACAATGCTGCGCTGCCTTTGCACATATAGCGTACCAGTGTTTGTAGAAGATGTTCATGCGCATATTGTTAGCTGCAAGTTGCAGCAAATGTGCCACTGTTTGTGTCTGTTTATTGTGACCAATTTATATTCTGATTAGAAGTTCCACTTGCAGCCATCCATAGTTGATTTTAATCATTTTCACTCATTGAGTCAGCATCATAGTGTTGGGGCTCATTTCTCAGTAGTGGAGGTCATTGTAGGTTCTGACGGATACATTTGTCAGCCTTGTTAGGGCTGGAAAAGAATTGTGGTTTCCTATTCATAAGGATCCATAGTTTGGAGGGATATAGCAGGATGTATTGTATTCCTGTCTTCTGCAGGATGTTTACCAGGGAAGAACTGTCTGTAGAACAACTTGAAATCTGAGTATATGGATATGTGGTTGATATTGTACGGCATGTCTCTTTGGTCTCTAACCAGTCTAAGCACAGCATCTTGATCTTCAAAATTGATAATACGTCCTATAACTGGACAGGCAGATGCCCGGGCGGAAGTCTGGGGCCCAACGGTCTGTGGACCGGCTCAACCAGGTTTTTGTATATTCTACCATGTGACTGATATTGGTCGTTTTTGCAACCCTAAGATTCTTAAATTGTTCCTCTATGACCTAGCTTACAGGTCTTTAGTTTTTTGCTGGTATTAGTTATAGAACTTTTTCCATCTGCAACAACTTCTTATTGTGTCCCTTCGTCATGTCTTCTGTGTCCGACATTTGCTGCTCTAGTTGACCGATGCGTTCTCCATGTGCATCTGCTCTTTTCTTCATCCTGTCTAAGCAATCCATAAGGGTGTACATTTCAGAGTTTATCTCTTCCAGGCTGCATTTCATGTCTAGCAGTAGATGTTTAGGGTCTAAGTCTGTTCCTGCTACTGGGAATTGCTTTTCGACTTCTGTGTCTTCCTCTACTGCTTGAGTGGAAGCATGGCAAGTTTCACAAGGCAATTTGGATTGTTTTACATCGTTTTTCCCCTTGTTTAGCTGCTAATTGTGGTGCTGGCAATCTCATAGGGACAGTAGTCGTGCTCAGTCACATCATTCTGAGGCCTAGCCATCAGCCTCAATCACAGCCTCTAGCAAACCTGGCTGTATCTTTAAAGGGCCTTCAGCTGTGGCATGCATTCAAGTCTGCTTATTGTAGGTAGCTCAGGCACCTCCCAGCTCCCACCTTTGTTTACCCTTGAGTGCATGATCAGATCTGCCAGTTAAAGCTGTTCTCTAAGCTACAGTGCTGCTCCTATATGTGGCTTGTTCTTGTTTCTGTTGATTGATCAGCAAAGTCTTTGGCTTCTCTCCCTCTTGTGCCTTTCCCACATTGTGTGCACCCCTTGGATTGTGTGTATTATGCAGCACTATCTACCCAGTTTGTCAGTCTGTTGAACTTATGATATACCACCCCAAATCTCTGTATTTTGTAAATCTGCCCCCTGTCACTATGTTGTTCAAGTGTGGTGAGTACTTGCAGTGTTTCAGGTGTGGTGTTCGACCAGCTTCTTGTCCGTCAAGATCAGGCCTAGTCAGAAGACACTCACCCACATCGCTCTGTAATGGACATGTCTTCAGGCCCAGGGCACAGTTCCCACTCTCCTTTCACATGCCCTGGATGACTGCACTGATCTCCCTGATGGAGCCTCTGACCTATACCTATACCATGGCCATTCTTGGTTGATGTGGTGGTTTATTTCATGTCCGGGTAAGGATCTGGGGAGGTCCCCCAGACCAAGGGCCCGTATCCCTTACTCCACCTCCCACCTTATTCAGCAGGTCTCCCTGCATGTACCTTGTCCCATTATGTCTCCTCAGCCAGGGTTCATGGTGTTAGGGGAGGCAGCACCTCTGGCTCTGTTTTCTGGGTTCTCCGTAACCAAGCTCTTCCTCAGCCACCTTCTCACCAGTTGGTCCTTTGTTTTTGCCCACATTGCCTGATTTTACAAAATGGTGCCTTTTCCTTCCAGGACCACAAGGAAGTCTGTCAGATTTCAACTTGAATGACAGCTACACGTTCATCGCTGCTCAACCGGTTACCTGCACCTTCCTTATGCTGATTTTGGCTATTTTCAAGTGTGAATAAGGTCACTGATTGCAGATATTTCATGAAATCTTGTCCTGGAAGAGCATTGCTAGTGGGCGACCATCTTGATGCTGTGCCCTCTAGTGCCCCTGAACATAACTCTTTCAGGCAGAGGAAGCCAATGTAGACGATCCAAAGCAGTTGAAGCAGATGAATTGCGTGGAAAAGAGCCATATGTATGGAATAAAGGAATTTTTAAAGGTAGTCCGGAGCACCCAAAAATAACTAATTGCACTAATCAAGTCAGCTAAGAATAGCCAACTGTACCACATCAGAACAAGAGTGATTAGGAAGAATAGGCACAATTGTGTGTAGAACCCCCATTAAAGAGAAACAATAAGAGTATAATATGTTAACATGATCAGTTAGAGATATATTTCTGTCTATATGGACTCCAAGGTTGTGAAAAGAGGATGTGACAGATCAAACAAAGTTACCCACTTGAGGCAAAAAGTCAACTGACAGAGAACAAGTGGGTTTATCTATACAATAGCAGAAAACTTCAGTCATGTCAAGGTTGAATTTTAAGGGATTTAGACCAAGTCAAATGGAAATGCAACACACATAATTGTGGAAAGCCTCCAGAGAAGATGCGGTTGATTGTTAGTAGAAGCTGAATTTCATCATCCTAACACATGAATATGACGACCTGGGATCTAATCAAATGAGCTAACTACCTTAAATAGACATTAAATATTGTCTGGCTCAAAGAAGATCCCTGTGGTACCCCCCATTCTACTGCATTGAATATGAAGCAAAAAGGCAGGTGATGGACAGCTCAAACTCCATTTGCAAGGTAAGATATGGTAAGTGTTGGTCTATCGCTGTTTCACTGATCACAATAAGGGGCTTTTTCTTTTGGATTGTTATTCTCAGTCACCTGCACCATGTGATCATCCACCACATAGAGCACTGTACATATTTTAAACCTGATCATATGTAATTAATTGTTAGCCTCATTATGGTTTATATATCAGTATGTATATATAAAAACGTGCATAAAGCAAGGTCTTCTTTAAATTGACGTGTATATGTGTGTACTAAGTTGATAGGATTTTCACTTTCTATGAATTGCTTAATTGTTTAAAGGAATTAGTGATACCTTGAAGGATCCTGTTGTCCTTACACATTCTATACACCATCCCTTGTAGGTTTACAGGTAGCTCCTGTGGTTCTTACAGACCCCTCCTAGTCAAAAACTGACGTCTATAGATCAGGCTGTGGAGTAAGAATTTAACTCCGTAGCCAATAAAAAAGGATGAAAGAGGATAGATGGTGGCCCCTTCACTCACCTCCATTTGTGAACTTTTACAGTTGCATAGAGAGGAATTTAGGAAAGACTCTATATGGATAACATCATTGTATCACAATCAAGAAAATGTCAAAAAATATGGATATACTTTAGTCACTTGAACAATTTTGAGACCCAATCTGCAAGTTTACTGGAGTCAACCAAGACATTTCAAACTCAAGTGGGCCGACATGTAGTCAAATAAAGGAAGAGAGGCCATACGGTCGAAGATATGGAGCATCGTATGCAGAGAAACAACCTTGGGGTACTTGCCATACTGGAGGCGAATGAGGGTGATGACCCAAGAAAGTAGGTGGTTCATCTTTTTAAGCAAGCCTTTCCTCAATTGGGTGATTGGGACATTTATTGTCAAGTTCAGAGGGATCATAGGTTTTCCTTTCGAATGCCTGACAAGAGTCACACATCTCAAAATCCTTGTGTCATTCTTATTTATCTGGGAAACTTCACGTTCGAACAGCTAATTGTTGAGCTGCAGCATCCCCATAGTCCAATCAAGGTGCTTGAGGTTGTTTTTTGTCTGGTGCGACTCCTGCCACCAGCCATTGAAACAACAGTGCAGGCTGAAAGAGTTGATTCCATCCTTTCAGAAACTTGGGCAATAGTAGCCTTGCTGGCACCAGCAAATTGTCAGATCTTTTATCAAGAACAAACATTTTTCTGTCAAGATCCTGAGAAAGCAAAGGACTTTCTTAGACAGTGGAAGGAATGCTAACATAAAATTACATGTTTGTTCTTGTCTCCTTTTCTTTAGATGGGTTTATATTGGCCATAGGGAAGTAAAAGAACTTGGAAATAAATAAAAATAGCTTGTCTATTTCTTTAGCGGAGGTTGTTTGTCATATAGTGAGGTCAACTGCGAGCAAAAGTGGGCTTTTCTTGTTTGGTGCTTTCAGGAGCTGTGTGTTAGTTCATGATTGGAGGACTTTTGCTTGACTTTTGCCTTTTTTTAAGCTCTTGCGTATTGCTCCTTACAGTTTCTCCTTAATTTTCTTTTTCTTTTACTTTGTGAGTGATTGCTGGCACTAACAAGTTTGATCTGCCCTAGTGTTCATGGAGGGTCCTTGGGGCTCGGAATCAGTTCTTGTTAGACCTGGCATCCTTGGCGTGGTTCCCCCTGACATTTTGCCTTTTGACCTCCTGTTTTGCTGACTTCATTTTTACCTGATTGGCACTCACTTCCGAGTTCAGACAGATCACAGGCACCTCAGATGGTTAATGCAGATGAGGGGTGAGAATTCCAAACTGTTGGGGTGTTCTATCACCCACAGGGAATGGACTTTACAGTGGAACACCGTCCAGAAACAGACCATGCCAATGCTGATGGTCTCCACAGGTACTTCTGCCTTAGTGGAGAGAGCTCCCAAGGGGTTGGGTAGCTGTCCCCACTTACAGCTGGGGGGACACGTGTTAGATCTGGCTTCCTTGGCTTGGTTCTCCCTGACGTTTGCCTTCTGACCTCCTGTTTTGTTGACTTCATTGTTGCTGGTTTTAGGACTCTGGGCACTTTACCACTGCCAACCACTGCTAACGTGCATATTCTCTTTCCCTGAAACATGATAATATTGGCTTATCCAAAATTGTCATATTTAATTGATCTATAAGTCCCTAGTAAAGTGCACTACGTGTGCCCAGGGCCTGTAAATTAAATGCTACTAGTGGACCTGCAGCACTGACTGTGCCACCCACTTCAGTAGTCCTTCAAACATGGCTCAGGCCTACCATTGCAGAGCCTGTTTGTGCAGTTTTAAACTGCTGTGTCAACCTGGCAAGTTAACCTTCTTGCCAGGCCCAAACCTTCCTTTTTAGGTCGAGCCTGGGCAGCGCATGCGCTGCTCTGCGAGGCATGCTGTAGTTAGGTAGGGACTTGAAGCTCCACCCACTCTCAGCCCATATTTTTCATTGGCTTTTGTCATTGTCCACTGTAAACTATGGCTATTCATTGGTCAATAGGCTTAGTAGTCCCTCCTTAGTACCGCCTTGTCTCAATTAGTAACCTCCCATGGCGACACCCCCTTTTACGTGTGTTGTTACTCGGTAGGCTTTAATTACAGCCTCCGAGCACTATTTTCTCAAATAGCTTTGTCCTACCTGCTGTTGCAGGCAGGACACGTTCTCGCCTAACGTTTTATTTTTTATTTTTATAGCACAGGCACTGGCATTTGCAATGCAATAGGTCTGGCATTTATGAGAGTTTAAGCTATTGGCATTGTAAATGACAATGCCTTTCATTTACTGTTTTAAAAACAACACATAAATAAAAGGCATTGTCATTTACAATGCCAATAGCTTAAACTCTCATAAATGCGATACCTATTGCATTGCAATTGCTTGTTAAGACATATTAGCTACTCCTAAGGGAGGCCCTAGATAGCCCTAAGGGCAGGGTGCAATGTATTTTAAAAGTAGGACATGTACTTTTAAGTTTTACATGTCCTGGTAGTGAAAAACTATTTATTTTGTTTTTCACTACTGCAAGGACTATCTCTCCCATAGGTTAATATTGGGATTACTTTATTCCATTTTTGTAGTGTAATTTCCAATTGGGAAAAGATGGAAATTTCCAAGTATGGTGTCTCTGGATTCACAATTTAAAATCACAACTTATACTTATGGGAAAGTTGGATTTCAAGTTGCAAGTTTGAAAATGCCCCTTTTAGAAAGTTGGCATTTTCTTACTGTAGCCATTCTATGCCTTCTACCTGTCTCTGAATACACGTCTGGGTGGGTGACAGCTGGGCTTTTTGCATTCCCTCCAGACAGCCACATGCAAAGAAAACTTAGGTGTGTCTGATGGGCCTTCAACATCCTGATGAGTGATCCTGGGCAGGGTGGGAGGGAGGAGCTGACACAGCTGAATGGGATGTACCTGTCCTCACACAAAGAGCTGCATACACTACTGTAGTGAGTCTGGAGCCAGTGCACGAAGGGAAGGGACTCTGTGTACTTCAAATGCCTTTATTTGAATACTCCACCTCTTCAAAGGTACAACTGGGCAGAAGTACTGGACCCCTGACACCAGCAACTCAGTGCACTTCTGGACCAGGAGACATTCTGCCAGGAAGAAGGACTGCTGTGCTGCTGAAAGGACTGTCACTCTGCTAGACTTTGTTTGACTCCTGCACTGCTGTGCCTGCCCTGCTGCCTCCTGCCCTTCTTGTCTGAGAGTGAGAAGGACTGGACCTGCATCTCTACATCCCCAGAACCAAAATGACTCCAAGGGCTTGCTAGCTTGCCTCCCGTTCTGAAGTCTCAGGAGCATCAAAGACTTCCAACAACCCTGCTACAGCACCTGAACTCTGTCAACTGTGAGTCTTGCCCTGCCAAGTGGTGCCAATCCAGTCCTGGTCACTTGGAAGTGGGGTTTTCAGTGCTGTACCTGCAAAATCCATGCATCGCCGTTGTTGTGCCAGTAGAAACCTATGCATCTCGTTCAGCACTGATGTATCACCTCTTTCGGGGATATCGCATCGCCGGCTGCGCAGCTCGACTATGACGCATTGCCCACATCCAGTGTTGCCCAACAACGACGCATGCCTGAGTGTGCAGCTCGATGACAACGCCTCCCCTACAAATACTAAGGAGCGGACCTGACGAATCATCTCCCTGATCCTCGCATCTCCCCCTCGACATTAACGCATCCTACAACCAAGGTACTTTTTCAGCAGGACAAGGTTGGTCACTGAATTCAACCTGCACTCCGTCGCAATTGGCCTGAATATTTTGTTTTACCATGGTTGAGTGTGACTAGATAACCCTGGTTGACGCATTATGCTTTTAAGCACTATATTTGCAGATATTCTTTAAAAATTAATAACCCCGGTTCTTCTTATTGCATTTTTGTCATTTTGGTCTAGTTTTGTTAATTAAATAGAGCTCTAGTTTTCTAACCTGGTGTGGATTATTTGTGTGTGGTGTTTTCACTGTTTTACTGTTTTAAGTGTTGTACAAATACTTTACACATTGCCTCTTAAGCTAAGCCTGCCTGCTCTATGCCAAGCTATCAGAAAGTGAGCACACATTAATTTAGGATGTGTATCTAACTTACCCTGACTAGGATTCTGGTTTCTGTATAGACAGGGTGCATTCCTCTACAAACCAGAACCCCAATTTCGAAAATAGGACAAGTACGAGTAGTGTTGGAAAGAAGGGGGTAGGGCAGGAGGTGGGTCTTGGAACTTTGATATGTTTTGGTGTGGGGGAAGGGTCAGGAGAGAGCGATGAGGTTGTTAGATCACAGAACTGTGGTGAAAACATTCACTTTGGCGAAGTACCACATGGGAGAAGAAGCAATTTGGAGTTTTGTTTTGTTGCATATGGAATCTGGACTAAGTACTGCAGGAAGGGGGAAAAAAGAGAAAGGGGGGAATCATATTCTGTCCTACAACAACAGAGCAGTAACCAGGACATGCATTTTGAATATGAACTACATGAGGTCTTTGAATAAAATCAAACTTATGAGGGAAGAATTGCACATACTCAACATCAAATCCTTTGCTTCTGGGAGACCCACCTCATGACACAAGAACCATATAAACCTTGTGATCTGGTCTATGATGTTTTGACAGCATATTATGGTGATGCCATGGTATGAGGGGTGGCTCTCTTAGATAGGGGGAAATATCTGGCTTGGCTAAAAACTGACCATTTTGGCAGATGGCTAATATTAATAATTAAAAGGAGGAGGTAGGATTTAATATCTGCTCAATCTATGCCTCAAACATATATCATCCCTCTTTATTAATCTCCTGGGGGCATATGTATCAACATCTCCATTTGCGAATCTCAAATAGCGATTTTTAAAGAATCGCTATTTGAGAATTGCAAAACGGGATGTATTTAAAAAATAGCAAAACTTTTGCGATTTCTTAAAATTCCGTAATTGCGATTAGCAAATTGCGAAATCGCAATTAAGGAATACCTTCCCATTCATTTCTATGGGCCAGAAGACCCATAGGAATGAATGGAAAGTAATTCTCAAATTGCGATTCGCAATTTGCTAATCGCAATTTGAGAATAATTTCAAAGGTGCAAGGGTGTCATGATGACACCCTGATGCACCCCTGAAATGAGCATGTGTGTGCATATGGCGCACATACATGCCCTAAGGGCATGTATCTGCGCCACGTGGCACTTTGTAAAATTCCAAAAAGTGCATTTTTAACAGAAATCGCAAATTACCACCAACTAGAAGTTGGTGGTAATTTGCGATTTCTTAAGGATAATTCGCAATGCTTTGGTGCGTGTTACATATCATTTAAGAAATCGCAATTTGCGATTGTTGGAAGGTGGGTTATTGGTAGGGGCAAATGTCGGTCTGCCACTGGCAATAAGGCCACCAACACATAATAGGACCCAGCATAGGTCTTAGAAAATTATTCCTATGCTCAACCCTTGGTAACGTGGCTGCGAGCAGACAGGCTTAACTTCAAAGACAGGTATGTAAAGCATTCAAAAACACCATTTCAGTGAATAATTAAGACACAACACAAAATAAAAATCCAACACCACTTTATAAAAATATATAATATTTTTATCTTTTAAATGACACCAAAACGAAAAAAATCCACTGTGGGGAACCAGAGTTATGAATTTTTAAAGATTAGTCACTTTCTAGTGCTTAGAAACCAACAGTGCCCCTTTTAGTCATTTCGTTTTCTCTGACAGGGACACACCTTTAGAAGCGGTTCTGGAGAATATTTCACCACTGTGTAGTATAGCCTTCTCCAGCAGGCTAGGTCCAGTTAGAACTCCTTCCTGAAGTTCTGCTTGCGGGTCCCAAAGTATCCAACACGCAGTCCAAGGTTCTGGAATCTCCAAGAGGGTCCTTGAAAGTGTGAAACTTCAATTCCGCAATCCACTTGAACAAAACACTTTCAAATCCACCGGTTCTCCAGGCTGGGGATTCTTTGTGGGGATGTCCAGGTGAGCTCTGTTAACCTGTGGCTTGCAGGGAGTCTACTTCTTAGTCCTTTTGTAGCAAGGTAATCCACAGGGCTGCAGTGTTCAGATGGCGCAGTTTTCAGAGGTCAGGCCTTAGAAGTCTTTGCACAGCAGAACTTCGCAGCAGGGCACGTCTTGCTTCAAGTAAGTTTCAAGCAGCAGATCTGGAGGGCTCTGCCCCTCTCAGATACTTATTCAAAATTCTCTGGGTCAAGCCACAGGTCACTTCTGACCAATGAAAGCAGGGTAACTCCTCATAGTTATGACCACATCCGGCAGAGTGTGGCATTATGTTGTCCCAGAGTGCATCTTTCTTCCAAATCCATAATGGCTGATTTTCCAGCAAGGAGGTAAGAGCTGGCTAAACACACCCCCTGGGATGGCTTATTTCCATGGACTCTCCCCCTACCATCTGCACATACCTTCCTTAAGCCTAGCCCTGACTCTGGGTCAAGAGTGTCAAATTGAAACTGAAACCCAGGCCTCCCCTCTGCCTTTGAAGAGCATAGTTTACGACTCCACCTCCTGGCCTGGCATACCTAGCACACTGCCCTCCCAGTAGAGTGGCCCTTTATCACCCCTTCAAAGCAGCCTGGCTAATCCACTTAACTCTGACCAATCAGGGCAGACCACTGGAAGGCTGAATTTGGACTTACAAACAAGAAAGTCTTATAACTTCTTGTATGTACACTTTAGGAGAAATTCAACAATATAATATTGTTGGATTTACTACTACCATTCTGGGAAGTCTTTGAATGGTCTGGCTAGTCCTCTCCTATCAATATTTATTAATCTTTAACTTCCTACCATGTTAACCTATGGGCCATGGGGTTTGCAAGGGGGAAAATGACTTGGGTCAGTTTTCTAGCACCAGGGCTTATAAAAACATATTTTATAAGTATTTCCCTAATCTCTACCGGACCCCCACCCCCTGTGCAACTAAGGGCGACTTTAGGGGTTCTGAATCTGCAGAAATATTGCAGATCTTCCTTAACCAAGTTTTCTAGCATCAAAGTCGAATTTGAGCAGCTCTTTACTTTTTAAAAGCAGTCTTGGCAACCAGGGCTGGTTTTAAACTGACCCCAGGCTTCAACAGAGCACACATGCAAGTGCAGAAAAGCTGCTGGCCTCTAAACTGCCATGCCCCAGGATACTGGGGACCTCTAAGTAGTTTCAATCCCCTGCCATATTATATACATCTAATGTGTTCCTTTCAGCTTGGCACTGGCCCTGGGCCTGGTTAGGCAGAGCCCAGGGTCAGTCAGAGTCAGTTACCACCAGTTCCAGTCAGCAAAAAGGTGGGGGGTGCCCAGGGCACAGGATGACTTTGCAACATAGACCCCCCCCCCAAACGAAAGGTGATGGGTTACTAACCTACACCCTGGTAGTCCTCATCAGCTAAGTGGAAAAACCTGGAAAGTCCATCTGCATTGGCATGGGCAACCCCAGGTCTGTGTTCCACTGTAAAGTCCATTCCCTGTAGGGAAATGGACCACCTTAACATCTTGGGATTCTCCCCTCTCATCTGCATGAGCCACCTGAGAGGTCTGTGGTCAGTTTGAACACGAAAGTGAGTCCCAAACAAATAGGGTCTGAACTTTTTCAGTGACCACACCACAGCAAAAGCCTCTCTCTCAATGGCACTCCACCTCTGCTCTCTGGGAAGAAGCCTCCTACTAATAAAGGCAACTGGCTGATCAAGGCCCCCTTCATTTAGCTGTGACAACACTGCCCCAATCCCTTGCTCTGAAGCATCTGTCTGAACTACAAATTCTTTTGTATAGTCAGGGGCCAGTAACACTGGTGCTGAACACATAGCAGCTTTCAGAGTGTCAAAAGCCTTCTGACACTCTGGGGTCCAAATCACCTTTTTGGGCCTCTTTTTAGAAGTCAGTTCTGTTAGGGGCCCCACAATGGTCCCGTAATTTTGAACAAACCTTCTATAGTACTCTGTCAGTCCAAGGAATGCCCTGACCTGAGTCTGGGTAACAGGAGCTGTCCAATCCAAAATAGTTTGGATTTTAGCTTGGAGAGGCTGTACATGGCCCCCACCTACCAGGTGGCCCAGGTACACCACAGAACTCTGCCCTATTTGGCACTTGCTTGCCTTAATAGTCAGGCCTGCTTGCTGCATGGCCTGAAGCACTTCCCTTAGGTGGTTTAAGTGATCCCCCCAGGTAGAACTGTATACAGCTATATCATCCAGGTAAGCTGCACTGAACTGTACCAACCCAGACAAGACCCTGTTCACCAACCTTTGGAAGGTGGCAGGTGCATTCTTTAATCCAAAGGGCATTACCTTGAACTGATAATGTCCCTCTGGGGTGGAGAATGCTGACCTCTCCTTTGCTCCATCAGTGAGGGCAATCTGCCAGTAACCTGAAGTCAAATCAAAAGTACTCAGGTACTTAGAAGCCCCTAACCTATCAATGAGCTCATCAGCTCTAGGTATAGGGTGAGCATCAGTCTTTGTGACTGCATTCATACCTCTGTAGTCCACACAGAACCTTAACTCCTTGGGTCCCCCCTGAGGATTAGGTTTAGGTACCAGCACCACTGGACTGGCCCATGGCCTCTCAAACGGTTCAATTACCCCCTGTTCCAGCATCTTAGCAACCTCAGCTTTAATGCTGGCTCTGACATGGTCAGACAACCTGTACAGTTTATTTTTGACAGGTAGGCTGTCACCAGTGTCAATGTGGTGCACACACCACTCAGTGATGCCTGGGGTCAAAGAGAACAGGCCAGCAAACTGCTCCAGCACTTGCTTACAGTCTCCGTGCTGCTGGTCTGTCGATTTGGGAGAGAGTACAACTCCCTCCACTGACCCATCTTGCACATTAGTGGAGAGGAGGTCGGGCACAGGCTTAGTTTCCTCCTCCACACCCTCATCAGTGACCAGTAACATGGTCATGTCTGCCCTGTCATGGTGGGGTTTCAATCTATTCACATGCAGGACCCTGTGAAGGTTCCTGGGGGTGCCAAGGTCAACCAAATAAGTAACCTCACCCTTCTTTTCTAAGATTGGATAGGGCCCACTCCACTTGTCATGGAGGGCCCTGGGAGCCGCAGGCTCCAACACCCACACCAATTGTCCTGGAGTATACTCCGGCATAGTAGCCTTTTGATCATACCAGTGCTTCATGAGCTCCTGGCTGGCCTCCAGTTTCCTGTTTGCCTTGTACATGTACTCTGCCATTCTAGATCTCAGGCCTAGCACATAATCAAGCACATTGTCCTTTGCTTCCTTAAGAGGCTTCTCTAAAGATTCTCTTAGCAGGCTCAATGGCCCCCTCACAGGGTGTCCAAACACCAACTCAAAGGGACTGAAACCAACCCCTTTCTGTGGCACCTCCCTGTAGGCAAACAGTAAGCATGGGAGGAGAACATCCCATCTCCTCCTGAGTTTTTCTGACAACCCATTTATCATACCCTTCAGGGTTTTGTTGAATCTCTCAACAAGACCATTTCCTTGTGGGTGATAGGGGGTGGTGAACTTGTAGTTGACACCACACTCATCCCACATAGCAGTCAGATAGCTGGACAGGAAGTTCGTGTCCCTATCTGACACCACCTCTTTTGGAAAACCCACTCTGGTGAACACACCAATCAGTGCTCTAGCCACAGCAGGAGCATCAATGGTTCTAAGAGGTATGGCTTCAGGGTATCTAGTGGCGTGGTCAATTACCACTAAGATATACCTATTCCCTGATGCAGTAGGTGGGTCCAGGGGACCAACAATGTCCATCCCCACCCTTTCAAAAGGAACCCCAACCACTGGCAGTGGTATTAGGGGAGCCTTTGTCTTGCCCCCTGCCTTGCCACTGGCCTGACAGGTGACACAGGAGCTGCAAAACTCCTTTACCTTTTCAGACATAAGGGGCCAGTAGAAATGGTTCACCAACCGGTTCCATGTCTTTTTCTGTCCCAAATGTCCTGCCAAGGGGATATCATGACTCAAAGTCAGGATGAACTCTCTGTACTTCTGCGGCACCACCAACCTCCTGGTGGCACCCTCCTTGAGGTTTCTGGCCTCAGTATAAAGCAGTCCATCTTCCCAGTAGAGTTTGTGAAACCCACTGTCATCCCCCTCCTCTTGCTTAGAAGCAATCTGCCTCAAGCTCTCAAGGGTGGGACAGTCACGCTGTCCCTGACTGAACTCCTCTCTGGAGGGTCCACCTGCTCCTGTCAGTTCTGCCAAATCTGACAGCTCCGGCAGGGATGGAGTCCCTCCCTCAGAGGCCAGATCCTCCCCATCAGGGTTAGATTCTTCCTGCACCTCTGGAGTTCCCTGGGCTGGCTCACCAGGCCCAGTGCCCTTGTCCTTGGACGCTTTGCCCTTTGTTCCAGGGTCCAAGTGTCCAGCCCCTCCCTTCTGGCTAGTCTGTGACCTAGTCACAGCACATACCCACTCAGGGAGCTCCAATATTTTCATATGGAGTCCTCTCTCCACCTCTGACCACACAGAGGCTTCACGATCATTGCCCAGTAAACACTGGACTGGGAGCACCTTTGACACAGCTACCTTCATAGGGCCTGTCACACCTCCCCATTCCAAATCCACCACAGCCATAGGATGGAGTTTGGTAGTGCTGTCAAGCATATGTCACCTGGTGAAACTCACCAGGTAGCAACCTCTCGGGAGGCACCAGTTCATCCAGGACCATAGTTACACTAGCCCCAGTGTCTCTGATAGCCTCAACCTCAGCCCCATTCACTTTAGGCCTCTGCCTGTACTTGTCCATGTTTGGAGGTAAGGCAGCAAGGGTTGCAATATTCACCCCACCCAGGGACACTAAGGTTGCTTCCACCACCTGACTACCCCTCTCTGGGGCACCATTCTCCACCCCTACACTGACACTGGCAATCCCTGTGGATAGCCCCTTAGGGGGGAGCTTCTTGGCGCAGACAGCATCTCCCTGTTTGTGCCCTGGCTGGTTACAGTCAAAGCACTTACCCACCTTTGAGGGATCAAAGAACCTACCATTCTTTCCCTGATACCCCCTCCCTTTGAATTTGGGTTGGCTCGGGGCCCCCCCTCCTTGTGCAGGTTTTTGTGGGTTTTTGGAGGACTCTTGGTTTTGACCTTCCTTTCCCTGGGCTTTCCCCTGGGGAGGGACCTGTCCTCCTTTCTTCTGGTCACCCCCTTGGTGCTGAATGGAAACCCGGGTTCTCACCCACTCATCAGCTGCTTCTCCCAGCTCTCTGGGGTCTGTCAGCTTAGAGTCCACTAGATACTGGTGTAACTTCTCTTCTGCGCAATGAGTCAAAATATGTTCTTTCAAAAACAAATTATACAATCCCTCATATGAGCCAACTGTGTTACCAACAATCCAGCCTTCCAGTACCTTCACTGAAATGTCCACAAAGTCTACCCAAGACTTTGAACTCAATTTCTGGGTGCCTCTAAACTTCACCCTGTACTGCTCCGGAGTCAGACCAAATCTCTTGACTAAGCATGCCTTCATCTGCTGGTATGATTCTGCATCCTCTCCCTTCAGGGTCAGGAGCCTATCCCTCCCAGCTACTGGAATCAACTCCCACAGGAGTGCACCCCAATACCTAGAGTGGACCCTACTCATTTTAAGGGCCCTCTCAAAAGCTGCTAGCCACTTGTCAATATCATCCCCCTCAGTGTACTTGGGTACTATGCCCTTGGGAAGTTTAGGTTCAAATCTACCACCCCTGGACATCTCAACATCCTCTTCACTTTCGCTGCCACCATTCCTCTTCTCCTCCTCCCTCTCCCATCTTTTAGCCAGTTCGAATTTCTCCTTCTCCAAGGCAATCAGCTCTAATTGAGCCTGAAGCTGTCTCTCTGCAAGGGACAGTAGTGGTACCTGAGTAAGGGACCCTTCCCCACTCCCACCACCACCTTCATTCACCTGGCTAACACTAGTCACAATGGGAGAGGTCTCATCCTCACCCCTCTCTCGGGTGAGGTTGGGGGGAACATCCTCCCACCCCCCTTGCGTCTCCTCAGCTACCCCAGCCCAGGCCATTAGGGACTTAAGCAACACTGTCTTCTTAATCTTGTTGGAAGCAGGCAGCCCCCTAAGCCTACACTGTACCCTAAGATCACCCACTGCGAACTGGGACAGTTTAGCCAGGTCCAGCTCCATGGTTCCCTAGTTTTGGGTCACAAAAAACTAGGCACAACAGACTTAAAACAATTTGGAAAAATCAAAACAATGGATTAAAAACAGTTTAGTCCAAATTCCAAAAATCAAACTCAAAGGTTTTGTTCTAAGGCAATTTAGAGGATTTTTATAATCTTAAATCATTCACTGAAAGGTGTACTTTTTAAATGCAAGTCCACATCCCACCGCTGCCACCAAATGTTGGAAGGTGGGTTATTGGTAGGGGCAAATGTCGGTCTGCCACTGGCAATAAGGCCACCAACACATAATAGGACCCAGCATAGGTCTTAGAAAATTATTCCTATGCTCAACCCTTGGTAACGTGGCTGCGAGCAGACAGGCTTAACTTCAAAGACAGGTATGTAAAGCATTCAAAAACACCATTTCAGTGAATAATTAAGACACAACACAAAATAAAAATCCAACACCACTTTATAAAAATATATAATATTTTTATCTTTTAAATGACACCAAAACGAAAAAAATCCACTGTAGGGAACCAGAGTTATGAATTTTTAAAGATTAGTCACTTTCTAGTGCTTAGAAACCAACAGTGCCCCTTTTAGTCATTTCGTTTTCTCTGACAGGGACACACCTTTAGAAGCGGTTCTGGAGAATATCTCACCACTGTGTAGTATAGCCTTCTCCAGCAGGCTAGGTCTAGTTAGAACTCCTTCCTGAAGTTCTGCTTGCGGGTCCCAAAGTATCCAACACGCAGTCCAAGGTTCTGGAATCTCCAAGAGGGTCCTTGAAAGTGTGAAACTTCAATTCCGCAATCCACTTGAACAAAACCCTTTCAAATCCACCGGTTCTCCAGGCTGGGGATTCTTTGTGGGGATGTCCAGGTGAGCTCTGTTAACCTGTAGCTTGCAGGGAGTCTACTTCTTACTCCTTTTGTAGCAAGGTAATCCACAGGGCTGCAGTGTTCAGATGGCGCAGTTTTCAGAGGTCAGGCCTTAGAAGTCTTTGCACAGCAGAACTTCGCAGCAGGGCACGTCTTGCTTCAAGTAAGTTTCAAGCAGCAGATCTGGAGGGCTCTGCCCCTCTCAGATACTTATTCAAAATTCTCTGGGTCAAGCCACAGGTCACTTCTGACCAATGAAAGCAGGGTAACTCCTCATAGTTATGACCACATCCGGCAGAGTGTGGCATTATGTTGTCCCAGAGTGCCTCTTTCTTCCAAATCCATAATGGCTGATTTTCCAGCAAGGAGGTAAGAGCTGGCTAAACACACCCCCTGGGATGGCTTATTTCCATGGACTCTCCCCCTACCATCTGCACATACCTTCCTTAAGCCTAGCCCTGACTCTGGGTCAAGAGTGTCAAATTGAAACTGAAACCCAGGCCTCCCCTCTGCCTTTGAAGAGCATAGTTTACGACTCCACCTCCTGGTCTGGCATACCTAGCACACTGCCCTCCCAGTAGAGTGGCCCTTTATCACCCCTTCAAAGCAGCCTGGCTAATCCACTTAACTCTGACCAATCAGGGCAGACCACTGGAAGGCTGAATTTGGACTTACAAACAAGAAAGTCTTATAACTTCTTGTATGTACACTTTAGGAGAAATTCAACAATATAATATTGTTGGATTTACTACTACCATTCCGGGAAGTCTTTGAATGGTCCGGCTAGTCCTCTCCTATCAATATTTATTAATCTTTAACTTCCTACCATGTTAACCTATGGGCCATGGGGTTTGCAAGGGGGAAAATGACTTGGGTCAATTTTCTAGCACCAGGGCTTATAAAAACATATTTTATAAGTATTTCCCTAATCTCTACCGGACCCCCACCCCCTGTGCAACTAAGGGAGACTTTAGGGGTTCTGAATCTGCAGAAATATTGCAGATCTTCCTTAACCAAGTTTTCTAGCATCAAAGTCGAATTTGAGCAGCTCTTTACTTTTTAAAAGCAGTCCTGGCAACCAGGGCTGGTTTTAAACTGACCCCAGGCTTCAGCAGAGCACACATGCAAGTGCAGAAAAGCTGCTGGCCTCTAAACTGCCATGCCCCAGGATACTGGGGACCTCTAAGTAGTTTCAATCCCCTGCCATATTATATACATCTAATGTGTTCCTTTCAGCTTGGCACTGGCCCTGGGCCTGGTTAGGCAGAGCCCAGGGTCAGTCAGAGTCAGTTACCACCAGTTCCAGTCAGCAAAAAGTTGGGGGGTGCCCAGGGCACAGGATGACTTTGCAACAGCGATTTCTTGAATGCTTACGCAAAATTAAGAAATCGCTAAATTAGCGATTCCTCAAATTTGCGATGAGAATTTGCCTCATACATCCCGTTTTGCGAATTTTTAATCGCAAACGCTGTTTTTTGCGAATCGCAGCGTTTGCGATTAAAAATTCGTTTGCTACATATGCCCCCTAGATCAATGGCCGGATCCATTTTTTTCTGCACGGATTTTAATTTTAATCTGGTCCATCAACCTATTATTGGTTTAACTTCAATTGCCTAATTGGTGGGTAGATGCATGAGAAAGTCATATCTGCCTCTTACACAGATAATGGAGTCTTTGTGGACGTCTGAAGAAACCGACACCCACAAGAGCAAGGCTTTACATTTTTTTTACGCCCCTCACAGCTCTTCTTCTCAGATTGACATGTTTCTGGTTAGTCATTCAATTATACCCTATGTAGAAATAAAGTTTAATCCTAGGAATCTGTTGGACCATAATGCATTGTCACTCTACATTAAAGCTACATATTCTCAAAGTTGTATTGCCTCTCCTAAATGAACCTATGATTGCAGACCACTTTTGGATCTATCTTATGTTAGATTCATGGAGGACTCCCCCAACAAATTTAAGGAGCACAATTTGGGACAGCTCTTCTCACAGTAGCTTGTGACTTCCTGAAAGCTTTTATATGTGGTCAGACATTAAGTTTTTTAATTTAAAAAGGTAAAGTAGAAAGATTTGAAGAAGATCATTTGCACTCCGCCCCTTTAAGAATAGATTTAGAGTACTGTTCTTCTAGTTAGGGTGAGTCACCATAACTCCAAAATCTAGGTTAGTTATTGAACAGTTGGTAATTTTGCGAACACTATTGAGAAAAAGGATCTGGGATGAGGTGGATCTGAATCTGCATGCGTATAACCATTTACACTTTGAGAATAGTGAGGAAACAGGGTGTATTTTAGCATTTCCAATTATGGATAACAAAGCAGAAATAGTATCTGGAAGATTCGGAACTCGGATTGGGTCATGCTTTCTGATCAATCAGAGATAAGAGTAGTATTTCACTGGTTTATTCTGATCTATACTCTGAAGACTGTGCGGCTTCTGCTTCTCAGATTGAAAATACCTGCAAGCAGTTCGCTTGCCGGAGCTGGCGGTTTGTCAGTGAGAGGCTCTTGAGGCTCAGATCAGTCCTATTGAGACTGTAAATGCAATCTCACAGGTAACAGCTGGTAAAGCTGCAAGACCATATCTACTCCCTGCGGAATTGTACAAGACATTTTCCAGAATTTTGATTCCTTTTCCGCACTAAATGTTTAATTCATCGACCTTTAAGCAATATGTGTCGTGCTCTTGGGACGAAACTCATCTCTGCATTTTTTGGGGAAAAGAACATGGATCCATGTGAATGCGGCTCATACAGGCCAAATCCGTTGATTGATAGGGATTAAAAAATGTATGACTACTCTCTAATCGTCTGCCTGCTATTTTCTCCTGTTTGGTTGATTACCCATAGCATGGGTTTATCCCCCTCAGAAATACTACTTCTCATGTTAAACACTGTGATATCGAACCTTCAGGTTGCAAGTGTGTTCAGGAGGCATTCTGGGGTGATCTTGATGGATGCCGAAAAAGCATTAAACAAGGTTTCCTGGCGGTTCCTCTGGTCTACTATGACCAGCATGGGCTTTGGGTCACATTTTTTGGGCAGGGTTATTACCCTTTATACCTCGTTGACCTCACGTATTGGGGTATCAGACGTTATACCAATCAATTGGTTAACAAGACAACGTTGTTCCTTGTCACCCTAGCAATTTACTCTTTATTTAGAGCCATTTATCCAAGCTATAAAAGTATTTAGTGCTTTTACATCCTTGTACCTGCATAATTAGAGATTATAGTGCTCGCCTATGCCCATGATATTGCAATTTTATATCTTCTGAGGAGTGCACTAGCTGCAATTGAGCTACTTGCAGGAAAATTTAGCACAGTTGTTGGGCATAAACTAAACATTAAAAAAACACAGATTGTGTCCAATACACGAACAGCTAGACTCTTGTTTTGGTAAATCAGCAACTTATCTTGGAGTTCACGTTTCTGCTAAAGTTCAGGATATTATCCCATTAAATTTAGATTCATTGCATTTTAATTCACTTGGGACCTTTAGAAAATAGGATCGGCAGCCTTTGGGGTTTTATTGGGAAGTGCAATGTTATTAAGATGGTCATCTTACCCCATACCTATATCTTTTGTAGATTTATCCTCCATTTTCTACTTGAAGGCTTTTTTAAAGAAACTTATCTGGCAGTACAAGAAAGCTCAGTGTTCTATAAAGGATTTTAGTTGTCTCATAATAGTGGAGGCATGTCTCTATCATCATTATGGCTTTATTATATCTCCTGGTTATCCTCAGACTAACAGGGTATCCCCAAACTATCAAGCTACTGACCATTAGTCATTCTGCACAAAGGTATCATATTCATCGATTACTTTAAATATACTAGATTCAAGACCTTAATGGTATGTCACAAGACATGGCTTACCATAAGGAAACTGTGTAATAGATCACATTTTATTACGTATACTTTGCTGGGCCACAATATGAACATGTCAGGCTGTATACAGGATAGCTATTTATCTTGTTGGAGGAACTTACCATTGGGCACCTTAGGCTACCTTCTACGGCTTGGCACTGTGATCTCATTTGAAGATTTGAAGGAGGAGTATTTAATGCCTAAACAAGGCCTATTTAGATACTTGCAACTTAGAAACTTTCTACATTCTTTACCAATCTTTGATCACAATTAGATACATAATGACTTTTTGATTATTTTGTCAAAATACCTAGGAAGGGGTTTATAAGCACAGCATATAAAATAGTAAATTCTGATAGGACGGACAAAACGGAGAGTCTTGCCTCTAAGTGAACCAGGCGTTTGGGCTTTGTTGTCTCTATTTATGATATCCAACGAAACAATATGCTTTCACAGTCTCTTCTCAATGTCGATGGTCTCCGTGTCCATCAAGTCAAACTATTCAATGGAATCTACTATATCCGCTTCGACTACATAAATGGGATCTCGGACAAACCTCTGAATACATTCACTGTTGTGCTAGGGAGGCTGATACAACCCATATCTTTGTCTCATGTCTACATATCAAAACGTTTTGGGATCAAGTGTTTGACTAGCTTAGTACCCTGACCAAGGGTACTTTTGAGTGGGATCCTAGAAAGATTATATTGGGCCATTTAAATAGACTCCCTCCATCACTGAGGGACGTTTACTACTTTGCTGTAGGAGTTGCATGTTTAGAAATTGCCCATGAGTGGCTCCGGAACAGGCATCTCTAACCTTGTCAGTAATAAGAGCTACTTATGTTCAATGAATATCCTCATGAGCTGCAAATATTATTAGAAATGTAACAGTGATCCTTTCAGTGTCTAAGACTCTAAGCTAAGGTTGCTAGTAGTATTGTCAACATTCTCTCTCAATGTGGAATGCCTCTACATGGTTAATACATAACAGCCATAGGTGTAATGCACCTGGCACCAAGCTAATAATATAGTAATAAATCTGCCCAACTCCATTGGAAAAATAAATTCCACTCAACATCAGCTTTAAGTGGATTTTGAAAATCCAACCACTTTTCTCCACACATCAGCTTATGAGTCACAGACACATGCTTTTCAAATCTGGTATACATATACCAAGCACATGCTTCTAATTTAGTTGACTAGGCTGCGCTCTGGAGAGCTACTTACCCGTAGCTGGAGAGCTACCAGTAACTCATGAGCTACTCGTTGGAGAAGCCTGCTCCAGAAGAATTCACTGAATTCAAGGGTGTGGGGGTAGGAGAATATTTATGTATAGGGCATAGACATGTCTATACTTCAGCATGATCCCGCCGTCATAACTTGATAAAAATGTGGTATCCTTTAATGATTCACTAGCGTTGTTTGTTCCTGGTTATGCTAATGAAATGCTATAAGAATGAATTTACAGCCTATCTCCACGATGATTCCCCTTATTCCCTTGATTGCCTTGCTATTCTTCCATTTTGCTTTGTTTTGCATGTTTTTCTTTGTATTCTGCTGTTTCCAATTTCGTCTGTTTTGCTCCCTTGTCTGGATGATATCTACAATTTTTTTTAAAGTAGGTGAAGAGTAGGGGCAGTGCTATTTTACCACCTTAGAGAGTGGTAAACAGTTGTTTGCCACAGGAACGTTAAAGACATGCCACATTTGGCAGGCAATGTAGCAGCATGTGTTCACATCTTTACAGTAAACAACAGAACATAGCACAATTAACGCACACAAAGATAAAAGCATATTTAAAACATAACAGAGTGTATCAGACCAAACCAATCAAAACAGAGCACACCAATACTACTGCAAATGACATTACAAAAATTCAGCAGAAAAACAAAGCATCATGAAAACCGAGAGAACGCATCCCCACCACAACAAAATACCACAACGAAAAAAAGTGTCAAAAAAGAGAATGAATTTGCAATATATTTTGCTTCATTGTTCTATTTGGAATGTTTTAACTCCTGGAGGCAGATACACCAATATTAGACTATTGTAAGACTGAATTGGAGGAATTTGCGCTCACACTCTTAGGTGGTAAAAAGACAAATGAAAATGACTTGGTGGCTAATAATGGATAATTATTCACGCTATCATATGCCAAAGTAATATTCTGTTAAATATAGTATATTATTTTTCATATCAGAAACTGTGTCTGACAGATGCTCGAGACAGAAGACTTTAGATGCATGTTGAGAAAAAGCAGCAAAATGAAGGAGGGGCTAAATATAATGCAGAGTTGGTGTGCTTGCGCCCATCCTGGTATTTGTACGGCCATGTGGAGGAAAATCGATCTCTTTAAAGCTTTCACTGAAATAAACGGTGTGCCATGTGTTTTTCTCACATTTCTGATATAACACGTTCGTAGAGACGCAGTTACTACTCCATGTTCTGCAGAAAGACCCGGCTGTGCGTGTGCCCTCTGCTGGCACCCTTGCTTCTGTTGTGGTGGCGACCGGTGCCTGAAGGGAGTTGCCAGGGGAGGAGAAGCAGAGGCGAAGCCTGCATCCGTCTGCGAATACCCAGTGGGAGTAGGATGCGCGAGCTAGATCCTGATAATGAGGTTTAAGCAGTCCTAGGTACGTGTAATTTCTCCATCGTGAAAATCGCCCTGCTCTCTGCCCTCCCTGCTGCTCCTGTGTCCTTCTGTCACTTCTGAGGCCCAGAGATGCCAATAGACCCCGTCTTGTTCTTGCTGCTCCCCTGCTCGCCGCTATATGAGCACATGAGAGCAGGCGGGGCTTTACTATGGGCGTAGGCGGCACTCAGAGGAAGCTTCTCAAAATGATTTGTAAGAGGCGCTTCTTTACACAGGATGTACCCACTCTGGGAATAATAGGATACCTTAGGGTGTGTGCTCATAGTGCAATAAACAGACCACGCTGTTGTCTTAAGCGTAAAAGGCCATTTATTAGGACCAGGCTGCATAACAGTAAACAATAACCAAAACAACATTACATCAATAACAAATCCCCACATCACTCTTCAACCCTTCACTCCTTTCACCCACTCCAAACTCACATTTTGTACCACTCCATGCCCCTTCCGTTCCTCATCCATCATTTCACAAACCTTCAAGCATCCTCCCCGATATCATCTTCCATTTCACTCATGCCTCCATTACCCCCACCTCGTTCACTCTTCCCCCCCCCCCCCCCCCGAGGGATGGGTGTGCCCGCTAATGATTCCCCCCACCCCTCCAAAGTGTATCGGTCTAGTGGTTAGCCGCGTAGATCAACCAGAGACCCCAACCCGGAACCATACACCAACATTGTAGCACCTTCTGGCCAGGCGTGGCCAGAAGGCTTTAAATAAAGGGACCGGAGTCGCTCAGGACTTCCGGTCCATACCAGTGGCCATGTGTCCGTGTCTGTACCTTTGCTAAGACGCCATAGCATAACTAGCTATCCTCATAGCCTTTACCCTGGTTCTGAGGCTACACCCCCCCCAACACTGGCGACAAAGGTGTGGGCGTGCGGGACCCCTCACCTCTGCTACAGATTCCTCGGCTGCCGATTGAGAGTCCGGTGACTCCCGCTGTGTAGGATCCACGCTGCCGGTGCATCGGTGTGCGCGTCGTCGCCCGCAAGCTGCTTCAGGTGAGCGCTGCCTTCACTCCCTGCATCAGCGCTCTGCTTCAGTCGGGGACGCTCTGGCTCACGCTGTCCCAAGGCCCCGCACGCGCTAGATTTGGGAGCATGCAGAGGCCTGCGCTCCTCACGGAGAGGCGCGCATGTGCGTTGAAGACCTCCGCCTGAGCTAATTGCCAGCGCTCAGAGATAACAAAGACCCCCAGCGGTCAGTGCATACCGCGCACCCAGAGACAGTTGTCAGACCCACGGCAATCCAAAAGCCAACAAGCATTGGCAAATCCACAAAGCATCTACAAAGTACCCTCAAACACTGGTGTAGGAATGTACTGTTGCACTATCAAGCAGTGAGAATGTTTCCCAAGTGAGCAGCAGGAAGAGGCCACGGGACATCCAACAGACAGCAAATCGCAGGCACGAAGAAGGGCAGAGTGAGGTGCTACAAGATCACCAGGAAGTGGTGGACAACTCAAAAAAAAAAAAACAGACACAATAGGGGGATAACATCACATGAAGAAAGGAGTAAGGTGGGCCAGAACACGGAACGCGTCACACCAAATCACAGGCAGTGATAAGAACAGGCACAACAGGCAACGGAGCCACGAAGCACAGCAATGACGGACCAAACAGGGGCAGCAGCGGCCCCATTGCAAGCAGCAGCAACAGCTCCAGCAACGCCGGTGCATTCCCAAGTGAGCACGCTACCGCCGTTCAGCGAACTAATTGATCCTGCCACTGCATCCCCAAGGTGGAACGTGTGGGTTGGCCGGCTGGACAATTATTTCACTGCCACCAGAGAAACGGATGGCGCCGTCAAGAGGTCGTTGCTGCTACACTTCGCAGGGGATGAGATATACAAGCTCTTCAAGCACCTACCGAACACGGGAGCCCCCACAGACTACGACGCGGCAGTGAGGGCACTTAATGCCCATTTTGACCCGCAATTAAACCCCGATTACGAACGCTTTAAACTGCGGCAGGCCCGTCAAAGAGAAGGAGAGTCAATGGATGCGTTCCACGCACGTTTGAGAGAATTAGCCAGCACGTGCACGGAGGATGATCCAGTCAAGGAAGTACGCGCACAGCTTATCCAAGGCTGCCGAAACAAGACACTGAGAACGCTCATCCTTCGACAATCCAGGATCTCGTTGGAAGATATGCTTGTCCTGGCATGGTCACATGACCTGTCCGAGGCCCGGTCCACAGCGATGGAAGCGGCGCTCATGCCCACAGCAAGCTCTGCAGTAGCCATCAAGACAGAACGGGTAGATGCAGCATACACCCCAGGGTGTGGCAGCCGAGGGCGGTGGCCCACAAGAAGACCGCGGCAGTCTCAGTGCGGATATTGCGGCAAAGAAGAACATGCCCCAAACGAGTGCCCGGATCGAGGAAAGACTTGTTCGAAGTGCAGAATTCCGAATCACTTCTCCAGTGTATGCCGAGGGGGCATGCGGGGCAGAGGGAGCGCTGGACGACGACCACTGACCAAAGCAGAAAGACACCTCTCGCTTGAGGAACCCGACTCGCCACGGACGCTGAAGGTGTCCCCGTAACACAGAAGATACCTCGAAGACCCATCCACTGACGAAGAGGAGGAATGCCTCCTCATATCATTCGCAAGCGACCTGAAACGGAGGCGACGTCCTCAACCGACATGTGCAATTGAGATCGCAGAATCCCCCGTCACAGCCCTAATTGACACCGGAGCCTCGGTCAATGTGATGGGGAGCCAACACTACAAGAGATTAAACCCAAGACCCCAACTCACACCGTCTAAGGTAAAAATTCTAACGTATGGCAGTCAGACGCCCCTGCCGCTAAAAGGGAAAATGACAGTACAAGTGAAGTCAGAAAGTCATGAAGTGACAACTACGTTCCACGTTGTTGACAAAGAGGCAGATATCCTGGTGGGGAGCCACACTGCGGAAGACCTAAGCCTGGTGATGTTTGCAAATGCAGTAAGAGTACTCCAAACAGAAGACATCCTGGAACTATTTCCACAGTTGTTCAAAGGGCTATGGAGCATGAAACGACCTCCGGTGCGACTGCACATCGACACGTCAGTGAAACCAGTGGCCCTACGGCACAGACGCATCCCATTCCATCTACGGCCATTGGTGGAGCAAGAGTTAATCAAACTCGAACAGCAAGGGGTGATAGAGAAAGTGACCGGACCCACTCCCTGGGTGTCACCTATGGTCATCGCTGAGAAGCCGAAACAGCCAGGGCAGATCAGGCTCTGTATAGACATGCGCAAGCCTAACCAGGCAATACGTCGGGAGAGGCATTTAACACCAACCGTAGACGACATCCTCGCAGACCTCAATGGGTCCCAATGGTTTTCAAAATTAGACCTCAACGCAGGATAGCACCAATTGAGGTTGGCTGAGGAAAGCAGGTACATAACTACTTTTTCGACACACCTGGGGCTCAGACGATACAAAAGACTGAGTTTCGGAATATCATCGGCTGCAAAGATCTTTCAAAACGCAGTCCGGGAGGTCCTGTCAGGGCTTCTAGGGGTGTTAAATGTCAGTGACGACATCCTGATTCATTCCGCAACCCTGGAAGACCATCACCGGCGGCTCAGAGCCACGCTCCATCGCCTTGCGGAACAAGGGGTGACTCTACACAAAGAGAAGTGTCAGTTCTTCAAAAAGACCATCGAATTCTTTGGATACGTGTTCAGCCAAGACGGTGTCAAAGTGGACCCCCGGAAGTCGCAAGCAATTCAGCTAGCTCCAGCCCCCACCACGGCGTCAGAAGTCCGAAGTTTTCTAGGTATGGCAACGTACTGTGGGAGATTCATACCCAACCTCGCAACGGTCGCTGAGCCATTACGAAACCTGATGAAGAAAGACAGTGTGTGGAAGTGGGGCTCGGAAGAACAAGATGCCTTTAGCAAGGTAAAATCAACACTACTAGAGAAGACGACTATGGCATACTTCGACACCAAGCGACCAACTGAACTAATAGTGGACGCCAGCCCTGTAGGCCTTGGAGCGTTGCTGTCCCAGGAAACAAACCCAGGAACGTGGGTCCCACTTGCGTTCGCCAGCAAATCTCTGACGGCAACGCAGACAAGATACTCCCAAATTGAACGGGAAGCACTGGCCATCAAGTGGGCCTGCAACAACTTTCACCTAAACCTTAGCGGGCACCCATTCCGCGTGGTAACGGATCACCAACCCCTGGTCCCGCTATTCAAAGGGACTGCACCTCACCCACCACTGCGAATCAAACGGTGGCCGATCCAACTCCAACATTACCAATTTGATCTAGTTTACAGGCCTGGTGCCAAAAATCCAGCTGACTTTTTGTCACGCCACCCAGCTGTCATCCCTGAAGAAACCCACGACCAAGAGCAACTGACGGAGGAATTCGTCAACATGGTCACCCAGTGGGCGTGCCCGCAAGCCCTAACTCTGTCAGAAATTGAAACACACACCCAGTCCGACAAAGTTCTGAAGAAGGTGCTGGAAGCGGTACAGAAAGGCTCGTGGGCAGGGTTTCTCCAGGACGTCAGTGGATGGACCGAAACGGACCGAGCTCGCCTTGGGAAGGTGTGGTGAGTCCATGAAGAGCTGAGCGCCGCAACAAACGGAGTGGTGTTAAGAGGCTCGCGCATTGTCATGCCACTAACCCTCCAGGACCAAGTAACTGCCCTAGCCCACGAGGGTCAACAAGGCACCAGGAGGATGAAAGCCAGGTTGAGGGAGAAGGTCTGGTTCCCAAGTCTGGAAGAAATCGTAGAAGAGTTTGTACGCAGGTGCCGGGTGTGTCAATTGACAGAAGCTCCAGCCCCGGTGATCACTGAGGAACCGGCGCTGTCACCCTGGTCATGGCTCAGTCTCGACTTCAGGAGTTTCCCCGATGGGCGAGTGACAGCTGTCCTGATAGATGGATACACGAAATATCCAGTGATGGAAGTACTACTGTCAATTGCGTTCGACCACCTACTGCCAATGCTGGACAAGACATTCGCACTCTTCGGACTACCGCACGTGGTCAAAATAGACAATGGGCCCCCGTTCCAAGGGCGCGAGTTCAGGGACTTCCTGGCGCGCTTAGGCGTCAAACATCACCGCATCACGCCCCAGTGGCCGCAAGCAAACGGAGAGGCCGAAAGGTTCATGCAGACACTGAATAAAGTGCTACGAATATCTGTGGCTGAACAGTCCGAACCCGGAAGTCGTGCTTCAAAGGTTCCTGCGGGAATACCGGAGCACTCCGCACTGCACCACTCAAAGGTCTCTGTGGTCGCTGATGCTAGCTGGGCAACGGCGGGATAACATTCCCGTGGCAGATAACTGGGAGCCTGAGCCATACGATCCCGTGGGCACGCAGGCAAGGAGAATAGCCAATAATGAAAAGGCGAACAGGAGGAGACGATCACAAGTTCGGCCAATGACACCAGGCTGCGTAGTTCTAGTAAGAAATCATCATAGCGGAGGGAAATTCCGCACACCTTATGAACCAGGACTATGGGCAGTCAAGAGCGTGAAGGGCACGGCAGTAACAGCCGAAAGAGATGGGGAAGTCATCACTCGAAACATCTCGTGGTTCAAGAGGGTGCCTGACTTACGAGGAGAGAGGCCAATGGTCGAGGAGGTCCCCTACAGGAACCATGGTCAGCTAGGGGAAAGCCCAAGCGCGACAAGTGACCCGAGTATGAACGGAACAAGTCAGGAGAGTCCCAGGGATCTTAATCCGGAGGAAAGATCGTGTGTGGAAGAGCCAACAAACCCAAGAGATGACAACCAACGACATCGGTACAACCTGAGGCCCCATCTGAAGCCCAATCAAAGACTCACTGACTATGTGTGTTAATTTCATTTTGTTCATTCAGACTGATTTGGGATGGGATGTAGCGGTCTAGTGGTTAGCCGCGTGGATCAACCAGAGACCCCAACCCGGAACCATACACCAACATTGTAGCACCTTCTGGCCAGGCGTGGCCAGAAGGCTTTAAATAAAGGAACCAGAGTCACTTGGGACTTCCGGTCCATACTAGTGGCCATGTGTCCGTGTCTGTACCTTTGCTAAGACGCCATAGCATAACTAGCTACCCTCATTGCCTTTACCCTGGTTCCGAGGCTACCCCCAACACAAAGTACCGCCAACCCCGCAGCCTGACCTAAACTGGCACGCTATGCCAACCCCGTCCCCAACCCCTAAAACTGCAGGGTGAGTGGGTGGCCTTCGCTAAATCCCTCCCGATGGTGCCGAGTGCAGGAAGAGGAAGTCGCCTTCCTCCCCTGCGCTCTTATACCCACCCCCTAACTCCACCCCTTGACCCTGCCTGGTTCTACCCCTGCGCAAAAGACCCTGGAGAAGACTAGTATGCGACTCTGCTTCCCCCAGGGCCCAGCATCGCGCAATAAACAGACCACGCTGTTGTCTTAAGCGTAAAAGGCCATTTATTAGGACCAGGCTGCATAACAGTAAACAATAACCAAAACAACATTACATCAATAACAAATCCCCACATCACTCTTCAACCCTTCACTCCTTTCACCCACACCAAACTCCCATTTTGTACCACTCCATGCCCCTTCCGTTCCTCATCCATTTCACAAACCTCCAAGCATCCTCCCCGATATCATTTTCCCTTTCACTCATGCCTCCATTACCCCCACCTCGTTCACTCTCCCCCCCCCGAGGGATGGGCTTGCCCGCTAATGACTTCCCCCACCCCTCCAAAGTACCGCCAACCAGGTAAACCCCTTTAGGGCGGTTACCTGCCCCCCCCACCGGACTGGACAGCCCCACGCGTCCCTGCCCACTCAAGCATCCCTGCCCACTCAAGCATCCCTGCAACACCAAATTGCCTCATTCCAGAGCTTGCTGACCACATCTCTCATCTCCATCATGTAATACGCGTTCCCCATTCTGGACAGATGCACTCCCTCATCCCTAAACAGTAGCGGTTCCTCAACTCGCAGTCCAGGGTGAGCAATAACCTTAATGTCCTTGTCCCCGCAAAAAACTTGCATCGCCCTGTTAAGCTTCCGTCGTGCTTTCTCAATAGCCCCATGTTTGATAGCACCCTTCCATATTTTTCTCGGAACAAATTCAGTCCAGGCAATGCAGGTCCCTGCCAGCCTGTGCTTCAAAACCTCCAAGTCTCTTTGCATCAGCTGTAAGAGTGCCAAACGCGACAGCCGCACCAAATCGTTCTCTCCCAAATGGATGATCAACAGATCAGGGCATCCCTTCTGTGGGACCATCTTCGCGAGCCAGGTAATGCCCCCCATCGCATTCCCCCTTTTACCCACCAGTGCACCTCATTATGTTGTCCTTTGAGTCCCAGGTTACAGCCGTACACCTGTTGCTCCGCATACTTTGAAGCCCAATGCACGAAAGAATGCCCCACAATCCACGTGACCGTCTTGGCCCCAGGTCCCCCCACGCAACCTACGAAAGAAAAAGATGTTAGAAAGACGTATTAAACCAGCCACCCCATCCACCAACGCCCCAGCTCCGCTCACCCAGCTCTTCACTTCCGAACATACCGCTCACAGCCCGGGACTTCCATCTCCCAATCTGCCAAATCCTATCCCAGGACCACCCCAGCCGGGCCGCCTCTGTCGCCGCCCCAATACGGAACGAGTGTGTCCCAAAACCCGCTGGCTCCAAAGCCCAAGCGCACTAAAGCCATATGCAGCACCGACAGCAACTGCCCCGCCGTCACCCTATTACCTGGCATGTGACAAAATATCTCGCCACTCACAGCCTGCGTGAAAAGCACAAACGACCTCCATTCAGCCACCGGGCACACATTTATTAGGATCAGGCTGCTTAACAGTAAACAATAACCAAAACAACATTACATCAATAACAAATCCCCACATCACTCTTCAACCCTTCACTCCTTTCACCCACTCCAAACTCACATTTTGTACCACTCCATGCCCCTTCCATTGCTCATCCATTTCACAAACCTTCAAGCATCCTCCCCGATATCATCTTCCATTTCACTCATGCCTCCATTACCCCCACCTCGTTCACTCTTCCCCCCCGAGGGATGGGTGCTCCCGCTAATGACTCCCCCCACCCCTCCAAAGTGTAGCGGTCTAGTGGTTAGCCGCGTAGATCAACCAGAGACCCCAACCCGGAACCATACACCAACATTGTAGCACCTTCTGGCCAGGCGTGGCCAGAAGGCTTTAAATAAAGGGACCGGAGTCGCTCAGGACTTCCGGTCCATACCAGTGGCCATGTGTCCGTGTCTGTACCTTTGCTAAGACGCGATAGCATAACTAGCTACCCTCATAGCCTTTACCCTGGTTCCGAGGCTACACCCCCCCAACACTGGCAACGAAAGTGTGGGCGTGCAGGACCCCTCACCTCTGCTACAGATTCCTCGGCTGCCGATTGAGAGTCCGGTGACTCCCGCTGTGTAGGATCCACGCTGCCGGTGCATCGGTGCATCGGTGTGCGCGTCGTCGCCCGCAAGCTGCTTCAGGTGAGCGCTGCTTTCACTCCCTGCATCAGCGCTCTGCTCCAGTCGGGGACGCTCTGGCTCACGCTGTCCCAAGGCCCCGCACGCGCTAGATTTGGGAGCGTGCAGAGGCCAGCGCTCCTCACGGAGAGGCGCACATGTGCGTTGAAGACCTCCGCCTGAGCTAATTGCCAGCGCTCAGAGATAACAAAGACCCCCAGCGGTGAGTGCATACCGCGCACCCAGAGACAGTTGTCAGACCCACGGCAATCCAAAAGCCAACAAGCATTGGCAAATCCACAAAGCATCTACAAAGTGCCCTCAATCACTGGTGTAGGAATGTACTGTTGCACTATCAAGCAGTGAGAATGTTTCCCAAGTGAGCAGCAGGAAGAGGCCACGGGACATCCAACAGACAGCAAATCGCAGGCACGAAGAAGGGCAGAGTGAGGTGCTACAAGATCACCAGGAAGTGGTGGACAACTCCAAAAACAAAACAAAAAACAGACACAATAGGGGGATAACATCACATGAAGAAAGGAGTAAGGTGGGCCAGAACACGGAACGCCTCACACCAAATCACAGGCAGTGATAAGAACAGGCACAACAGGCAACGGAGCCACGAAGCACAGCAATGACGGACCAAACAGGGGCAGCAGCGGCCCCATTGCAAGCAGCAGCAACAGCTCCAGCAACGCCGGTGCATTCCCAAGTGAGCGCGCTACCGCCGTTCAGCGAACTAACTGCATCCCAAAGGTGGAACGTGTGGGTTGGCCGGCTGGACAATTATTTCACTGCCACCAGAGAAACAGATGGCGCCGTCAAGAGGTCGTTGCTGCTACACTTCGCAGGGGATGAGATATACAAGCTCTTCAAGCACCTACCGAACACGGGAGCCCCCACAGACTACGACGCGGCAGTGAAGGCACTTAATGCCCATTTTGACCCGCAATTAAACCCCGATTACGAACGCTTTAAACTGCGGCAGGCCCGTCAAAGAGAAGGAGAGTCAATGGATGCGTTCCACGCACGTTTGAGAGGGTTAGCCAGCACGTGCACGGAGGATGATCCAGTCAAGGAAGTACGCACACAGCTTATCCAAGGCTGCCGAAACAAGACAATCCAGGATCTCGTTGGAAGATATGCTTGTCCTGGCACGGTCACATGACCTGTCCGAGGTCCGGTCCACAGAGATGGAAGCGGCGCTCATGCCCACAGTAAGCTCTGCAGTAGCCATCAAGACAGAACGGGTAGATGCAGCATACACCCCAGGGTGTGGCAGCCGACGGCGGTGGCCCACAAGAAGACCGCGGCAGTCACAGTGCGGATATTGCGGCAAAGAAGAACATGCCCCAAACGAGTGCCCGGATCGAGGAAAGACTTGTTCGAAGTGCAGAATTCCGAATCCCTTCTCCAGTGTATGCCGAGGGGGCATGCAGGGCAGAGGGAGCGCTGGACGATGACCACTGACCAAAGCAGTAAGACACCTCTCGCTTGAGGAACCCGACTCGGCACGGACGCTAAAGGTGTCCCCGTAACACAGAAGATACCTCGAAGACCCATCCACTGACGAAGAGGAGGAATGCCTCCTACAATCATTCGCAAGCGACCTGAAACGGAGGCGACGTCCTCAACCGACATGTGCAATTGAGATCGCAGGATCCCCCGTCACAGCCCTAATTGACACCGGAGCCTCGGCCAATGTGATGGGGAGCCAACACTACAAGAGATTAAACCCAAGACCCCAACTCACACCGTCTAAGGTAAAAATTCTAACGTATGGCAGTCAGACGCCCCTGCCGCTAAAAGGGAAAATGACAGTACAAGTGAAGTCAGAAAGTCATGAAGTGACAGCTACGTTCACCCTTGTTGACAAAGAGGCAGATATCCTGGTGGGGAGCTACACTGCGGAAGACCTAAGCCTGGTGATGTTTGCAAATGCAGTAAGAGTACTCCAAACAGAAGACATCCTGGAACTATTTCCACAGTTATTCAAAGGGCTATGGAGCATGAAACGACCTCCGGTGCGACTGCACATCGACACGTTAGTGAAACCAGTGGCCCTACGGCACAGACGCATCCCATTCCATCTACGGCCATTGGTGGAGCAAGAGTTAATCAAACTCGAACAGCAAGGGGTGATAGAGAAAGTGACCTGACCCACTCCCTGGTTGTCACCTATGGTCATCGCTGAGAAGCCGAAACAGCCAGGGCAGATCAGGCTCTGTATAGACATGCGCATGCCTAACCAGGCAATACGTCGGGAGAGGCATTTAACACCAACCGTAGACGACATCCTCGCAGACCTCAATGGGTCCCAATGGTTTTCCAAATTAGACCTCAACGCAGGATAGCACCAATTGAGGTTGGCTGAGGAAAGCAGGTACATAACTACTTTTTCGACACACATGGGGCTCAGACGATACAAAAGACTGAGTTTCGGAATATCATCGGCTGCCAAGATCTTTCAAAACTCAGTCCGGGAGGTCCTGTCAGGGCTTCAAGGGGTGTTAAATGTCAGTGACGACATCCTGATTCATTCCGCAACCCTGGAAGACCATCACCGGCGGCTCAGAGCCACGCTCCATCGCCTTGCGGAACACGGGGTGACTCTACACAAAGAGAAGTGTCAGTTCTTCAAAAAGACCATCGAATTCTTTGGATACGTGTTCAGCCAAGACGGTGTCAAAGTGGACCCCTGGAAGTCGCAAGCGATTCAACTAGCTCCAGCCCCCGCCACGGCGTCAGAAGTCCGAAGTTTTCTAGGTAGGGCAACGTACTGTGGGAGATTCATACCCAACCTCGCAACGGTCGCTGAGCCATTACGAAACCTGATGAAGAAAGACAGTGTGTGGAAGTGGGGCTCGGAAGAACAAGAAGCCTTCAGCAAGGTAAAATCCACACTACTAGAGAAGACGACTATGGCATACTTCGACACCAAGCGACCAGCTGAACTAATAGTGGACGCCAGCCCTGTAGGCCTTGGAGCGTTGCTGTCCCAGGAAACAAACCCAGGACCGTGGGTCCCACTTGCGTTCGCCAGCAAATCTCTGACGGCAACGCAGACAAGATACTCCCAAATTGAACGGGAAGCACTTGCCATCAAGTGGGCCTGCAACAACTTTCACCTATACATCAGCGGGCGCCCATTCCGCGTGGTAACGGATCACCAACCCCTGGTCCCGCTATTCAAAGGGACTGCTCCTAACCACCACCGCGGATCGAACGGTGGCCGATCCAACTCCAACATTACCAATTTGATCTAGTTTACAGGCCTGGTGCCAAACATCCAGCTGACTTTTTGTCACGCCACCCAGCTGTCATCCCTGAAGAAACCCATGACCAAGAGCAACTGACGGAGGAATTCGTCAACATGGTCACCCACTGGGCGTGCCCGCAAGCCCTAACTCTGTCAGAAATTGAAACGCCCACCTAGTCCGACAAAGTTCTGAAGAAGGTGCTGGAAGCGGCACAGAAAGGCTCGTGGGCAGGGTTTCTCCAGGACGTCAGTGGATGGACCGAAACGGACCGAGCTCGCCTTCGGAAGGTGTGGCGAGTCCATGAAGAGCTGAGCGCCGCAGCAAACGGAGTGGTGTTAAGAGGCTCGCGCACTG
Source organism: Triturus cristatus (assembly GCF_964204655.1). NCBI lineage: Eukaryota > Metazoa > Chordata > Amphibia > Caudata > Salamandridae > Triturus > Triturus cristatus. The sequence continues at coordinate 944,666,152 of NC_140590.1, read as the reverse complement.
TCATGCCACTAACCCTCCAGGACCAAGTAACTGCCCTAGCCCACGAGGGTCACCAAGGCACCAGGCGGATGAAAGCCAGGTTGAGGGAGAAGGTCTGGTTCCCAAGTCTGGAAGAAATCGTAGAAGAGTTTGTACGCAGGTGCCGGGCGTGTCAATTGACAGAAGCTCCAGCCCCGGTGATCACTGAGGAACCGGCGCCGTTACCCTGGTCATGGCTCAGTCTCGACTTCAGGAGTTTCCCCGATGGGCGAGTGACAGCTGTCCTGATAGATGGATACACGAAATATCCAGTGATGGAAGTACTACTGTCAACTGCGTTCGACCACCTACTGCCAATGCTGGACAAGACATTCGCACTCTTCGGACTACCGCACGTGGTCAAAACGGACAATGGGCCCCCGATCCATGGGCGCGAGTTCAGGGACTTCCTGGCGCGCTTAGGCGTCAAACATCACTGCATCACGCCCCAGTGGCCGCAAGCAAACGGAGAGGCCGAAAGGTTCATGCGGACACTGAATAAAGTGCTACGAATATCTGTGGCTGAACAGTACGAACCCGGAAGTGGCGCTTCAAAGGTTCCTGCGGGAATACCGGAGCACTCCGCACTGCACCACTCAAAGGTCTCTGTGGTCACTGATGCTAGCTGGGCAACGGCGGGATAACATTCCCGTGGCAGATAACTGGGAGCCTGAGCCATACGATACCGTGGGCACGCAGGCAAGGAGAATAGCCAATAATGAAAAGGCGAGCAGGAGGAGACGATCACAAGTTCGGCCAATGACACCAGGCTGCGTAGTTCTAGTAAGAAATCATCATAGCGGAGGGAAATTCCGCACACCTTATGAACCAGGACTATGGGCAGTCAAGAGCGTGAAGGGCACAGCAGTAACAGCCGAAAGAGATGGGGAAGTCACCACTCGAAACATCTCGTGGTTCAAGAGGGTGCCTGACTTACGAGGAGAGAGGCCAATGGTCGAGGAGGTCCCCTACAGGAACCATGGTCAGCTAGGGGAAAGCCCAAGCGCGACAAGTGACCCGAGTATGAACGGAACAAGTCAGGAGAGTCCCAGGGATCTTAAACCGGAGGAAATATTGTGTGTGGAAGAACCAACAAACCCAAGAGATGACAACCAACGACATCGGTACAACCTGAGGCCCCATCTGAAGCCCAATCAAAGACTCACTGACTATGTGTGTTAATTTCATTTTGTTAATTCAGACTGATTTGAGATGGGATGTAGCGGTCTAGTGGTTAGCCACGTAGATCAACCAGAGACCCCAACCCGGAACCATACACCAACATTGTAGCACCTTCTGGACAGGCGTGGCCAGAAGGCTTTAAATAAAGGAACCGGAGTCACTTGGGACTTCCGGTCCATACCAGTGGCCATGTGTCCGTGTCTGTACCTTTGCTAAGACGCCATAGCATAACTAGCTACCCTCATAGCCTTTACCCTGGTTCCGAGGCTACCCCCAACACAAAGTACCGCCAACCCCGCAGCCTGTCTGGCACGCTATGCCAACCCCGTCCCCAACCCCTAAAACTGCAGGGTGGGTGGGTGGCCTTCGCTAAATCCCTCCCGATGGTGCCGAGTGCAGGAAGAGGAAGTCGCCTTCCTCCCCTGCGCTCTTATACCCACCCCCTAACTCCATCCCTTAACCCTGCCTGGTTCTACCCATGCGCAAAAGACCCTGGGGGAAGACTAGTATGCGACTCTGCTTCCCCCAGGGCCCAGCATCGCGCAATAAACAGACCACGCTGTTGTCTTAAGCGTAAAATGCCATTTATTAGGACCAGGCTGCATAACAGTAAACAATAACCAAAACAACATTACATCAATAACAAATCCCCACATCACTCTTCAACCCTTCACTCCTTTCACCCACTCCAAACTCACATTTTGTACCACTCCATGCCCCTTCCGTTCCTCATCCATTTCACAAACCTCCAAGCATCCTCCCCGATATCATTTTCCATTTCACTCATGCCGCCATTACCCCCACCTCGTTCACTCTCCCCCCCCGAGGGATGGGCTTGCCCGCTAATGACTCCCCCCAACCCTCCAAAGTACCGCCAACCAGGTAAACCCCTTTAGGGCGGTTACCTGCCCCCCCCCCCTGGACTGGACAGCCCCACGCGTCCCTGCCCACTCAAGCGTCCCTGCCCACTCAAGCATCCCTGCAACACCTAATTGCCTCATTCCAGAGCTTGCTGACCACATCTCTCATCTCCATCATGTAATACGCGTTCCCCATTCTGGACAGATGCACTCCGTCATCCCTAAACAGTAGCGGTTCCTCAAGTCACAGTCCAGGGTGAGCAATAACCTTAATGTCCTTGTCCCCACAAAAAACTTGCATCGCCCTGTTAAGCTTCCGTCGTGCTTTCTCAATAGCCCCATGTTTGATAGCACCCTTCCATATTTTTCTCGGAACAAATTCAGTCCAGGCAATGCAGGTCCCTGCCAGCCTGTGCTTCAAAACCTCCAAGTCTCTTTGCATCAGCTGTAAGAGCGTCAAACGCGACAGCCGAACCAAATCGTTCTCTCCCAAATGGATGATCAACAGATCAGGGCATCCCTTCTGTGAGACCATCTTCGCGAGCCAGGGCAATAGTGCCCCCCATCGCATTCCCCCTTTTACCCACCAGTGCACCTCATTATGTTGTCCTTTGAGTCCCAGGTTACGGCCGTACACCTGTTGCTCCGCATACTTTGAAGCCCAATGCACGAAAGAATGCCCCACAATCCACGTGACCGTCTTGGCCCCAGGTCCCCCCACGCAACCTACGAAAGAAAAAGATGTTAGAAACACGTATTAAACCAGCCACCCCATCCACCAACGCCCCAGCTCCGCTCACCCAGCCCTTCACTTCCGAACATACCGCTCACAGCACCGGGACTTCCATCTCCCAATCTGCCAAATCCTATCCCAGGACCACCCCAGCCGGGCCGCCTCTGTTGCAGCCCCAATACGGAACGAGTGTGTCCCAAAACCCGCTGGCTCCACAGCCCAAGCGCACTAAAGCCATATGCAGCACCGACAGCAACTGCCCCGCCGTCACCCTATTACCTGGCATGTGACAAAATATCTCGCCACTCACAGCCTGCGTGAAAAGCACAAACGACCTCCATTCAGCCGCCGGGCACACACACCCACAACCATTCTCGCTCAACCAAACCCACTTACCCCGCCCCAACTGATCTGTTTTGGACTGACCCAACCAAATCCCCTGTCGCCCGGCATCCAACCTGATCTCCTCATACCGCCTATCAGCCAACGCCCGCGTGCCCAACAACTCAGAGACCCGAAACGCCCCAAAAAAAATCAAAATCATGCACAAACAGAAAATTCGGACCTCAAACTCATCATAACAACAGAGCGGCAAAACCGCAACCAACCTGACCAACACTTCAAACATTATGGCCTCCAGCAGAACCCTCCCCCCCGTTCTCTCCCTGCCCCAACCTCTGAGCGCCCTACTTATAATCAAATTTTTCGCAGGGTCAAAACCAAAAAGCAAACAGCAATAAAACGACACTCCTGCCAATTTCCCTGAAATAGTCGCAGCCGACAGCTCCTTGTCAATGCAATGCAATACAAACTGTAACACTCCTTGCTCCACTGCTGTGTGTTCCCCAAAAGCAGAATCCCCGCGCCATCCCATAAAGGATCCAAACTCAGCCCATGCCAGTCTGTAGGTCCGCCTGGTGGTAGCAGCAATAGAGTTCTCAACTAGGCCTATCAGCCTCACTCCCCCTAGGCCCAGATGCCGTCCGGCAGCACGGTCTTGTACAGATCCGCTCCTGGTGCCAACCGCCGGATCCGCTGCCACTGCGAACGAGACAAAGCATCCGCAATGTCATTATTCGCTCCAGGAACATGCTTGGCTCGAAAAACCACATTCAACCGTAAACATTTCAACATGAAACCCCTCAGCAAGCGCAGCACCCTCAGGTTCCTTGCCCTCTGTCGGTTGACCAACTCGGGCACAGTCATATTGTCCACATGGAACAACACCGCCCTGTTCTAAAACTCGGGACCCCACACTTCAAGAGCCACCAGCAAGGGAAAGAATTCCAAAAACGCAATCCTCCTCCCCTGCTTCATCCAATGATCCGGCCAGGTCTCCGCGCACCACCTACCATCCCAGAAAATTCCAAAACCAGCTGCCCCAGCCGCATCTGAGTAAATTTGTCCTTGCCAAACCATTTTTTCATCCACAAAGTCCAAGGACACCCTATTGAAATCTGTCAGGAACGTCAGCAATGTCCTCAAATCCGCCCGCACCCCCATGGAGATCCGGACCCTGTGGTGTGGAAGAACCGCCCTGGCAGAACGTCCGACCCGCCCTGACTACCCTGCACGTGAAGTTCAAGAAACCCAGCAGTTGTTGCACCGCCCTCAACACAATCCTCTTCTCTCCAATCACCCATAGGAGGCACGCCCGAATTTCCGACACCTTCGAGGCTGGGAGCCGAGCTGTCAACTGGGTGGAATCCAGCTCAATGCCCAAGAATGTCAAGATACAGCACGGCCCACTTGTCTTCCCATGGGCCACTGGTAATCCAAACTGCTGCGACAACTCTTGGAACTATGCCAGAGCCCTTTCACAACCCCCTGAGCGCGCCTTCCCTAGGAACAGGAAATCATCCAAATAGTGCATGACGTCCCGATGGCCGCTAAGCTGCATAAACGCCCACTGCAAGAAAGTGCTAAACATTTCAAACAACGCGCAGGAAATCGCACACCCCATAGACAGAACTTTGTCCACGAAGATGGCCCCACCAAACTGCATTCCCAGAAGGGAGAAATCCACGGGGTGTATAGGCAGCAGGCGGAAAGCCGACTTCACATCGCATTTCGCCAGTACCGCCCCCGGACCACACACCCGCACAAGGCGGATCGCATCATCCACCGATGCGTAGAGCACCCGTGAATCTTCCTCCGCAATGAAATCATTCACAGACTGTCCCTCCGGCTAAGAAAGGTGATGTATCATGCGAAACTCACCCTCCTCCTTTTTCGGCACCACCCCCAACGGGGAAATAATCAAGTCATCCATAGGCCAGTCATAGAATGGGCCCGCAATTTTCCCCTCCTCCACCTCCTTTTGCAGTTTGGCCGCCACTACCCCCGGCAATTCTTTGGCTGATTTAAGGTTGTCGGCCCACCTCTTCAATCTGGGACCTTGATAGCCTACCCGAAAACCCTCCGTACAACCCCACTGAATCTTCAACGCTGCTTCCCTGTCTGGGTAAAGGGAGAGCCACAGGGCCATCGCCTCTACTTTAACCGGTGTAGGGGCCCTTCTGTCCAGCCTGACCCCTACCTTTCAAGTTTCTCCACTGCTCTGACGGGGTGGCAAGTTTCCCCCCACACTTGGAGCATTCATGCTTGAAATTGCACGGATACCGGGAACAGTAGCCCCTGTTGTAGCTCCAACAGGCCACGGTATTGTAACTGCCTGGCTTGGTGGCCTGTCCTGCGCTACCTGTACTGGCTGCGTTCCCCCCCACCCGCTTAGGGCGGGACGCGGCTGAAAGGACCGATACGTGACCGTCAAACCACTAGCCGTGTGAGTCGATGCTGAGGAATGCGTGGACGCCATCCACTGCATCCACAGTTCTTGATCCACTTCCCCCCAGTGCTTGTCCGGATTCGCGCTAAGCCTAGCCGTAAACTCTTCGTCCGAACTTAGCCATGCGCACCCCCCGAATTGCATTTGGGCCTTCCTGATAATGTCCATGTACATTAGCAACGCTATGGCCCTGTCCAGATGTTTCTCGTAGTATATGCTAGCATAAATGTGAAACGCAGATGTCCAGTTTTCCATGTTCACCGGTACCCTGGGCCGCCTAGTCAACTCACATTCCTCCTCCTTAGAGCCTTCCTTGGCCTGCACTTCCCGGTGTAATAATTTAAACACGCCCACATATTCGGGTTTCCATATCCTGCGCTTAATTTTCTCTGACAAATGCGACCCCAGTGGCATGGCCAAGCCCATGTAGGGCAGCTTCTTCTGGTGTTTGTCCTCCGAATTGTCCCCCTTGTCATCCTTCCCGTCCACCTTATCCGTCTGCACTCCCGCCGTGGACACCGACTTACCTCCTACCTGCTTGTCCACCAGCGTGGGCCTACCCTTCGGTACCCCAATAACCTCACTCACTGAACCCTCTCCCACCTCGATTGACCCTCACGCCTTCTTCCTCCCCCCTTTCGGGCCACTGTCCCAAGCTGCCCACCAAGAACCCTCACCTGCTAGTGATGAGTGTCGCTCTCTGGGCCAGCCTCTGGAGGTGGAAGCCTTGCGTGTCTCCGCTTTCTCCTTCCCAGATGGTTGCCGCTGCACCTGTAATACACCAAGGTCTCCGTTGCCCTTCCCCGTGCTCAGTCCGTCATCGTCATCCCTCACCTCCCCTTCCTCAAGCTCCTCACTCTCATCCTCATAGTCCAACTCAACCTCAGGCTCCAAACCCACAGGCGCCCACAACACCTCTCTCACCGCTCTTTTCACACCTTTGCCACTCACTGCACATGCCCCATGATCCCCCTTCGCACACGACGCCGTTGCCCGCTCCCGCGCCGAAGGGATGGCCGCCGCGGACCGCCCTGCTGCTTCCTGACGGTGACATGGGGCCGTCTTGCGCCCCGCCGTGCACCCCCGCACTCTGCCGACATCCGCCGACTTAGATCCCCCCTACCCCTCAGGTCGCGCCAACCTGAGTGGGCCCCGGCACCATCAGGCCTCAAAGCCGTCCCGGCCGTCCCTACCTGCACCTGCAGCCCTCTGCAGTTCTCCTCCCCCCAGACCTGCCCCTCCTCGCCCTAACCAACTCCTCCTGCTCTTCCCACCTCTCCTCCTCCGACGTGGGAGTAGGTGGCCCCTCAATCTCCTCTTCCCAGACCGCCCCAACCCGGTGCGCACTCCGCTCCGCCCGCCTCACCTCAGAAAGTTGCGCCCAAATGTGCTGTTCACGAATCTGGTCGTCCCACGCCAATGCCTCCCAACTCGGGAGGGGGGGGGGGGGGGGGGCAGTAGCCCTGAAACCCCTGTCCAGGCAGCAAAAACCCAGTCTGTGGTGCCAGCTCCCGGCCAAAATCCCCCCCACCCGACCCCCTTGAGACCACCGACCCCAGCACCCCCGAACCACAAACCGCCAGTACCGGGGTGGATGCCATGGACCCCCTAGAGAGGTCGATAGGGGCGTCCTCCGAGAGCCCTGTGCCCCCAACTGCCCCCCCTGTGCCAGCCCCAGCCCCTACAGCCGTCACCTGTAAGCCACCACTCCCCCCGCCCCCCTCCAAAACTCCTGCCTCCTGAACCGAGTACGTCCCGCCCCCCCACCCCAACCCCCCCCCATTGTAAGGTGGAAATCAGCCTACGTTGTCCGGGGGTCGAAACGTCGACATTCTTAACTAAACCAGCCCGCAAACAACGGACAATTATTTTACTGTGTTTCATTATATGGGCTAGGCCAACAACTGTAACAGCCTATGTGGCTAAATAATAAGCATATTGGATGCCAAATGTGAATTGTTTGATTGCACCAATCCTTTTATCTGTTCACATCACTTCATCCTTCACCAAATTAACATACTTTCCCCAATACCCCCCTTCCTTCTTTCTGGGCACAATTATGCATTCCTGAAAGTATTGTTTCATATATTTGCAAAGATGAGGGTGTGATTAAACAACATCTCTCAGCCATCTAGTGTATGTAATTATTTTTATGTATTGTGAATAATTGTGCTAACGTCCTTGATTCTTAACATTGTTTACTGGGACCGACTTTTTCTGTACTACTGTGCCTGATTACAGAAGAGCAGGATTTTTCTTTAGTGAACAAGTGAATTTAGTGAATGTGAACCTTAAAATGTCTATCTTTTACCCTTGCTAAGTTCTACCATTTCTGATTGACAATACAAAAGTATTTCTAGTACTGTAAAGCTTTTTTACTGCCTTGCAAAGCACATCCTACCTCATCTTGAAAATAATTATTGCTTTTCTTGAAATTGTTACTTACATGCAACTGAGTTCCTCTTGGTTCTAAAAATAAAATAACAAAGCAATAACTTTTTATACAAAACAATTTGTCTTGAATTCAGTCTTTGAGTGTGAGCAATCATTTCTTGCCTGAGTTTGTACAACAAATGCTTAACACAGCCCTCTGATAAGCCTAAGTGCTCAACCACACTACTACAAATAGAGCTTTTAGTATTATCTACTTGAGCCTCCCTGAGACTCTGGGGATAAATTGGCCACATTGCACACTAGCCAGTTTCCTACAGTACATTAGTTGTGAATTAATGGAGCTGACATGAAGAGAACAGTGAGATGATGATCTGCCTGATAGAAAAGATGCAATCTGCTTCAGGTATGTGCCCTGCACTCTGATGTCAATTTTCTGTAGAAGCTGGGGATGGTGAACAGTACCAAAGGCAAGGGAGAGTTCAAGTAACAAGGTGTGCCGGTGCTCCGGTTTTAATCCACTGTTGTTTTAAAAGCATTCCATGTGGGGAAATCGCTGCTGCTTCTGTGCCTCAGCCATACTAGGATCTGGTTTGGTCATCTTAAGGCAGGTTATTTTCTTTGAATGTAGGTATATGTTTTGAGGCAGATATTTCAACTGTTCTATCTTTTTGACCAAAAACAGTGTTTTACTGGGCAGTAGTTAGAAGGATCTCTTGGCTCAAAACCTGTTTGGTTTAGGGAGGGGTTTATGTAAGGCATTTTGAGTTCCTTAGTTGTTGACTCTTCTGACTGGACTGGCTGCAGAGCTAGTCATTGACATGGGTCTGCAGGCAATTCTGCTGACCCATTGAAGGATTGATGAAGGCTTGATGAGATTAAAGGTGAATGACTGTAGATGTTTTTTTCTGTTTTATTATCTGGTGAACTGTATTGAGCGTCTGGAATTGTGGTTGAGCAGGGGGAAGGGATGGAAGAGGAGTCAAATTGGTGGGTGAGACGTAATGCAGGTTTGACCTCCAGACAGCAAGGGCCAGTGGTGAGGAGGCCTTCAGCTGTACTGCAAAGGAATCAGGATGTTCTAAGGTACTGCCACTTCAGGTATTTTGGTTGGCGGGCCGTTTTTCCTTTTAAATCTTCTAGCGAAGCTGGTATTTGTGGCCTTGATGCCTCTATTCAGGTCTGAAGTGCCCCCCACCCCCCAGCTCTCTATATTCAAATCTTCTGTCCTGTGTTAAGGGTTTGTGGATGCTCTCAGCACCACAGTCTGTAGGTAAGCTCTAGAGGACATTATGCAGGTCTCCCTTGAGCAAGGCAGCTACCAGGTCACAAGGAGTGTTAACTCTACTGGCTCCAGTCAGCTTTCCTTTCTATTAACTCATCATTCTTGTGAAGAAAACAAAACAAAACATCCAAGCTACTCCCCATTTAGAGGGTGAGGAGCAGCTTTCCTGCAATTCCTGCATGTGTGCACAGTGTAGAGATGGACAAGGAAATAATGCACATTCACATCAAGTATTATACATTAGGACGAAAATATGCACTTGTCTAGCATCCACAAAATAGCATATTTATAGGAGTGAAGCAAACATATATGTAATGAAAAGACCGTAAGATAAGCCATATTAACCCCTTCGCTGATAGGCCTTTCCCTCCCACCCCCTCCCCGTGCTATGCCTTTTTTGGGCTATTTGGAATAGTTCACGCTTAAGCCCGTGTAACTTTTTGTCCACATAAGGTATCCACGTCAAATGTGCATCCTTTTTTTCCAACACCCTGAGGATTCTAAAGGTACCTAGGGTTTGTGGATTCCTCTAGAGGGGACCCATAAATTAGCCAATATACATCTAAATGTATTTTTTTTATGAGATAGGAAAAAAGTGCTGCAGAAAAAAGCGTCTGTTTTTTTCCCTGCAAATGGTATCAACAAAGGGACTGTAATGCTGAAATCATGATCTTCTCAGCTTTCAGTGACAGGCAGACTTTTGTCATGAAACCAAACTTTTCTCTACAGTTTTGGCATTTTACTGGGACATACCTATTTTAGGTATTTTTTGTGCTTTCAACCGCCTTCCATTTAGTGGTAGAAATGGTTGTAAAAGCAATAGTGGGTCCTGGAAAGCTATACATTTCTGAAAAGTAGACAAAATTCTGAATTCCGCAATGGGTAATTTGTGTAGATCTTTCAGTGTTTCTTTATAGAAACTGACAGTTCCAAACAAATCGTAAGTAGATACAAAACTGCAAACACAAAAGCTGAAACTAAATACATTGCACTAATGCCAACCTTGAAACTAAACAAAAAATATAAAACAATACAGACCAGGCAGTTTACTTTACCACCAAAATTATTTTGCGGTGGTATATTCCAAAACAAGCAGGTACACACAGCGCAGGGTTAGAAGGACACTCGGGCAGTACGTACGAGTCTCCTTCCACATTCCTCTTCGCCTACATCTCCTACTGGGAAAGTCTTTTGCGGGCGTGGGATGAATGTGATGAAGAAAGTGGCCACACCTACCACCACTCCAACTCTTGCCTGTTCCACAAAAATAAGGCTGCCAATCTGTATTGCTTCGCTGTCCCAAAATTATAGAAAATACTGCACCCCCACACAGAAGCAAATACACAGCAAAGCAATAAGAACATGGGATGAAAGGGATTTCACTCACATAAAATAAGGCACATCAAAAGACAGTTTTCAGAATAAAACATGGGGCTTTATTTGTGCAACACTCTCTAACAAAAAGGCTTTCCAGATGTCAAATGAACAACACTCAAAATGTGTGTATATATATATATATATATATTCATATATATAAATATATATATATATGTGTGTGTGTGTGTGTGTGTGCAAGCAATAATAACACACTTATAAGTAGGCAAATGTAACTGTTAAATGCATGGAATAAAATACAAGCAGATAATAATACTGGACGTCCAATGCAAAACATCACAGAGATATATACACTAAATACATCAGATGATTATAACAACTGGAGACTTTAGTGTGCAAACAGACACACTCACACATCACAATGCCAATAAAAGAAATCCATCACTGATCACGTATCCAACATTCTTGCCAACTCAGCTGGGCAGAAGTCTCGATCGGGCCCTTTAAAGGTCCCTGCGGCAACACGTCTGGGTGACAAGATTTCCTGCCTTCAATACCGTTTATTCAACCTGAGGAGAAGGTTCTAGAATCCTCGCCCCCTTTCTTCTGTTACGAAAAACCGAGCTGACTGTTCTAGTTTATGTCAAGGTCAACACTGAGCTGGCCAGGCCCCGGTATTTTGACTCCGAGACAGAGCTGTACATTCCACACATTCATGTCTCTGACAACAACAATCTCTGCTCTGAAAGGTACCAAGCACACATCCAACACATTATCTCAGTGAGATTATGAAAGTCTCTAAAAGTACAGAAAACAACTTTGAACATGGAGAGCCTAAACAACTTGAGTGATTTGGGGGCCTGCCTGTGTGCGCAAAGCTCAAGCTAGACAGAGTCAGAATTCAAGATGGCATGAGGGCATGTCAAAGCCAATAATAAGAACTTCATAATACTTCCCAATGTACAACATAAATCACATTTGTGCACGACTGCCTATATCACTCCACACGTCACGTCCCAATGTACAATATAATGCACCTTTGAGCACCACTGCATATAACACTGCATTCCCAGAAGTACATTTCACATCTCTCTCTCTCTCTCTCTTATGCTTACAAATGCACATCCCACACGTTATGTTCCTGGCAAGGCTGTAAGAAGCGAATACTCCCCCTCTGAAAATACAAGGAGACACATAAGAAATCTTCAAGGAAAAAGGCAGATGCAGGAAAAATGATGTTGTACATTCAAGAAGACACCTAAAGTCAATTAAAACAATGGTAGTCAAAGGTCATCATGTGGTTCCAATACATCGGAGTGCCTCTGGCACTACACTATCACAGACTCCTGCAACTTGATAAAAGTGGTTGTTGACTCAGGAGAACAATCCTTAAATACAACAAAAGCATTAAAGGTTGCTGAGTGGAAAAAATGGATAACCAACTTCTTATACCAAATGTAAGCCTTACAAAGAGCAGTGTAAAGTTCCAACCTCTGAACAACTCTATCAATACCACCCACGTGCCTAATATAGTCTAAAATGCATACAGGTTTGCGCACTTCAGCAACCTGACCCCAAACAGTCACAGGTTAAGTGCTTTCATCATGGATGGTAGTCAGCATGTAGACATCTCTCCTGTCTGCAAACTTCACAGCTAGAGGTTGCACACTTTGCAACGCACTGCACTGTCCACACTCAAGCCTTTGACAAACATGTTCTTTTGGGAAACCTTTACGGTTAGAGCGGATTGTACCGCAAACAACAGTGTCCACTTTGGCCAATGCCCTGAACAACTGCACACCAGTGTACAAGTTATCTACATATAAATAGTGACCTTTGTTAGAAATTCCTCTACCAAGTTCCCACACAATTCTCTCACTCACTCCGAAAGTGGAATGACAACCAGGGGGGTCAATCCTGGAATCCCTACCGCAGACCACCCTGAAATTAGAGACATATCCAGTCCTACTGTCACACAGCATATACATTTTAATTGCATAGCATGCTCTATTGCCAGGAATGTACTGCCTAAAAACCACGCAGCCCTTGAACAAGACCAAAGACTCAGCCACAGCTATTTCTTTCTCTGGATCATAGATCTCAGATCTACAAAGTGATCAATGACAGGCAGAATCTTATAAAGACGGTCACAATCAGGGTGATCTCGTGGCAACGCTAAACCATTATCGACAAAATGCAGCATCTGAAGCAGAAGCAAATACCGATCAGGAGGACACATGGGCCTTCAGAAGGGGCTGACCAGCCCACTGTGCAGAAAGCAGAAAGTGGCCACAAGTATAAAAACTCTTCCGCTGCCATCCCTTGGGGGGGGGGGGGGGGTAGATCGGATGCCCATGAGGGAGCGCCAGCACTTCGCCCATGGGTGGGAGCCATGACGGAACGGTTCCATCATGAGCACATGCCCACTGTGGCTCATGACGGAACCATTCCATCATGAGCATGGAAGGGGTTAATTTAGGAAACATAATACTACCTGAACATGCCGCTGAACTGAGAATGTTCCCTGCGGGGTTTGCAGTCATGTTGCAATGTTCTGAGTGCTTGACTGTGACTCGCCCATATCTCAGTTTTTGATTTTGGCTCTATGCTCATGTTAATATAATGTGTGCAGAGACCTACCCCTGTCCCTGACACAAATGAAGTCCTGAAACTGTCCTGTGACCTGTAGAGGTGCACCAATTGTGCTCTCATTTTGCTGACAGTGGACTGCCACCCCTGTCATGGGTTTAGCATGTGCAGCGGTGGTGGCAGCATACCATGTTTTGTGAATCAACAGTCGTGATCAGACCTTCTATCTGTGTAGCCAGCCCCTCTTGTGTACATTTCTGCATCAATGTGTAACCTAGATCCTAATACTAAAATCCATGGGGATTGTATGTGTTTGTGGCTTGTGTAATACATGCAGTATGTACATACATGAACCAGAGTAGTGGAGGCCTGCAGGTTCCATTTTGGAAGCCCCTAATCTGCTCCTGTGCACAAGATGTAGGTGAGATTGTTTTCACAGACAGTGCAAGAGTATTATTGTCATTCCTGAAAATGGAGGGAGGCAACACAGCTCCTTTAAAATTCATTTAAGCAGCTGCTGCTGAGTCGAGCTGCTGATTAGTTTTCCTGTGGTACTGTCATTCGGTAGGTGTTCGGGTGGGACTCTCATCTTTGCTGTTCATGGTGAGAGAGATCTTTTAGGCGAAGCCAGCCTTTTGTCTTCAACCTGATCATTGTTCAGTGTGGCTGGTGAAAAGCCAGTTGCAGAAACCTCACACTTCTTTGGGCCCCTTTTGAGTACTCCGGGCTGGAGACTAAACTGCTGTGAAGAGCATCACTCTACACAGAGGCTGTGTCTGGAGAATAGCCTGGAGAGGACACTTGACAGAAGAACCACCGCAAACCTGTTTTGAGATTGCAGACAGAGTGAGCTACTTACATCTTTGTTGCTCCAGTTCCAAGTCCTTTCACCAAGGAAGGGAGTATTCCACCGCATACTTTGAGGACTGCTGCAAAAGAACCTAAACTGGTGTCTGTGTGACAGCGGGCTTCCCAGAGGAGAGGGTACATCAACTGCAGTCTTTACGTGCTGGAAGAGCTATACCCCTGACCTGAAGTGCCTGGAAGCCAGTCTGCCTGCTGAGAGAGTGAAAGAGCCTGTGAAGCCGCAGGAGGTGTGACTGTCCAGGTAGTGCCAGAAACTGCCAGACTCTAGTGTGGAGGGTCTACCAGGATAAAGAAAGTGATCTGCAAGTCCAAAGAGCGTGGGTGCAGTCTCTCCAGAAGCGTGGTTCTAAGAGGGAATCATGGGCAGGCACCCAATCATGGTTGACCTCGCTACTTAAATCAAGAGCTGTGCCCAAGGTGAATGTAGCCATCAAAACACAGAGCTGTTCCTATGGCTGACGTTGCCACACAAGTAAAAAACGATGTCCATGATGGACGTCACCATCGTAGCCAAGACTTGTGCACATGGCGGCCACCACTGTATTATTTACAAAGTGCATCCCATGGCTGCTAGTGTTCTGTTGTAACATGTGTAACTGGTGGCCCATCTGCTGCCCAGTGACGCAGAAGCAGGTCTGATGCCTGCCATGAGCCGTCACTGACTTCCATTAGCTGCATTCACCGAAGGACTCACAGTTGCAGCTCTGGCTGCCCCATCCTTTTGCTCATACCCAGACTGAGGGCCACTTCTGCAACCATGTTGTCTCATCCTAGAAGTGTGCGAGATAGGTGACAGGAGATGCTGAAACACATTGTGGTGAGGATGTATTTAGGAGACTGTACTGTACTGAGCAGAACCATAATTTAACTGGGGTACCTACACCTGAGCCTTGATTGATGTCTCACAGAACTAATTTAACGTGTACCTGCATAGACTCACAAGAGGGGGATTCATGTGAAAAAGAAAAGAGGAAGACAGTAAAGACAGCATTCCAAGGTGAAGTAGCCTAGCAGCAGTGCATATTATTGTACCTGTGGCAGTATACCATTTTAAGTGTGTCTATTAAAGTATGTTTCTTATCCAAATAAAGCATTGGGTTGGATGCAGCCCATTGCAATGGATGAGATCAGGGAAGCAATACGCACATCGCCTAATGGCACCAGGTGACTCTTATAAGGAGTTTGCTGAGATATTTGCTTCGCACCTTTAAACAATGTATGCATAGGCGTATGCTAAACAGATACTGCCCCCTTCTCTCAGGAAAGCTATAATTATAGCATTGCAGTGGCCTGAGCATTGCAAATGTTATAGGCCGCTATCCTTAATTAATACAGATACCAACATGTTGGCTAGGATACTGGCCACCAGGCTCCAGCTGCTGCTCACCAATCTAGTCCTGCTGGACCAGTCAGGCTTTATCCCTAGTCGTTCCATCGCACAAATTTTGCGTACTCTTTTTGCACTACTACATCAACTAGATCCCTCTTTACAGGCATCGCCAGTCCTTTTGGACGCCATTAAAACCTTTGATGTCCATGAGAGGACGTATATGTTCAAGGTCCGACATCGCAGGGGGAGCTGCCAGACCTTTCTACAGAGGATATGCTGCTGTACACTAGTTTGAAGGCGAGGGTGAGGATAACTAGTAACACCTCTGACATACTACCTATACACAAGGGGACACGCCAGAGGTGCCCATTGTCACCAATATTATTTACGCTGGATCTGGAACCCCAGGTGTGTGTTATTTCTTAACAGGCCGTCTCCACGTACGCATTCGCCTGTGTCCGCTAGCCATGCCATTCATTATATGCGAATTATGTGGTGCTATATGTATGTGACTTGTCACTAGTCATTTGAGAATACATCCAATATGAACGTTATTCGGGATTAAGCATCAACTGGAAAAATTCGACTGTTTTTCTTCTGACCCCGGATACTCTGCAACATTGACGAGACTTTCCTCTGAAGTGGAGCATAGATCCTGTCAAGTATTTACGAATTTGGGTACATGGAGACCCGGGAGTGGCTATTAAATATAATTATGGCAGTACCGCTTCAAAACTCGGGGACCTGGTGACCCAGTGGTCTCGACCACCCCTGTCATTGGCAGACAGAGTGGTGGTCATGAAAAGAATAGTGCTGCCCACATTTCTTGACCTATTTATTAATATACCAACCAGTCTGACACAGGCATTTTTCAAAACACTCAGGGGCAGATTTATGTTCCCTGGCGCATCCCTGCAAATCAGCAGGGATGCGCCAGGGAAGATGCATCATGCAAGTTTGCCCTTGCTCCACAGCAGATGTGCCGCATTTACAATGCGGTGCATCGTGGCACAAGGACAAGCAGATGCGTGACGCATCTGCCAGCGTAAGGTTGGCGCAGTGCTGAAGTTGTGTCGCAAGCACGACGCAACTCCAGCACAACCTGCCCTATCCCTAACATGGTGTCTCACGCCTTACGCCTGCTTGAAGCAGGTGTAAGGATTTGACGCACCAGCGTCGGAAAAGTGACTGCGTGAAATCTTGTAGATTTCACTGCGCCACTTTTCCAAGGCTTTTTCCGACCTAACGCCCACCCTGCATACATTAAACCTGACGCGGGTTTAATGTGGCGCAGGGCTTTACAACGTGATGCGTCTCCCTAGATGCGTCACGTTGTAAATCTGTTGCAGCATGGCGCTAGCTTTGCGCCGACGCTGCATCACAAAAGTGACACAACGGCGGCGCAGAAGTGGCGCACGGGGCTTATAAATCTGCCCCTCAGTATCCACATGATAACTCTAGCTTGGGCAGGAAAACAGCCTAGAACCAAAGGGAACATGCTCACACTTCTATATGACCAAGGAGGCTTTGGTGCCCCAGACCTGTGCCTGTATTATCTGTGCACACAGGTGCAGTTTGCCCACTATTTGTATTACCCTCACAGCCTATACACGACATTTGGTGATAGAAAGTGATGACTCATATCCCACCCCCTCAAACCTATTTTGCCACACACTCATTCGACGTGGTGTGTGAGGAGATCAACACCATTAATAGCACTGCCAGAGTCTGGGAAGCACTTGGCGCACCTGCATCCAATGCCCCTTTATATATATATATATATATTTCTACAAGGCGACCCACTCCAGAAATCATTGGGCGATCTGGGGCGGTGCGTTCAGAGACGGCAGGGTCAGGCCGTAATTAAATTGTCCTTCGTTTCCCCGCAGGGCTGGTTTCTCGCGCACTCACGGAAGGAACAGGGCGTCACCAATTCTTTTCATCAAATTTCTTTATTTACAGCATGCCAGTTTTGAAAGCTCTACGCGTTTCAGTCCCAACAGGGACCTTGTTCACGAGACTGGTATGTACTGAAACTTTTTTTTTTTTTTCTGCTTTAAATCCACATCTACAATAAAACGTGACATCACTTCCTATTGGGAGCAGCTAGGCATTCTGGTAATAGAAGTCCTTACTTTTTGAGCTTAATGACTAGTACAATAGCGTATATGTGATGTTTTTGGACAAATTAAACTAAACAAACTCGACTGGGGTATTCTGTTGGTTTAAACCCTCTGCAAACGTACAATGTGAAGATTACAATGTGCGCTTTCCACGGCATTCGATTAAATTCTTGACTGAACCCTGGTGTATCTGTATGCCATTCCATATTACATTGTACTGTCTATGGCCCTCTAATGGGCCCTTGGTTTTCATAGTTTCATTCACTATTGATTGATTCAAACAATGAGTCCCAGCCATATGTCATAATTGCCCTCTAGTGGGCCCTCATTTTAAACTTGTTACTGAATCTTAGTTACCTCCCAGTCGGTTTTCCTTTCCATTAAGATTTTTTCTGTACAACAAAGTGCCCCTAAATCCACCCAAACTGTGATTAACATATATAAAAAAATATATAAAAAAATATAAAAAAATACAATTTACTGATAGTCAAAGATAATGTCACTCATGATGATAAGCTTAAAATAGCTTATTGTGCAGTTTATAGATGGTAATGGAGTTCTTCGTCTTGATTTAGACCATCAGGGGTCAAAGTTCTGAAGTTCAGAATATGTTTCGATTCCTTTTGCCTCAACACTCTTTCACGGTCTCCTCCTCTGGGGTGTGTTCCCACTGCTTCAATGGCATAAAATTTAAGATCTTTCCAATTTCCCTTGTGTTCCTTTTCCATGTGTTTGGCCACTGCATTGCTCCTGTTGGTGTTTATTGTGGCCCTTACATGTGCCAAGATGCGCTTTTTCAATTCGCATTTTGTGCTTCCCACATATTTCATTGAGCAGGGACATTCAATTATATAGATCACAAATTGGCTCTTACAGTTGATTAGCTGTTGGATTTTCCACATACGTTTGTTAGACATAAGTACTTCCTTGGTGTTTTGGGCGATTGCACAGACTTTACAACATGTACATTTAAAGAACCCTTTGGGTTTGAGCCAAGTGTCTTGTTTCTTTTGATTCCGGAAATGACTGTGAACCAATTGATCTCTTAGATTTTTCGCCCGTCTGTACGTTATGTTAGGGTGATCCCCCATTATTGTCGACATGGTTGCATCCATACGTAGAATGTGCCAATTTTTACGTAGTATTTTCATCACTTTTGCATTCTCCGTGGAGTGAGTTGTTATGAACCTTATTTTGTTTTCTTGATTTGTTTCTTTTTGTTTCTCTTTTAACAAATCCAATCTATTGATGGTCGTGGTTTTTTGTAAAGAGGTTTGAATCGTCTTAGAACTGTAGTTTCTTTTTTTGAATCTTGTTATGGCTTGATTTCGATGTTTTACCCACTCTTCATCTTTCGAGCAAATTCTTTTAATCCTCAGAAATTCACCATAAGGAACATTTTTTATTAGACTTTTTTGGTGGAAACTCCCAGCATGTAAAACTGCGTTTGTTGCAGTATTTTTACGATGTAAGGTCGTGTGTACTGAATTTTCCAAGATGTAGATTTCGGTGTCTAGGAATACCACTGTCTGGTCGCTGATGTTATATGTGAATTTCAGATTGAAATGCGAGTTGTTCAATATCTCAAAATACTCAGCAAATTCCTGTTCGGTCCCTTCCCAGATTATCAACAAATCGTCGATGTATCTGAACCAGGCTATGGTCTTGTTGACAAAGATATCATTTTCAATGCTCCATGCCCATGTTTTCTCCCATTGGCCCATGGTTAGACAGGCGTACGATGGGCTAAAGGAAAATCCCATAGCTGTACCTTTGCGTTGGCGAAAAATTTCCTCCCCAAACATGAAGCAATTTTGTTCTAAACATATTTGGATCATTTCCAATAACATGTTGTTGTGATTGGTGAATTGGATGTTTCTCTCCGACAGGAAGTGTTTGCATGCTTTAAGACCAATGTCATTCTGGATGTTAGAGTACAATGATATGACATCCATAGTTACTAGCTTGTATGTCGGGTGCCATGGGGTATCTTGTAGATGTCTCAACAGATCCCCTGTGTCTTGTAGATACGAAGTGAGACCCTTGACGAATGGTAATAGGAACACGTCCAAAAAATTAGCCATTGGTTCCAATAGGGCTCCTTTTGCTGAGATTATTGGCCTTCCAGGAGGGTGTTTTGAATTCTTATGTATTTTCAGCAGAAAATATATTGTGGCCATTTTCGGATATTCCATTTTGAGGTATTTCACTTCATCCTCATCTAGCAATTTTTGCTTGCTCCATGTGTCCAATTTGATGTCCAATTCTTCTTTCCATTTTTTTGTGGGATTTGTTTTCAGTTTTTCATAATATTCTTCATTTCTTAGTTGTGAGTATGCTTCTTTCATGTATGCCTCTTTGTCTAAAACAATGACGTTTCCTCCCTTATCTGCCATTTTTAGGTCGAGGACTACCGGTCTGCCAAAAGGCAGAACCGGAAGTCGGAGATTTAATGACTTGGAGAAGAGGGGCTTGAACCCGCCCCTCTTCTCCCCTGTTCTCCATTGGCTGGCCTCGTAAATGCTGGCCAGCCACTGGAGAAGAGGTCAGTCACTCCGATTAGGACCCGTCCTTTTCGGATGGGGGGGCATGTTTTTTGCGAGAAGTCTCAAGGAGGAGACATCAGCAAAACACGCCCCCGAATCCGAAAAGGACGCGGCGTTTCTCCGAGGCATTTCTGTTCTGCCTGCCTCGGAGAAAGGCGGTGGTGTGCGGAGGAAAGCGAGGGTTGAGAGAGAAAAAGATAAGAGAAGCACACTACGAGATAGCGAGGCCACAGTACACATATTATCAGAGAAAGTGAGTCTAACGAGGGAATCGTAAAGTCTGTACAGAGACGGGCTGAAGAGATAAAAGATACGAGTGAAAAAACACAGATTCTTGAGGGGGGCGGGGCAGTAAAAGAATCAGACGATTAGAAGCCCGGGATAGCAAACCATACGGGTTAACAATTGCCACGCACAACAGGCTCGTCGCCTAGTCTTATTTTTGAGGGACGACTCGGCATTGTGTTAATAATTTGTGTGGACTGCCCTTATTTTTCATCTCATTCCCTCCATGGAAACTATATTTTCTACAGTTGGCTCGAAATGTAGACACCTTACGAACACTGTCTCTTATGATAGGTGTTAAACGCGGGACACTTTAATCCACACGCCTTTGCTTTAATCCCCTCCTCAATCCTCCACCACCCCCCGGGGTGCAGGGACTTCCGTCGGCTCCCCTCCTAGTTACGAGCCCGGCGGTGGCTCGCACGCTTATCACGAAGCGCAGGAGGCGGGATCCGACGGTGGCCGCCACGCTTCCCTGGCTGGGCGGAAGTGGAGCACGCTGGGCCCAGAAGAGAGTCTGGCAGGCAGTAGGCGATAGTGAGTCACGAGACCTTAGAGCAGTGATACCGGGCAGTGAGCAATGTGTACGGAGGAGCGCGTTCCAGCACACGCGTGACGTCAGCAGATCTCTGACTCACCCACCGACGCGCAGTACCGGTGACAGAGAAACCGCACTACTATCTCTGTTACCTAACAGGGCTAGCAGCCCGTCCACAGAAACTCGTAGCCTCTCCCGGCCTTGGACACGCGGTAAAGAGTTAAAGCGTTGCACCCGCGATGATGTATTCCTGTCTTTTTATTAGCATAGTGACGTGACTGCAACAAGTATGTGGTGTATGCGTTTTAAACGTAGCTTCACTGTTTAGTTTATCATCAATGTAAAACGCACCTGGTGGTACCTCTATTCTGTTTTTTTTAGGTTCAGCCAGTAAGCGGTGTCACCCATTGAATATCTGTAAACCTCACAGAATGTCTCACTGACCAACCATAGGGGCAGCACAAAAACGGACCTGAACGCCCAACCCTGTGGGAATCATTGAGGCGCATTCAGGAGTCCCTGGGCTTCAAATGTAACCCACAATGGCAGCCTTTCACCACTGGTGGCCTTAGGCTTTACCACACAGTTCGACTCAAAACTGGGCACCGAGTACACCCCTTTAGCCCTCTGTTCTCTCGGCAGCAAAGACAAGTATCCCAAGACTTTCTCAGGGAGGCAGTGTGGGATGAAACTCTATTTAACATCGCATCACAACTAGTAAATCATTGATTACTGAAGAAGAAAAACACTTTATTGCCGACACACAGCTAAAACTTACATAGTAAATGAGGTGGTCAAAATAACACAATGCACATAGTTATCGGTGGGGAATAATTCTGTTTTGGTGTTATTCCAAGGTCCTCCACATGTAGTAAGCCAGAAATCAGTTCATAATACAATTAGGCCGTCCAATGGCTGATATGCACTATCTCCTCCTTCTATCCCATGCTGAAGTTCTGTCACTACTAATGTACGTAAAGGGTTGACGTTCTTATGTAACCTGTTTATAGCTGCCTCGTATTACTTATTTTCCTCCCCCAACCTTGGATGTGCAGTGTGCCCTGAGGGTGTAAACAACCACCACACTGATGCACTGGGACATAAGGGAGGAGACATTGCTCCTACTGGTGTGTGGACTCTGAAGAACAGCTCAACAGACTTAGAGCCAGCCCCACTGGCTCTCACAAAGGAACCCAAGGTGTCAGTTTATGTGCAGGTTTGAGTCTTCAGTTCTCGAGACGCAGCGCAGCAGAGGCACGCTTCTACAGAAGATGCACACGGCGTACTCAATGCAGAGAAACACATTTTTGTTGCTGGATCTTCCTCAGGCCCAGACTCAAGACAAGTACCCAAACCACATCATAGTCTTCCCACCCCAACCCCCCCCCCCCCGGATTAGAGCGGTGAACTCGGTGAAGGGTCTGGGATGCGCAACTGCATATTGTGGTTGAGCGTTTCTTCTAGCACCAAGACATCACAGGCACTTTACCTTCTTTACATGGAACCATTAAATGCAGTTGGGATATTCTTTAGTGCCAAGCTGTCACAAGTGCTTCTGCTTTCTTTGATGAAACCGACAAATAAGGTTGAGATTTTCCTTAGCATCAAGCCATCTGAGCCACTTCTGCTTTGTCAGTGAGTGAGCTACTTCTCTGTCGACATACGTCCACAGAGAAGTGGGCGTCGCGCAGTTAGACTCGGATATGCGAAGGAACGCCGACTTGTTTGGCAATTTTCCAAAATATGATCGGTTTTTCCCCACTTCGTTTTCAGATAAAGCAGTATTTCTCTATGCTTACGTTGTTTCCTCTGCCATTCTCAGACTTTCATTTTAGTGGCGTGCAGGCAGCCTGAGTCTCGCGGAGGTATATGGGGATTTCTCAATGTGAAGATTGTTCTTAAGTATCCCCGAGATGCAGCAAGCCATGTTTATCTCTCTACGGTAGCTGCTTGCATTGCATATTTGAGCTTGGGTACTTACTAACCCTGCCCTAGCTTGTATGGTAGGTTTGTTTACTTTAGTGGCTCAACGCAGATTAGTTTTAATTTTAGGGATGCATGTTTGCTCTAATCTGGCAGGGCCGATTTGGCTCTTTATCCCACCGAGGTTACAGTCCCAGTTCCCCCAAATTTCAGTTGCATGTAAACGAGAAACCCTCAGTAGTTACTCAAATGCAACCGAAACGGTAAATAAAATTTTGATTTATTAATCTTTTTTTCCCTAACGTAGACACTTTTTCCACCATTCATTGAATGACTTCACGCAAAATCATGCAACCACGTTTCGTATGTTGAAATAAAAGGTATACGTTTTTCTTGTCACAGATTAAGTGTAGTTTTAATATCGTTATAAGCCTGCAATAGATGCGCGTTACAGAACGAACTTCAACAAAAGAAGTCAACGTTACAATTAAACAGAAACCTACATTGAGGTTAAAAACACGATTTCGCCATACAGTTGGGAGGGGGTAGGCTTAAAGTTTCTTTGCCCTGGTTAATTTGGCCGGCCTCGCCACCACCCCCACTCGGAGAGATTAATGGAGCAAACAAGCTGGTACGAAGTGAAAAGTAATCAAGGCAACTCTGTATGGGGCGGGGGAGGAGAAACACAGTGTAAATAAACAGTCTCACTCTTCTTAAATGCTTCTGGGGTTGGGAAATGTGGCGTAGCACAAGGCTTGTTTGCGCCTCCCTCCCCCTCTGCAAGAATATCACCGCATCTCAAAGAAGAAGACGTACAAAACAAATGAAAAAAGAAATCCTGTATATAAAAATAAATAATGCACACTGTTAGTAACGCATCTGCGATGCATAGTAGGAAAAATACGTTTTGTCTCCTTTAAGTCACTGGTGTGTTTTTTTAACACATTTGCCAGATGCAGTGGTTGACTGCCCCCCTGCCCCCCATCAGGAAGGAGGCATGTGTTCCAGCAACAGCCAGATAGCTAGAAACCCTTTAAAGCAATCGATTTCATGTTTTTTCTTTAATCTTTCCAAGGAAACAAAACTTCTCCACCGACATCCGCCCCCCCCCCCAAATAAAAATCTGAAACCAATGTATTTACAACGGAAACTCAAATATACAATTGTTTTCAGGAGTCAAGGACCATTGATTCCTTATTACACAGTTTAAACGATGGATTTCTTCCTAACCCAGCCGAGGAAACCGGCAACAAGCATTTACAATGCAATGGTCTCGGCTTTGGTAAAGTTAGAGCTATTGGCATTGCTCATGACATTATTTTTGTTTATGTTTTTGTTTTTAAACATTTAAAAAAACGGCATTGTCATGAGCAATGCCAATAGCTCTAACTTTAACAAGGCCGAGACCATTGCATTGTAAATGCTTGTTATTTCAATAGTATCGTCGTTTTTCAAGTCAGACAAAGCCTTTCTCTCTTCATGTGTTAAATTGTCCTGCTTTTTTGAGTGGTTAAGTTGGTAGAGATCTCTTATCACACATTCATGAAACAGATCCATTTTGTTTCCATGTGGCAATTGCGGATAGAACTTTGATTGCGATTTCTTTTGGCTACATCCTGCTCCCAATTGGTCACAATAAGCTTGTAACTCACCTCTCTCCTCTTCCGGATTCTTGTCTAATTCCATTAGGGTAATGAAGTGTTCTGCATCTTTTACCAGAATGCCTAGCTGCTCCCAATAGGAAGTGATGTCACGTTTTATTGTAGATGTGGATTTAAAGCAAAAAAAAGTTTCAGTACAGACCAGTCTCGTGAACAAGGTCCCTGTTGGGACTGAAACGCGTAGAGCTTTCAAAACTGGCATGCTGTAAATAAAGAAATTTGATGAAAAGAATTGGTGACGCCCTGTTCCTTCCGTGAGTGCGCGAGAAACCAGCCCTACGGGGAAACGAAGGACAATATATATATATATATATATATATATATATATATATATATATATATATATATATATATATATATATATCGACAAAGCCCTCTCCTCTCTCGTATCCGATCAGCTGAGCAGAAGGGAGCACGGACCACAAGATTCTTTTCAAATATCTGTTCGTTTATTCAAGACTTAAACAAACAAGGCAGCCATTACGCGTTTCATCCCTCCTGGGGGACTTGATCACATGACGCAGTTTATCCAATGGCATACGGTATTTAAAGGAAAAACATTTTTTACAATCTATACATCATGTCATCTGATTGGGCAGTACTTCAACAAAGGTTTCCTTTATAAATTTCATTTCCGCTTGATGGTTAATCAGCATAGGTGTATGATAAGTCATTGTTATTTGAACCTTCACGTGAAATTTCAGGATAAATCCTGTTATGCTCACCTTTAAATATTAGTAATATCGAGCTATTGTTATTTGAACCTTCACATGAAATCTCTGGCTAAATCCTGTAATGCTCACCTTTAAATACTAGTGATATCGGTTCAGAAAATTTGGGCCCAATTTTTAATGGTAATCCCAAAAAAAATATATGATAAAATTGAATAAAATGCAATAAAATAACACTCATGTTGATCCTGATGGAATGAGGTTGAATAATTGTCACTGGTGCCACTAATGGCTTCTCAAAAATGTCAAGAGAAAAAAATCATGAAATATATAAATATATAACAAATGACGATGAATGAACATATACATGTATTTGAACACAATCTGTGTATGTATATCTGTTCAAAAATTTCTCTTATTGTGTTAAAACCCAACATATTTTAAAATTCAGTCATAAGAATAAATATCCTGAATAAATATATTTAAATAACAACAAATCACAATTAAGATGGTTAAAAGGTTAAAAAGTCAATTGTGCATAAATATATATATAATAAAACACATAAATATACACAATAAATAATGAACCTTAAATATTAAATATGAATTACCACAATATCTAAAACCATCAATTGTTCATGTTTTCAAGTTATCTAAGTTGGTTCACACATTGCCTCACCAATTTGTGGACAAAAATGTCTCTTAAGCCTAAGTGATCTGCATTAAGTTGAGTAGAGTCAACTGGATCAACAAATTGGATATATATATAATTTTTTTTGCATCTTTTATATAGCGCGAACTCGACCCGAAGGTATTGGAGTGCTTTACACGAGCACCGTATTTACATTATACATTCAGGCACGGGGAGATTAAGTGATTTGCCCAGAATCAGTGCTTTAAATGGGCCGGTACTCACCAGTACTGAGTACCGGCACTTCTCAGTTTCCTCCCCTAGAGTACCAGAACTTCTCCTTGTGTCAAGAGAGTACCGGTACTCCTAGAGGCAAGCTGGGGTCGGGCTCTGGGGTATGGGATTTCATGCAGCGCTGGTGCTGCTGAATACCTTCAGGGGAGCGTGTCTGTGAGGCGCTCTGACAGTTTTCAGTGAGTGTATTCCATTTCTATATTGCTGCTGCTGCCTAACACTCGTTACTAACAGCATGACAGGAATAAGAAGATGAGACCTGATGGACGGAGCTCCCCATATTGTCATTTAGAGTGTAAGACTGCAGCCCTGGAATACACTGTCAGAGCGCCCAACGCCTTTGGCTAAGTTCGGCTCATGTGTAGAATGTGCAATTAGAACTTTTTTGCAGTTATACATAGCGCACACTTGGCAGGTAGGTATTAAAGCACTTTAAATGAAAAGTGAAAGTTCTACACAAAAGCATACTTTATTTTGTTTTTATGGCACAGAGAGCTGAAATCCCAGCTTCCGCTCAACATCCTGTTATTCTGGGCAATCTCCCTGTGCCACAAAAACAAAAAAAGTATGTTTTCATGTAAAACTTCTGCTTCTCAAGTAAAATGCTTTAATGCCAACTGGCCAAGTTTGCACTATATAAAACACCAATTACGACTTGTACATATGAAGAAATTTGGCCGAAGGACACTAAGGCGCTTTTGCATTGAATATGAAAATGGCGCTATTGTTAAATACCTGCCTCGAAGGCACGCCCCTACCAGAACCTCATGACCCATCCCAATCAATTTGGTGAGTACCGGCACTTTTCTTTTTAAAGCACTGCCCAGAATCACAGGATGTGGACGCCACCCCGAGGCTCGAACCCTGGTTTCCAGCACCAAAGTAGGCAGTCTAGCCGACGGACCACATCCTCATCTTATACACATCAGCGCGCCCACGGATGTACCGCCCAACCATTCCGGTCACACAGGAGATGGGGGCCATGACCATGCATGCGGAGGCGGGGTTGACAATGGGAGATGTTTACCCCAGGATACATTTCATAGTTTTGACTGACGTGCTGCAAACCCAGCGCCAGAATCCGCTCTTGGCCTTCGCATACTACCTCCTCGGGCTTGCCTTGAGCTTGCTGTATCCCCAGTTCCCTGCTGAACCTCCTGCCCTTGCGGCGCTCCAGACTTTGCTCACTAGCACCACACGTTGGAACCTTATTACTAAATTGCATAATGGATCACAGAGAGGTAGAAGTGCAGCCCAGAACACAATCTTAGACAAATGGAACACCATGCTTGATCCACCACTGAGCCCGGCAAATTGGGTTTTTTGTTGTGCACTGACAGGTATGCTCACAACTGATTGTAACTTTCAGAATATATACTTCAAATATTTGCAGCAAATGTATTCTACTCCTGCCAAACTGTTTAGAGACAGCCTCAGAGCAGATGCAAACTGTGTGCAATGTGGGGCTTTGGAGGTTGACTTCCTACATCTAGCCTGGTTGTGTGATCCTGTCAGACATTACTGGGAGCAAGTAGCGAAAACTCTCACAGATATGGTGATGGAGCCAGTGGAGTGCACCCCCCAGATGTGCCTGCTTGGCCTCATTAAACCTTTGAAACTGGCCAAACATGAACTGGTGGCAGTGTCCCTACTATTGGCGAAAAGAAGGGTGGCTAAACACCGGGGCAAAAAGACAGCCCTAAAAACCAGTCAGTGGCTCAGTGACATGGCATACTGTAGAGCAGGGCTACTCAAAGTACTGGCCGGGGGCCGCATGCGGCCCTCCTGACCTTTACATTCAGCTCCTTGAGCACTGGGCTGCTGTTCACTCTTCAGTACAAACATTAAAAAGATGTAAAATAAACAGGCAATCCTTTATTTAAAGGATAATTGAATTTAAGTAAAGGAAGTAACTATGTTGTCCTGCACTGCATAACCTTTGGAACATCTTCATTTTTAAAGACATCTTGCAGCAAAAGGGTAAAAACATGATAAGGTCTCTTCAAAATTCAAAAAGTGCATTTCATTAATATGCAGAACCATTTCACCTTAGTATATCAGATATCAGCGCATTGAGAAGTTTTTAAAGTGATAGTTTTCAAATATGAATTTGTAAACATTAATTCTAAAACAGTGCCAATAGTGAACTATAGGGCATGTCAGTTGTTATGTGCACTCTTAGAGTGGCTAAGGTTCCTAATTTACATAAACAACATTATAGTTAATTAAATCAAACACAGGAGAAGCTTTTGTACATCACACATTTTGAAGTCCTGCATTTTGGAGTCCTCATATGTGATAATGAAGAAAAAAGAGGGAAAGGGAAATAAACCAATTGCCTAGGATCACACAATTTGGTAAAGTGGGGGAGCTGGGATTGATCCCAGGTTTTCTGGTTTCATATTGTGCAATTCCGCCACTAGATGTATATGCTTTGCTTCCCCTATACCTACCTTACCGCCCCCTCCTCCATCGGACCGCCACCCTGGTGGAATCAATGCGGCCCTCGGTCACATCACAGACCAAACTTTGTGGCCCTTGGGAAAATGTTTGTGAGTACCCATGCTGTAGAGACCAACTGAAACTATATGCGGAAGAACGTCCACAGCCCTCGAGACGAAAGACATCTGGAGTCTGCTTACTGCTTACTTTTTATTAATCCCAGATGAGTACTAGTGGATTGGACTGTTCTGGTATTCCAGAAAGTAGTGAGGTAGCTGTAATTTGCATGAACTTGCGTCTATTCTATTGTATGGAACATGTGATTTGTAACACTGCATGTAGCCCATGTTGGCATTATGTCTAAACTTGTATTAGATGGAAAACCCAATAAAAATTATATTTTTTAAAAAGCACTGAGTTGGACAAAAAGATATTGCTCTGCTGGATGATCTGAGTTTCCATACCGCTACATTACCTCCCTGAGACGTTTGTGAATGCTCCAAAGTGCTACCACTTGGAGTCAAATACTGAAGGGGTTGTACATAGCCCAGTTTATGAAGCCAAAGATGTACATAATCTGGGACATCTGGCTGAAGAGGGGTGAAACCCCGAAACCGGTCCTAGGATGCTTGTTTTCGGTCCAGGGAGGACCTGGCTTGACAGTTCGGGCTGGACTGTTCCCATGAGGCACAGGGTCAAGACTGATTTGCATATGGCCAGGTCTAAACTGGGGTGGCATGGTGAGCAAAAGAATGATGGATTCAACCCAGATCTCTTGACTGGGGGTGAATGTTTTGATTTGTTCTGCATTCCGTCCATCAATTGTGTGTCTTTTGCTTTCTCGCCCTAAGTGCGCCGGGTATGCCTAGACGTAGGTCCCGGGCTCACTGTGCCACTGGACTCAAGCTATCCTGACTGAAGAGGGGTGAAACCCCGAAACCGGTCCTAGGATGCTTGTTTCCGGTCCAGGGAGGACCTGGCTTGGCAGTTTGGGCGGGACTGTTCCCATGAGGCACGGGGTCAAGACTGATCTGCATATGGCCAGGTCTAAACTGGGGTGGCATGGTGAGCAGAAGAATGATGGATTCAACCCAGATCTCTTGACAGGGGGTGAATGTTTTGATTTATTCTGCATTCCGTCCATCAATTGTGTGTCTTTTGCTTTCTCGCTCTAAGTGCGCCGGGTATGCCTAGACGTAGGTCCCGGGCTCACTGTGCCACTGGAATCCAGCTATCCTGGCTGAAGAGGGGTGAAACCCCGAAACCGGTCCTAGGATGCTTGTTTCCGGTCCAGGGAGGACCTGGCTTGGCAGTTCAGGCTGGGCTGTTCCCATGAGGCACAGGGTCAAGACTGATTTGCATATGGCCAGATCTAAACTGGGGTGGCATGGTGAGCAAAAGAATGATGGATTCAACCCAGATCTCTTGACTGGGGGTGAATGTTTTGATTTGTTCTGCATTCCGTCCATCAATTGTGTGTCTTTTAATATCCTCCACAGCACCTTTTCACATTATATTTTAGCTTAGGGGCACGTTTCACACTCCACTTGTTGTAGATAGTCACTTCTCACGGCCCTGAAGAAACGCCACCAGATTCCTAGGACTAGGACTGGCGTGAAACATGTCGACCATCAAGGAGTAGAGTGCCTCATGAATCTTGATACCTTGATAGACGCCTCTCCTTACTACTTTTAATCAAGCAGGGATCCTCCTAGAATAAAGTTGCTCTTAGGATTCCCCACTTGTTTTATTTTCACTACTCCGAACATCTACACGCACACTAGGTCCCTCACACCCACGGCACCCATACGGCAGGAACAAAAGATCTCCGGCAAAGAGCCCCTTTATGGGTGCCCGTCGGGTATTGCAGCGCCGACCCGACAAGGAGCAGGCTCATATGATGAAGCATGACACCTAGCTTGCTGGGTGTGTGAGAGCCCTAGTTCCGAAAGGAGGATTCCTCCTCCTTTTTGGGTGCCTGGGACACGACCTGCATATAGAGGAACTGCGTTCCTCTTTTTGCCTATAACTTTGATAGGGCTAGTACGCTGGACCTCTTCAATAAGCCCTTTGTCCCCCTCTTCTTTTGTAACAGCTAGTATCAACCCCAGTCTGCAATCTGTGTTTGGTACAACTCTATCCTCCACTCCAAGAATGTGAGCATATGGTATGCTTTGTGCATCTAACTTGTAGGAGTACTTGAGTGGAAAGCCATCGGGTTCAGCAATGACAGCCACCATGATGTCTCCGTCTATCTTAGTGCTAGAACAAGTGATTGCAGCGACTGCAGCAGTATGAACTGTCGCTTTTGTGGCTTTATCCTCCATGGAATTCCCTGCAATGTGAACACCAACAAGTTGATGATTTAATGTATGAATAACATGTGTCCGTGGCACGCAATATTTCAGCTTTGCCACCTTTTCCCAAAGCAGCTTGTGCTCAATTGTGCAATCCTTTGAATCTCTGAAGCCATTCTGGCCCCAATAGTGTTGGTATTCATTATAGAAATGGCGAGAGGCGTGTGGCACACTGCGTTATGTAGAAAGTAATCAGTGTTACTTATTTTGACTGATCTCTCTTATTTGTTTGGGTGCTGGTGGGTGTCTCCCTTTGACCCTGGGGAGTTGAACTGAACAAATAGTGGTGACACTGTTAAATTAATAACGGTGTTCCCATCCGGCACTCCTTTGGGACGGTGTCCCCGAAATTCTTCCTTCTTTCTCAAAAATTTCAGTGAATCATATAACCTTTTTCAATTAAAATGTCTTGAAATTTATTCTTTCAACATTGTTGCATCACAATGGTTCCATCAATATGAATTGTAACGGTATTCTTCTTTTCAATTACTTTACATCCATAAGCTGGTGAATGTCGAAGCTGTATGCATTATTGGGTTACTATTCCCTAGGAATCTCGAGACTGAGCACTTCATCAGGGGAAGTATTTTATCAGTATTCATTATAGGACAGGACACAGTAATACGAATCACACACTATGAGTGTGGGGAATTTATGATCCGTATTTTCCAGTGCCAGTATTAGAGCCTTAAGTTCTGCCAACTGAGCTGTGCAGTCACCTAGTGGCTGCTTGTAGGTTTTTTTCAGGATGGAATTCTCCATCCTGCATGTGTCATTTTATTATTGTGCGCACAGCTGAGTATTGGTGCTTTGTCTCTACAGCAGGCTGGACAGACCCATCAGTATATACGATGTAATCATAGTGATCTAGAGGCATTGTTTCATTGGGCAGAGGATATCCTTGTTTATACTTCAGAAAAGCTTGTGTCTGAAGTGTAGAATCAAATATGTAATCTACATCTGATGCAGTCAGCACCAGGGTCACAATAATTATGCATTTACTCTGAGCTAGGGCTCTCTCTCTCACTACAGCAGTCTGTACTGAAGTCAGTATTTTTCAGTAGGTGCAAAACGCATTTCAGCATTGGTATACAAGTGCGATTTATATACAATAAGTACTGTGTCACTTTCGTTAAATGTGACATGTGTATCCTGATGTTCCCATGATGACAAGGATCATCAGGTTTATTGTGTGAATGTTTGAAAGCTATCATGCCAACTTGTGTGTAATGTAAAATGTTTGTATTTCTCTGTGTCCAGTGAGTGCTTGAAAAGTCAGGACGTTTTAA
The DNA here is from genome assembly GCF_964204655.1 of Triturus cristatus. Classification (NCBI taxonomy): domain Eukaryota; kingdom Metazoa; phylum Chordata; class Amphibia; order Caudata; family Salamandridae; genus Triturus; species Triturus cristatus. Next base: position 944,634,014 of record NC_140590.1, on the reverse strand, counting down.
GTCGTAGAACGGTTTAACCCATAATCTGGAATGTTTGCTCTGCCAAAATGTAGGAATCCCAAAATGGATTGTAGTTTTTTCAATGTTATCGGTGGTTGAAGGGGCGCACATTTCTCTAGGAAGTGTGTTGCGAGGCTTTTCCCTTGACTTGACAGTTCATATCCCAGAAAAAGGACTTTGAAGTGGACAATTTTTTATTTTTTTTAAACTGAATTTGTAGCTCATGTGAGCAAATCCCAATATCATGCAATGCACTCTTGTCAGGTATTCAATAAGGTCATCATCGTCAGTTAAATGTAATTGACATAGAACAATACCTGATTGTCAAAGTTTTGTAGTAGCTTTGCCACTCTGGCTGAAAACAGCCCGGGGCTATTCTTATACCCATGGGTACTCAATAGCATTGCCTCTGAGAGCCTAGCGCACTAAAGGTTCTCAAATATCTGCTTCCAGGTGCTATATTTTGGCAGACAAATCCATTTGAGACATCTAGTGCGGTTTGTATTTCTTCCGCACAATGTTCTTCATTAGTGCGGCACTGTGTGCATTTTGAACTGCAACTGTGAGTAGCTGTGGTTAAGTGTCTGTAATCGAATACTAGACTATATGAATGGCCTGGTTTCCTTACTGGAAACAAAGGATTGTTTAGACATGAGGTGCAATTTTCTATCACACCTTGGTATTCAAGTTGTTCTAAGATTTCCCTAACTTGTTTTTAGCTTCATATTTAATCGGGTATTGTCTTTGAGGTTGGGGGGTTGTTCTCAATGGTATATCATGATATGGAGAACCGTCATCCCACCCCACGTGGTTGCGGTATATCGCAAGAGATAGCACAAGCGCCCACTCCTTGGAGTGTGAATGTTTTACTGATTCTGGAACAAGGTCAGAGAAAGCAGGTAAAATTACCGTTCCCCAGTTTGGGAAATCCATTAGGAAATGGGATGGCCAATCCCTGTCAGCCAAAAGAATATTGTAACCTTGTGTCAAGTCCTCCTAAAAGAGAACATTAATAAACCTGGGCACACCCCCCTCCAACTATGGTTGCATTTCGTATAAATGACAAGGGACACTCACCCTTGCATCAGGTGTTACCACTGTGATATACTCACTCAGCACTACTCCCACCAAATAATCCATCAGGTTCTGGTGAACTATTGTGGCTTCTGCTGCACTATCTAGCATGGCCACTGCCTATTCCCCACTCAGAAGCAGAGTCCTCAATATCTAGAGCATGCCTGACCTTCAGACCAGCTACCTTCTTCTTTATGAATTGAGACATTGGAAGGTTTCTGTTTATCTTCCCGTTTTATTATGTAATCAGATAAGCAGTGTGAGTCCTTCTTTGGTTTCACATGGTTCTCCGATCTGCGCTCTGACCATCCACCTCTCTCCGAACGTTTTTCAGATGATTCCTGAAAGGAACGAGACAAACATGAATCAGTATCTTGATACCTGTCAGGCAGTCTAATATTATCACGGTTTTGGAGATTATATTGTTTTTCAGTGGCTTTCTATTGAGGAGACCCACCCTGTGATTTTATTTTGGATTTATTTTTCTTATTATCCCACTTCTTCTTTGTTGAAGAGTCAGGTGCTTGCTTACAGTTATCCTTTTCACAATTACCCTTTAGTTCTTGTTTCCCATATCTGGCTCCCAAATTATCTCTACCTAGCATAGCATAGGCTTCTTCGATATTTTTAGGAAATTTGTGCTCCTTTTGTGCAGCCAACGCTGCTGCTTTCCCATTTATGTTACTTACCATAATGGGCACTGCGGCAAAACTGCCCATCAGTTTCATACCCTAGTCCAGGGCAGGTGCTGCCCCATACTCATTCTGAATTTGTTTGAGTTCCTTGGGCAAAACAGCCAGATAAGGGGTACCATGTGTGCCTCTATATACTGCAGCAAATTCTGTACCCCAAGTGGTGCAGTTTTCCACAGGAGGAGCCAGCCCCATTGGTAAGCAAATAATTAATATTCTGTGTTTTTGTTGTGGGCTCCTATGGGGAAACACTGGCTCAAGCTGGCTTGTTTTCTGTGCAATCCAGAACGGAATCTCCTCCTGCCTGAAGGGAACTTTTCCCATTACTGCATTTAGCGTTTGTGGGCTGATGCCCAGGGCAGCCAATTGTGGTTGTGCAGCTTGAGCAGCCTGCGCAGGGATATCTGTCAATGTAGGCATAACAAACTGTGTAAGACTTCTGTATATTGTTACTAAATATTTATATAGTGTTCGCACCTCTGCTATTGGTAAATTATTATTATTAGGATGCGATGTGTATCCGGAGAAGACCGGCCATGTCGCTCCCTCATTGTTGAGCGGGCCGAATCTTATATTTGCTTTTGTGTGTGGTAGGGCACCTTTAAACCAATTTGTGTGTTCTTGGTAAGTGAGAACTATCTCTATTTCTTCATATGGGGAGTACTCTTCTGGTATTTGATCCTTAGTGTCGGTGTGTACTAGTTGTAGGGCGTTGTCTGCCGCCAGAAATGTAACCCAAGAATAGAACACCTTTGTCCTAAATGCTTTGTGTGCCTCAACCACGAAGTTGACCTTAACCCCCTGGCCAGAAGACCAGGGTGTAATACTTTTAGAGTAACTGCATGTCTGCAGTTCTCAACTATATTTAATGGCCAATTTCTTTTGTTGTCAGACATATTTTGTGAAAATGAATTACAGAGAGGGTAACTGTGAGAATAATAAATCCTTCCAAGCTTGAACTACCTACAGCCAATACACAGGGGTTACCTACTCAGCTAAGGATTTTTCCTACTACCAAAGATGTCTCTGGTTGGAGGTAAGTAGGGGTCTGTGAGATGGCATGATTAAACCACTGAGGCGAACCATTAAATAAGAATCTAACCAATGTTGGCAGCGCCATGCTGTGTAGTTTCCACTGTACGGTAGGAACTGTGCATTTGTGGACAGCATAAACGTTAGGATGGTATCAGACTTATTCATTGCACCCCCTCAGGATATGTTGTCCTGGAGACCAGCTAGCTCACTGTGACACCATAAGCCGCCTAAACCTAGACGGGCAGCAAATAGTTTCTGGCAACCACTGAACATGATAACCTTGTTCCCCCAGGAAGTGTGGTAACCAGGGGCGGCTCCTCCACTAAGGTGGAGGAACGTCACCCCACTTCTCTCAGAGCAGGAGAAAGGAAAAATAAAATGATAATAAACTCATTATCATTTTGCTTTTCACTACGGGCCGTGTTGGGGCAGGACTGGTGGCACAGGGAGGAGTGGTTTGCACACTCCAAGTGGACATGACTGCTTGGCCGGCTTGCAAAGGCTTCCTGTCCCCATCTGAACACCAAACTGCGGCACTCAGACCAATCGCAACACTGCATTGCAGTGTTGTGAATGGCTTAGGGCAGGGAGCCTGGGTGCTTCCTGTTTGCAATGGAAGGCTAGGAGGGACGGCAGTGTCAGGAGGGACTGTAGCTGAGGAGGGACAGTGGCTGGCAAAAGGCCAAGTGTTCCTTTTTTTGTCAAAAGCCACCCCCATTCCCTGCCAGTTGCCGCTGGTGGTAACAGATCTAGAACCCTTTCGATCAGTCACTCGTGCTCTAGTGCTCTCAGAGAAATATGTATGTTGCGCAGCGCAACAGATGACACCTTTAGCGCGAGTGATGCTTGTTGAAGGCTGTACACTGTAGCTGCTTGTTTTGTGTGCCCTAGCTATACTGCAGCCCCCTCCGGGCCCTCCCCTCTCCTAACACGAGGAAAGGCACGTTGCTGGCAGTATCTGTTTGTGCAAAACGTTATTTGATTTTATGTTCTCGAGCTGTTTTAAACAATACGTATTTACTTTCCGCTTACCTGTACATAAAAATTGGCCACACTCCTCGCTATTTAGCGAGTTTGTTTGGTTCGCTCTGGGGATCGTGCCACTTTTGGCCGCCATCTTTGTTAGCGCTCTAGCGCTCTGGCAGTTGGGGCTTTTTAGGCAGGCTCATGCAAGCGCGCCGGAGGCACGCCAGAGGCAAGCCAGTCTGTCGCCCGTCCGCGCCAGTCTGTCGCCAGCAGCCAGGATTTCTGGTAGGCTTTTGTCACCTATAGCACCTATCGTTAACTCACTGTGTAGAGACTCGCGTGAGTATTTGATGGATCTCAAACCTGCATGTTGTAAATTTCCCCCTCATTTCTATCGAATATTGGAGGGTCCTTTCTCATGTCAAGTTTGTAGATTTCAGTGTATGGATTTCCCTGGCCCCCCCTTGCTTACTATATCACAGCCTGATTGTAAAGCTTTATTTGAATCTCTGAAGGATATTTCTCCTAATCACTTATCTCACATTGGGAATATTTGCGAGTGGAACTGCTTTCTGGCTAATGTTAGATCGCTTTCTAAAGAGATATGGGATATCTTGACCGACTTAAAGCCTGACATAGGTTTCATTACGGAGACCTGGCTTAAACCTTCCTCCACCCCTGCCATTGCCTTGGCTATCCCAGAGGGTTATCGGATATTGAGACAGGACAGAATAGGCAAAGTGGGTGGGGGTATAGCCTTAATCTATAAAGAGGAGTTAACAGTTACCATACTAGATCAGACAGGGACAGAAGCATTTGAATGCCTTGTCTTTAGATTGGACCTCTCCGCACGCTGCAGCTGGAAAGGCGCCTTGGTCTAAAGTCCGCCTGGTTCAGTATTAGATTTCACCAGTCAGTTGCAAGATTTTATTTCTCCTTATATAATTGCCTCACGTAAATTTCTTCTGCTTGGAGATTTTAATATGCAGATGTGTATATCAAAAAATGACAAATCCAAATTTGCAAACAAGGAGTAGAACAAGGAGAAAAAGACATCCAGAAACAATCAAGAAAGGACCCTAGACCAGAGCTTGGATACCCATCAATTGTCTATGTGATCAATCCTATCATCTGGTCATCCAATCCAAAGAAAGATGTATCTCTTGATCATAGAGATTATCTTGTATGGAGTGAGCCCACTCAAACAGGTCCGAGATCATCAAAGGATCGGAGCAGGAAGATCATGTAAATTCTTAGTGATAGAACAATTGTGAGAAGTGCAGTGTTTTGAAAAGAATAATGTGGTGTATTAAAATAGAGTTGTGAGAAGGCGCTACTAATTTAATATGAAAGAAATATCTCACACTCTAAGTAAAAACAACAGTGCAAAAAGCAGTGTTCAACAAATAACTGCTGTGTAAAAAGGTCGACATGTTTCAGCCACACGGGAAGCGCTTCTCCCTAAGGCTTTCTTCAGGACCCCAGTTGTCAAAATATTCGCTACTGCATTAGTGTATCAAAAGAAAGTAATAAAGAAATAGAATGTGCTTATCTCACTCTTATCATGAGGTTGGACTTAATACAACCTTGATGTGTTCCTCTGCCTCAAAGGATGCAGTAGGCATCTGTCAAAAAAACATATGAAAATAGTCTTAATCTCCAAGAGATATCCTCAAAGTAGTTTTACTCCAAGATGTACAAAGTAAACACCCCTATTGTCAGTGAATGCTTACCCATCATGATCGGGGAACGAACCTCACCTCGCCTGGAACCTTACTCAGGACTAAGAGGCCCCGCTCTGTATGAAAAAGATAGAGTACGCTAACAGTGATCAAACTCTTTCAGTAACATAAGAAAACTGTTTGACTCTGATAAAGTGCTCGCAAAGCAAAGTACTAGCACCTATACACCTAATGTATGTATTCTCAGTATTCACACAAAATCAGGCCAATGTGAGAGAATTCCCTAGTCTTTATGCAGTGGTCAATGACTGTTAAAAGATATAAAAAACAAACAGTTTTTAGTGGTAAACTAGCCACATGTTGTTAATACAAATCCAATAATTTGTGCTGACTGTCACCTTTACAAATCAAGTGTGCGTTGATTAGTATGCACTCAATTGGCACTCAAAGTCTCGCTTTGATCTATGCGCTTAATTAGTAAGTTATAGAAGCAACTAAGCGTCTCTATGTGACAATAATGTTTGATAACAGTTCTATGCTGTACAAGATCCAAAGCAAAGAATGCTTGTTAGATTGAAAACCACAATGAACCAAAAACCCATGGGGTAGTCTCCCTAAAAGTACAAATCACTACACTTAGAGAGGGGTTCTATATGGTACAGGAGCAACCATGGTGTTATCCATTCATGCCGCATCATAAAGGTACTAGGCGAGGATACAAAACGAACTGCTGCCCAATTGACCAAAGTCGATAAAGATGTGTCCTCACCTATCCGTCGTTGCCTCGTTGTGGCATCTGAGTCAGGGAAATGGAGGTGACCCGGGCGAGCTACAAGAGTGTTTTAAAGACTAGGAAACAATTGAACAACAAACGCGAGCGCATTCATCACGCATTCACGCATGACCCCTGGCTTGTGGTGATCGCGTCATAGGACTACAACGTGACGTCACAGAAATGGCGTCTGTAGTTCGTTCCATTACTGGTAGTGAATGAATCAGTAATTGCTGGCATATTAGAGTTGACGTAGTATCTTGCATGAATGCCAGATATGTATCTGAATGCTCTACCCAACGTTGTATTTTAGATGTAAAGTATCTAAGGGCCAAAAGCAAAAATAGCGATAAAACAGCGCTTTATTTTGGCACTAGAGCGCTAATACATACTATAGATTCCCCCTCTTCTACCCCCAAGATAAAAAGTAATAACACTAAATCTTGTGTGAATAGTAGAAACAAAAGTAGGGAAAAGTGTCAGCCTTATTCTCTTGAATATGAACAAAAATCATTATTGTTTTAGTTTGACAGTTCCGCTCGGTCCTGTGGTCAATGTGGACAACAGGATAAACTAAATCCAGTATACCACACATATTATTCTTGTAGCAAAGTTAGTCAGACATCTCGAAGGCCTAGTAATGTTAATAAGTGCAACTCATTGTCAAAACAGCGGGGCAACCGCAAAGGCGAAAACCAAGGTCCACGATCTGCCCTGATCCACTGCAGTGCCCCTATAAAGACATCGATAAAACAGCAGATAGTCTGTGTTACACCCATAGCAGATGTATGAAAACTGAAATGGTTTTGTCCAAAACCATCACAAGGCTAGTGAGAAAAAACTAGTATGGCACTCAGGATCTGTACTATCTGAAGATAGCTCTGGTATCCTTACAGAAACCGAGGGATATTTTACAAAGTTGTCCACGGGATGTCATCATTAAGGCCCCTAGCATCACTTTGAAGTTTAAAAACCCATTTCTGTTCCTTAGTGAATAGATAGTTTGAAATATCACTGATGTGGGTTGGTATAATGGGTTTTTCAAGCACTGTCCATTTGAAATCATCTGCCTGGTGGTTATTTGCAATGAAATGTCTGGTTAGTCTTGTGACCGATTTCTTACATCTGAACGAACTTTTGTGTTCTAACATGCGAATCCTGACTTTCCGAGTTGTCATCCCTACATACTGGTTCCACCAGGCAGATGATTTCAAATGGACAGTGCTTGAAAAACCCATTATACCAACCCACATCAGTGATATTTCAAAATATCTATTCACGAACGAACTACAGACGCCATTTCTATGACGTCACGTTGTAGTCCTATGACGCGATCACCACGAGCCAGGGGTCATGTGCGAATGCGTAATGGATGCGCTCGCGTTTGTTGTTCAATTGTTTCCTAGTCTTTAAAACACTCTCGTAGCTCGCCCAGGTCACCTCCATTTCCCTGACTCAGATGCCACAACGAGGCAACGACGGATAGGTGAGGACACATCTTTATCGACTTTGGTCAATTGGGCAGCAGTTCATTTTGTATCCTCGTCTAGTACCTCTATGATGCAGCATGAATGGATAACACCATGGTTGCTCCTGTACCATATAGAACCCCTCTCTAAGTGTAGTGATTTGTACTTTCAGGGAGACTACCCCATGGGTTTTTGGTTCATTGTGGTTTTCAATCTAACGAGCATTCTTTGCTTTGGATCTTGTACAGCATAGAACTGTTATCAAACATTATTGCCACATAGAGACGCTTAGTTGATTCTATAACTTACTAATTAAGCGCATAGATCAAAGCGAGACTTTGAGTGCCAATTGAGTGCATACTAATCAACGCACACTTGATTTGTAAAGGTGACAGTCAGCACAAATTATTGGATTTGTATTAACAACATGTGGCTAGTTTACCACTAAAAACTGTTTGTTTTTTATATCTTTTAACAGTCATTGACCACTGCACTAAGACTAGGGAATTCTCTCACATTGGCCTGATTGTGTGTGAATACTGAGAATACATACATTAGGTGTATAGGTGCTAGTACTTTGCTTTGCGAGCACTTTATCAGAGTCAAACACTTTTCTTATGTTACTGAAAGAGTTTGATCACTGTAAGCGTACTCTATCTTTTTCATACAGAGCGGGGCCTCTTAGTCCTGAGTAAGGTTCCAGGCGAGGTGAGGTTCGTTCCCCGATCATGATGGGTAAGCATTCACTGACAATAGGGGTGTTTACTTTGTATATCTTGGAGTAAAACTACTTTGAGGATATCTCTTGGAGATTAAGACTGTTTTTTTGACAGATGCCTACTGCATCCTTTGAGGCGGAGGAACACATCAAGGTTGTATTAAGTCCAACCTCATGATAATAGTGAGATAAGCACATTCTATTTATTTATTACTTTCTTTTGATACACTAATGCAGTAGCGAATATTTTGACAACTGGGGTCCTGAAGAAAGCCTTAGGGAGAAGCGTTTCCCGTATGGCTGAAACATGTCGACCTTTTTACACAGCAGTTATTTGTTGAACACTGCTTTTTGCACTGTTGTTTTTACTTAGAGTGTGAGATCTTTCTTTCATGTTAAATTAGTAGCGCCTTCTCACAACTCTATTTTAATACACCACATTATTCTTTTCAAAGCACTGCACTTCTCTCAATTGTTCTATCACTAAGAATTTATATGATCTTCCTGCTCCGATCCTTTGATGATCTCGGACCTGTTTAAGTGGGCTCACTCCATACAAGATAATCTCTATGATCAAGAGATACATCTTTCTTTGGATTGGATGACCAGATGATAGGATTGATCACATAGACAAGTGATGGGTATCCAAGCTCTGCTCTAGGGTCCTCTCTTGATTGTTTCTGGATGTCTTTTTCTCCTTTCTCCTTGTTCTACTCCTTGTTTGCAAATTTGGATTTGTCATTTTTTGACATACACATCTGCATATACCACTGTATATACATATGATTTTGTTAGACCCCCAGTTCCACTTGTTTTTTGAAACTATAGGATTAGGGCAATAGAACTGTGGCAGGTCATTAAACTTTTCCCTTAGACCCTAGTATGCACTTTATGTTTTGATTGGAGATTTTAATATCCATAGCGATGATGTTTCTAACCAAGATGCAAGATTATGCCTGCAAGATTTGGCGGCTTATGGATTGGTTAAAATCAATTCTGCTCCTACCCATATTGCAGGTCATACCTTGGATCTTATTCTTGCCAATTCACAGGACATTAAATGTGGTGAGACTTACCCGCTTATTTGGTCCGATCATTCATTAATACACTTTCAACTTTTTAGTCCTATTGATCATATTCCTGCTGCAACTACTACTTCAGCCACTCGACTGTATAGACCTTGGCACAAACTGACTCCTAATCATTTTTCCTTGCTCTTCTCGATGTGGGATAGGGATACTATGCGTTGTGATGTTAATCAGCTACTCGAACTTTTTAATTCTATTGTGATCAATTTACTTGACAAAGTAGTCCCTTTGAAACCTCTCACTCACTCTCCTAACAACACCTCTACTGGCTGGTATTCGTCTGTCTTACATGAGGAGAAAAGCTCTTGGAAGAAGCTAGAGCGTGTATGGCGACGCTCGCATAATGAGCAAGCTAAATCTATCTATAAGGCTGCAATAGCTAATTATCACAGTAATGTTAAAAAGGCTCGTAAAATGCATATTGCGTCTATATTGTAGCATGCAGGTAATAATTCCAGAATGCTTTTCCAAATTGTAAGAGATTTTACTAATCATAAATCCTGCGAAACTAGGGATATCTCTTCTCAAACATTATGTGATAGTATCGCCTCCTTTTTTATACAAAAGGTTGAAAATATTTATCAAAAAATTACTCTTTCCAATACTTCCATCCCAGTCTCTATTACAGCCTCATCAGATTTCGTCAGTGTAAACTCCCAATTACTTGCTTTTCCCAATATTACCATCACAGAAGTACAATCACTCCTGGAATGTACTAAATCTGGATCTCCTCTTGATATCATTCCAGCCAAAATTGCTTCTAAACTTGCAGTTCATCTTGCTTCTCCCATATGCTCTATCATTAATAGTTCTCTGAAATCTGGTAGTCTTCCACAAAGTTGGAAACATGCCCAAATTATTCCCATCCGAAAAAATTTAAAAGTCTCTCCTGATGAATTGACCAATTATCGTCCGATCTCCTTGCTCCCTCTACAGAGTAAGATTATTGAAAAGCATATTAACAAGCATTTATCGGCATTTATTGAGTCCACTGGCGCACTCGATATCTCCCAATCAGGTTTTCGTGCTAAGCATAGCACAGAGACTGCTTTAGTGGAAGTAACGGATAACATCAGGATGGCTCTGGATCAAGGTCAAGCGGCACTTCTGGTGCTGCTTGACCTTTCAGCAGCATTCAACACTATCTCTCATCGAGTTTTGATGTCCAGATTACAGGGGCTTGGGATTAAAGGATTTGCATTGAAGTGGTTGTCAGATTTTCTGACTAACAGAACTCAGGCAGTGACATTAGGTTCTTTTACTTCTGCTCCCTCTCAAGTTACCAGGGGTGTCCCCCAGGGCTCATGTTTGAGCCCCACTTTGTTTAACATCTACGTGACCCCCTTGGCTATACTTATGAGGAATTTGGGGTTTAACCCCATCTCTTATGCAGACGATACCCAACTCCTCCTCACCTTCGATAAAAAAAGATCTGACATACAACATATTTTCCCCCAGGGTATGATGGCTATTGCCTCTTGGATGAAAATAAATTATCTCCAGTTAAACTCTGAAAAATCTGAGATTATGTTGTTTGGGGGTGCTACTATTAGCTGGTCGCCTAATTGGTGGCCTGAGGAGTTGGGCAAAGCTCCTACTCCTAAGGAGGAGGTTAAAAATCTGGGCATCAAACTTGATTTAAAACTAACTCTCGATACTCATATTAATACAACTGTTGGCACCTGCTACCATATTCTGAGTCTCCTTAGGAGAATGTTTCCACTGCTCCCCATCTCCACCAGGAAGACTCTGATTCAGGCACTGATTATGAGCAGGATTGATTATTGTAATGCCCTGCTACTTTCTACGCATGGAGCCTCTCTGGGTAAATTGCAGGTCATACAGAACACGGCAGCCCGCCTGGTAACCGGTTCACCTTCTAGGACTCCCTCTTTGCCTTTGTTATCTAAGCTCCACTGGTTACCAGTAAAAAAAAAAGAGTGGAATTTAAAATGGGTTGTATGATATTTAAGGCCTTAAACAAGCTTAGCCCCTCCTATCTTGTCAGGAAACTTAATATCTATACTCCCGGATGTTCACTCAGATCGAGTGCTAAAAGACTTCTCTCGATTCCAAGAATCAATAAGGCCCGCACTGGAGGCAAAGCCTTTTCTTATCTGGCTCCAAGTTTTTGGAATAGCCTTCCTCAACACATTTGCGCTGAAATGACCCTCCCCCAGTTTAGAAAGCTGATGAAAACTTATCTGTTCTGAACTTTGTGTTAGGATAGTCATCTGTTACAAGCGCAGAGATACCCCTCGGGGTGATTCAGCGCTATATAAAATTATTAAATAAATAAATAAGGAATACACAGAGGGACGTTTACAACATTTATTGAACCAACGTGATTCTTGTATGTAATATATGTGCTGCAATGATAGCTAGACAGAAGCAAAGGAAAGTTATTAAAAGCACCAGAACGGTGAACAGAATAAAAAGCTCCACCATGGTAATAAAACAATATACATGCAGGCATATAAAACAATATAAAAAATAGGTCATACTCTGACAGTGCAGTCCATGGCCTAAGCGTCTAGGGCGAGTGTGTGTATGTACAGCCAAGAATCCCCGTACTGGATGATCCAAACCCAGTTACCTGATGGGAAAGAATGTAAGTCCCCGTCTTGGTCACGAGCTGGACACCCTTGCAAAGATATCAGGAAGCTGCTGGGTCGAAGTTTCAGCATGTAGAGACTTCGTTAATACCAGCAAAGCACCCTTTTGCCTAATCCCGGAAATGCTTGTTAATTTATAATTAAAAGCATCCCTGCGAGTACTGTGCAAGGCAAGCCAGCATTGTTTTGGCCTATAGATCATGTCACCCGTGGGTGAAAAATAGAACATTTGCACAATGTGTGTCGAGGCCTTGTACATGGTTTTCAAGGAAGCAGGATAAAGATAGGTGAAGCAGAATCTGTAAGCAAATCAGTTTCAGAGAAGCTAATCCAACATTGTCACACACGCAAATGTGTGTTAAAGGTTATTATGTGAAAGGAAAGGCAACTTAAGAAAGCGCATCCATGATAAAAGATGGTGTTGGTTCTATGTGGGCCTACCTCAGACACATAACAGAACACAATCACAGACATCATCATTTCTTGGTGTACAATACTAAATAACTTGAATGAATATGCCTATTTGTATGCTAAGGAATGTCTTTCTGACATTAGGTTTTGTTACTTGATTCAAATAACTTTGAAGCACCACCCGGGGGAGCACTAGAGAGCCCGGCCGCAAGATGTCTGCACTCTGCTGAGGCTCTGCGGGCTGGATAGTATAATCCGGCAATTATTCGCCTTAATTGAAGCATCAGACGATACCTGAAGAATGCTTTGTCCACCCCGGCGCATGCTGAGTGAGAGAGATCGACTGAGCATCTGGAATGACCTGCGGAAGATGGCAAAATCGAAGCTGCATGAGGGACTGGTCTGGTCCTGCTGAAGCCGACAGAGGGCAGTCCCCGTGGCAAGGCGGTTGGGCTGTTGTCGCTAGTGCTTGTGGATTGCCCCCCCCCCCTCCTGTGGACCTTATTTAGCTCCCCAGACAATTCTTTACAGGCAAGAGCCTGGGCCTTGAGTGAGAGGGCGCCCGGTTAAAGACGTGGTCTGCAGCTGCTAGGCAGGGATGCATATACCTAGCTCCGGATCGAGCTGCTCAGTTTGGGAGCTGCAGGGGGATACTCCCTCACTGTGCCAATATGGCAGCTGACGCCTGCGGGAAGGACCCAGCCGCTACATACTGGAGGTGAGCAGAGCCAGTTCCGCAGGGCGCCGGTGAATGCCTGAGGAAAATTGAGGCCTGCAGGACACCTGCAGATGAGCGCTGTTCCCTGCATTCGACACTGCAATTCCCCTGCGCTGTACCGAGCGGTCTGAGGAGTGCACTGGAGTTTACTGCCCCAGCATTAATCCACCTCTCTAACCACATTAATACCCACAGAGTGAATTGCCCACCGTATAAAATACCTGCACAGAGTAGACTGTTTGAAAGGTGGTGGCTGCCTACACGTGCAGGATTCCCTCGCCTCTCCCCCTCTTTGCCTCCTGGGGCCTACATATAGCACTGGACAGGTCTTTCTCGTTGTGATCTCCTGACATAGCGGATTGTTTGGCCTCTGGCTATAGACTCACATGGAGTCTTCCCAGTGCTAGTCTGGTACATTTCTAGCTCAGGGGCCCGGCTGGCAGACTCGTGCCACACCCCTCCCTAGTGCTGGGGTGTGAAAGGACATGCCCTGGTTGGGAGCACCCCACGGATGTTCGACCGCCTCGTTGTGGAAGCAAGGACCTACCTCTTTTGGCCACGGCCCAACATCACCTGATGGCCTGCTCATGTCTCTTGGGGCCACCGGGGAGTGGCAGGCCACGAGCCAGCATCACGGCAGACCTGCAGGTCTCTGTGAGACAGCCATTGGACAGCAGCCACATTGCCCAACGCCGCTTGTGGTGGTTAACAGGTTCCCTGGCCACAGAGGGTCGGCCGCTGTGATGGGAGGGATCCTCGATACCATTACACTTGAACATATTGGGAATAGGACTGAGTCCACAGAGTGCACTTATCTGTCCTATCCAACAGGACCTGATTGGATCATGGGAAAGTGAGATACTAAACAATCTAAATTATTGTTCGAGGGCCAATGAAAGATGCAGACCTTGGGGATACCTGTGGGAGAATCGCTGGGAGCGCCATTGAGAGTGCAAAGTCCAGCCCCAGAACCTGACATACACACTGAGGTTCTGGATCTGAAACAGCTTGATGACAATAGATACCAAAAATTGATCTCCTCGCAGATAGGCTTGATAGACTGAAAGAAGAAGTTGATAAACCTGATCGCCTTGCTCAGCTTGAATGCTGTACGTCGGAGGACGACCGGACAGCGAAAACCTCCTACGTATGGAAAAAGTACTTGAGGTAATACAGAACAAAAATGAAGACTTGGAAGTTCTCCCCCACTGGAAAAACCTCCGTATTATAGGTCTTCCAGAATCCACGGATATGGGCAGAATGGAAGATTTTGTGGAGGACATGCTGCATACATTCTTTGGCTCTGACATGTCTCCTATGCTTACAGTTGAAAGAGCCCACAGATCCCTCTGCCACAGCCTGGGACTCCAGCTCATCCAATTACTGCACGCTTATTGAACTATTATGACCACAACACTGCTCTGCACCTTGCCAGGGAGTGACGACCCCTACACAAATCTATTTTCCCGGACTATACAATATCAGTGCAAATTGCGTGCAGAGACTTTCTACTGATTAAACGCGCTTTAGAACTAACAGCTGCAAAATACTCGCGTTTGTATACTGTAAAGCTGCGGATAGAACATGCTGGCAAAACCCTAATTTTCATGGACCCTAAGAAGGCAGCCAAGTAAACCAAAACTCTTCCACTGAAAGCAGCTCGTTGTCCTGTGAGCTTCGATGCACAAGATGGATCACAGCTTAATGAAATTGATTAATGTGCAATTTGTATTCCATGATGATTTATTATTTTATGTGATCATGAACATTGCCAAGTAATTTCTCTCTAGTGCTGTACTGGCATTCCATGACGTGGGCACATAATTCATGCAAGGGAATTGCCCCTCTATATACCTTGCTGTGAACTACTGGCTTTATACCCAAATGTTATCTAGTAAGCATTCTCTTAACATGCAAAGTCATAATGTCTCCACTTATATCCTCTCTGGCCACCCAGCTCATAGTAGCAGGGGCGGAGGGGGTGCTTGTCTCTTAGTCTGCCCCCACTGGATGTTTCCCAGACTTGTTCCATTCAGATGGTATTTGAGTGAGTTTGTTTGGGTTGGCATGGCGAATTTGGCCCAATTGTGTAGCCGAAGTGGGGGTGGGGGGGCATTTCGGATGTTGAGAATATGTTTAGCTTTATGGACTACCAATCAGTCTGACATCCCTATGGTTGCTTAATCTGCCTTGAAGGTTGGCATTTATGGCATCTATATCCCTGCTTTTTGCCCCCATGCATTCTCTTCAAGTACTTACTTGGAACACGAGTCCTTAATGACCACCAAAAAGTACAAAAGGTTTTTGCATATTTACAGACACTCCATAGATAGCTCTCTCGCAACAGCTCCATCTTACGGAGACTTACTCGGCTGCGCTTCGGATGGGTTGGAGAAAGACATGTTACAGTCAGGGAGTGGCGATCCTCATTAGAAGGGGACTGCCATGGTGCATGAGTAGAGCGCGGTATAACACAGGGGAGATGTGCTCCAGGATCATTCAGTTAGGATCCTCTCCATCTACGGCCCCAATATAGACGACCCCCAATTCTTTGCCAAAGTATGGTAGCTGGCTTATACACTGGGGCAGCGATCTGGGGTGATTTGGTCAACCTTAATCCAGAAAAGGCTAGATCTAGTGAATCCAGATAACCCCACTAGCGCGCCACGATCCAGCTGCAAATAATCATCGAAGACAGATTTAATTGATCTCTGGTGCTACCACCTTGCTGACCAAATGGAAGGCACTTGTATAACCACAGCTTGATTATTGGTTGGCGTCACAGGATATACTGGCCTGCACTATTCAGGTCTCCCATCTACTGCAGACACTGACCACGCTCCAGTTAGTTGCAGCTCCAGGATGGTCCTTCTTGAGCTTTTAATTGGAGACTTCCGACTGGCACCTTAAGGGATCAGTTGTTCAGGGAGGATATCAGAACAGCAATTCTGGAATATTTTCAACACTATGAGACAGTTGAAATATCGAAGGCTACCATATGGGAGGCCTTCAAAATAATCATTAGAGGGGCATGCCTTGCCAAACAGGCAGGTGTTCATTCTCTGCATGGAGATCTCGCGCAAGAAACTTGAGGCATCCTGACAATGAAACTGCAGTTCAAGACTTGCACTCATTCGGAGTAATCTCTCGGAGTAAGATGACGCTGTGCAGCAGGAAACGCACAATCTCAGGAGGGAGACGTGCTAGGTGCTTCGGAGAGGTGGATAGACCAGGCAGATCTCTAGCCCAGTTACTTCACAAGCCCTGGGTGAGCTATTAATTACTGGGATACAGAATGATAATATGTACCCACAGCAGAGGTAAAAACAAAAAAGCCATGGTGCATTTCTTTTCTTCCCTATATGGAACGTGACAGAACTCTCCTCCTACGGACCGGTCTGCCTACCTAGATTCAATCCATCTCCTTTGGCTCAAAGGCAGTCACAGGCAATACCTGGACAGACCATTCATAACAGAATAGATTATTGGTATAATCAACGCTCTGCCTGACAAGGCACCTGGCCTAGCTTGCCTCAACACTGCATTCTATAAAGAATATGCTCCATTGCTTGCCCTGCATTTATTAGCAATGTATGTGGAATCTCATCTAGTGTGCGTCCACCATCCTTACAAGAAGCTCTTATCGAGATCCTACCACCTACTCTCCTTGATAAATACAGATAACAAGATCCATGCCACACTTAGATTCACGCCTCCTCCCTTTATTGCCAACTACTGTGAGGCCTGACCAGGTAGGATTTGTTCCAGGGTGTTGGAAAAAGAGGCAGTATCTGTGAGGCCTGCACAAATAACATGTCACATTTATCCTTCACTGGGAACCAAACACCCTATTTTCTAGCGCTTAACTCTCAGAGGGCAGCGTTGCAGAGCAGTCTATGGCTTACTCAAGGGAGGTGGTGTAGGCTAGTAATTGCCATTTACCAGTACGCAGAAATACAACTCAATAATTGATTGTCCAGTCTGTACTTTGCTTTATAAAAGAAAGAGTACATTTATTAAACACACACCACTCAATACTATGCACCAATTTACAAATATACATAAGCTGTTGGAATTACTTTGTGACATTGCAGAAAATCTCCACCCCTCCCGCTGGGGAGGTGGGGTCTAGTACCACCACTCCCATGTATGCATATCATCTTACCCCCTAATACAATTGGGTTGACACAACCTGGAGCAAGGGCCTTGCCCACTGACACCATCCCAGTGGCGACCCACCCCATCATCTCAACAAGCATTTAAAATAGGTACACCTGCCCTGGTGACACACCTCTGACTGAGCATCTCATACTGACCATACAGTATTTACCTCTACATCTTAGTGGCTAACAGTCTGAGTTGTTCTTCACCTAACGCAGTAGCAAGAATACATGTTTGGGCATCACTTAGAATGACAGTACTCATCATAGTTGATAACAGTTAAAATGCCTTGCAATTAAAGCCCCTAAAAGGCGTCACAGATAAAATCACAGGAGTAAGCATAGACAGCCAGACAACCTAGCAGGAATGTCCAGCAACATAACCCCACTTTGCTTATGATTTCACTTTACACAGGTACTTCACATTACACATGTGAATTTCAGTCCCTCTAAATGAAATAACAGGGATAAATGAACTTCTTGTGCAATTGCACCTCTTCACCTCCAAGGAATGCTCTTCTCCAGACATTCCCAGCACAGCCATCAGCTGTAGAACAAAATTTCCAGCCCTGGGCTGTTACTAACTGTTGACTGAGCCCTTGAGGGGTAATTGCTTTGGAGTCTCCAGAGAGTCAGGGAGGGATTGGACTCTTCATGCTGGGGGAGACTGTGTAGCTCCTGCAGCCCCCTCTGCACCGTTGCACGCATTTGGCGGTGACCCTATGTTCCTGGGGTCAACCCACACAGACAACCATCCTCTTTTCCTTGCAGGCCGACCTGGGCCCACAAGGCATTATGGGGCGAAGCGCTCCTGCCTCATGCATATTGTAATTGCGGCTCCCTCGCTACCCAAGCCGGCAGCCTCACGCCGCATCGGCCCATCGTTGGGGCCCGGTCCCACCCGGGCCCCATGCATGGCCTGGTGAGTTGTTTTGTGGCTTGGCTCGTGAAGCCCACCACCAGCCACTCTTCACTTCTCTTCGGGCCCCGGTGCCACCCGGGCACCCCGTCTTGCCTCTTGTTGGGGGTCTGGTCCCACCTGGAACCCTGTTGCCACCGGGTGAGTCCTTGTGGCAATGGCAGCTCACAGAGCCCACCCCTGGCTGGCTCCCTGTCCAGCCAGCACCCTCCTGGGCGGCCGCGGGAGCCAGCGCTGCTATTCTGGTCTGCCCACTCCTGCAGGCAGACATGGAGACTCGCACCGGTTTGGCCAGACACCAAGGTAGTGTGACGGCACTCCTGCTTTC
This sequence comes from Triturus cristatus, assembly GCF_964204655.1. Classification (NCBI taxonomy): domain Eukaryota; kingdom Metazoa; phylum Chordata; class Amphibia; order Caudata; family Salamandridae; genus Triturus; species Triturus cristatus. The sequence continues at coordinate 944,615,367 of NC_140590.1, read as the reverse complement.
CTTCTGCCACGGGCGGGGGGTGGGTTGGGGAGGGAGGGAGAGGAGTGCCTGCACAGGGCACACCGGGGCCTGGAGTTGGTATCGCGGGCCCCTCCCCTATTTGAGGTCTTCACAGGGAGCATGACTATACTCCCCGGCTTCGGGGTCCAGAGTTGGGGTCCCAGGCTCCCTGGCAGTCTTTATGGGGAGCGCAACAGCACTACCCGGCTTTGCCCCCAGCTTCAGGGCCTGGAATTGGGATCCCGGGCACCTGATAGGTCTTCACAGGGAGCGCGACAGCACTCCCCTGCTTCCCTTCGTGGCGGTAAGGCCAGGAGTTGGGATCCCAGGCCCCAGAGTCCTCTTCGCAGGGGGGGCAACAGCAACACCCACCCTCCATTGTCGCCAGAGGCCAGGGTGGACTCCTGGAACCCCATTTGGGCTACTTCATGGGGAGCACAATGGTGCTCCCTGACATAGCTTCGTGTGGGGGCAGCCCTGACCCAACCCCAGGGGCACATCTTGGACCGGCTCCGGAGGCCACGCCATTTTGGCCTCTTCTTGTTCCTGGTGGCACGCCCCAGTCACTGGGAGCACTTTCTTTCACCCTCCTGCGCTCAGGGAGGTTGAATTTAGCAGGGCACAGTCTTCACTGGCTCCCTGCACCAGCTTTCGCCTGGCTCTCCTCCTGGGCCTCTCTCCTCTTTGCAGAGGCCCAGGCTACTGGACCTGGTCTCCCCTTGTGGTGCAAGTCAGTCCTGGGCCAGTCTGGAGGGTCTTCCTGCCAGCTGCCCATGGCGCCAGCCTTCCTCAGCCGACCACACCCCAGAGAGCACGCATCTTCCTTTGCAAACTCTTTTAAAAGAATTGAGGGGACTGGCAGAGAGTCTGCTTGCCCTATCAAGCAGCGACATCACCTCTCTGCCCCTGCTCCCTCCTTCCTGCCCAGGCATGAGTTAGTTCAAAATGGCATCTTCCAGGGGTCTCATGCCACATGGTCTCTGAAAGCCGCCACCCCCTATTGTTGCCTTCTCCCCAGAGTAGCTTGGTGCCTGGCACCAGGTAAAAGCTGCTGATGGTTTAACCTGTAGCTCAACCAGTCTTCTCTTCTTGGAGAGGAGACCTTAGTCCTTGGAATGCTTGCATGCGCGCCATGAAGGGCTAGGCATATGATAGCTCAGTTTGGGGAGGGAGATCATTAATACTGCCTGGTAGGGTCACATCCAGCCAGTCTGATTATGAGGAGGAATATATTTCTGGATGACCCAAAAGCAGTACAGATATTGACTTTGGTGGATAGTACTTCTTGCTTAAGTTACAGTGGACTTTAATGCATGTCAAAAATTTGCAGGCCCTAGGGAAGAGAAACTATCCCATGTGATCCCCATTGGAGAATAAAGTGGTCTTTCAGTGAAAACAGTAAAGCACACTGAATTTCCTCTTACATGTTTCTTCCCATTGTATAAACCCTATACCTTATCACCACCCACCTCTGCATAATTCCTGCCATACCATTCAATTTGTAGCTGCTCCTGGGCTACGCACACCAGGAATCTCCCCTCAGCAGCCCCTACACGGGTCTGCATGTAACCAGCCCAGTGCCCTACTCCGGCTACAGCGGCCTACCCTCTCCAGGGGGGACACCAGTAAAATCCACTTGGTCACTTTCATCATGAGTTAACTGTGGGAGACTCCCAAATTATGAGGCTTTTCCACAGTAAAAGCTCAATTAGGTGTTCAAAAAGTGAAAAATCAGGACAGCTCAAATGGTCAGAACCTCCTTCTAACACAGGGAGATCCACCCCATACAAATGTTGCATATTTTACACTCAAGAAACTCAGGACCGGTCTGACTGACTCCTGCGGCCCAACATCAGAATACCCTCAGTAGTGCTAAGCCACACTATACAAGTACTGTACGATTTGAAGTTTTGGCAAGAATTTTACCTGTTAACAGGAGAGGGTGGGTAGGGAGGAAGACCTAGCATCCTTGCTGGATATGGGGACATCACCCAGGGGAACCAAGAGCACCTACTTTGGAGCACCAGCATGCCAGACCAGTGCCCCCTATGAGGAAGAGTAGAGCATTTGAGGGAGCAAGGACCAGTGAGGAGGCCCTGTCAAGTGAACTCTCATTGCACGTAAACAGCTGCTTCACTGATCAGGTCGTTGCTCATGTGCAGATTCATGCCAGCAACCTCTATATGCCAGGAGCAGTCTGCCGGGAAGAAAGCTGTGGAAAATGTGCTGCGAGAGCAGAGCCGGTGCAACAACCCAGTAAGACAGGAGTGACTGCAGTGGCAGCTACTACTGGGTAACAAAGGAAGAAGTCTGTGCAGGATCATAGTGGTGGCCTTGTGTACCAAGAGGATCCGGTGGCTGCGATACAGCAACCCCATGTTAGGGGTTGCAGGAAATCATGTTGAGGATCGGGACGAAGCCCAAGAACTGTGAAGCAGTGAAGACCTGTAGGTCATAAAAGGAGCATTGAGAACTGCACCAGACTTGACCAAGTGCACTGAATGAAGACTGGAACATCACTGGGACCCAGATCAGAAGCATCAAAATCAACCTCGCTTCCTGTTGAGAAGTGCACAACTTATTGTGCAGAAGCAGCATGTGAACACTACCAGACAGCCTGTACTTGTAGAGTGCGGTCGCACCTCCCAGGTGCAGCCAACTCCAAGCATGGTTCCTCGCTGTTGGAGCGAGTAAGACTGATAATAGGCACACTGGACTATTTTCCAAGAGTTGGGAGTAGAGACTTGCGTTAAGGCCTACCAGTAAATATTCTGTAGATGTGCCCACCAGTGAACGAGTAATCCCAACTACTTTGCAAGGAACAGGAAGGGACCAGTAGCGCAACACTAGAGCCCCCAAACGTAAGAGGGGAATGGGTTGCCTATAAATGTTGTAGCCTGCACTTAATGGGTAGTGTTGGACTTAGCCCTTTTTTACAGAGTCATCCCTGAACTTTTTGCCTTCCTCCTTTATAGTTTGACGCTGGGCACTTTACTGCTGAAGTGCATATGCTCTGTATTAAGCGTGATGGTAATTGGTGGTCCAGAATTGGTATGTTTGCCTTACTAGTAAAGTGCACTATGTGTGCCAGGGCTGGTAATGCAGATGCTACTAGTGTGCCTGCAGCACTAATTGTGCCACCCACACAAGTAGCCCTAAAGAGAGAACTCAGGCCTGTCACTGCAGTGCCTGTGTGCAGTTTGCTAACCGCCATGCTGTCCAGTGCACCCACTTGCCAGCCCTTAACCCTCCCATGCACATCAGACACCCCTATAGAAGGCCCAAGGTACCCCCCCCCCCCCCAGACAGGGTGCAATTTCTGTGAAAGGTAGGACATGTACTGAGGTATGTAGCATGTCCTGACAGTGAAATAGTCTCCATTTCGTTTCACTGTTGCAAGGCTATCTTGAAAGGCAGTGTAATAAGTTTCCAGCCTATCTTGCCATAGGCTTAAGATGAAGAGGTGAAGTTTAGTGTGCCTGAACTCACAATGTAACAATCTTTTTGAAAAGGTGGTTTTTGAATAGTGCCTTTAGAAACCACACTTTTACAAGTGGCTGGTTTTTTTTTGTTCTAACAATTGTGTCTGTCTGGTTGTGGATTGACTGGATTTGAATGGGATAGGATCTGGGAAACGTCTTGATCCAGGGGAGAAGAGAGCAACAGGCTGACCTGCATCTGGAGTGTGTGTGTGTGTGGGGGGGGGGGGGGGGGGGGGGTAGTAGTTCCCTGGATGTGAAGAGGTCTGGGATGGTGGCATAAAAGAATGGCTCTACCTCCTGCTGAGTGACTGAGGAACCAGTCCCCCACTATCAATAGAAGAAGGGGTCCCTGGCAGGGAGACACCCAGAACAGGTTTGGACACAGGTCAGTGGCCCCTGAACAGACTTCAATGACATTTAGGGGTATAACCGAGCTGAAACCGCTGAACGTTGGACTGAACAGGATTGAAACTACTTTGTGGTCAAGAGGAACCTCTGTCAAGAAAAGCTGAAGATAAGGACTGGCCCTTGCTGTGTGTTCTGGGGCTGGCCTGCAGTTTGCAGATTTAACTAATGAGAGGCTATGGGACTTTGCTGTGCCCCGAAGTAAACTTGTATCCAAGAGTCTGAGGAGAGCTGGCTCCCTGTTGTAGAAAAGCAGGAACATCAGTTTCCCAGCAACGCTTTGTGCATGTGCTTTTTGCAGCCTGATACCTTTGTAGGCATTGCCCTAGGACTGTGTGGCCCGAACCCAATTGTCTCTCAGCAACGCTTTGTGCAGCCAGAGACTGCCGTGGGGTCCACGGTTGACTGCAGTGCCCCCACAGCGTGAATCGTCCACGCTGTTGTGGCGCAAACAGTCATTGTAATGAGGCTGCGGCTCAGGATCGCCGCCGCACCGAGCCACAACGTGCTGAAGGATTTTGTAAAGCTAAGAAGTCGTGAGGTAGTCCTCGTCGTTCACAAGACGAATCTGCCCAAGAGTCAGAAACAGAGCAGGCAGCGCAGTAACCTGCCTGGCTACAGCGTTGGCCTTGCATCAGAGCTATCAGGAGCACCCCGCAGGACATCCAACTGGTGGTGAGCGCGAGCAAAGCAGCGCACCCCCAGGTAAGGCTTGGACTCCCTATCGGGAGCTGCAAGCATGTGGGGCCTGGGGAGGTGCAGGAGTGCTCCTCTGTGCCCCCCCCGCTGCATTGCGTTAGACGCAGAGTCCTCGAGCAGCCCGGACCTGCCCAGCAGTCCCAGGGCCACCCTCGGAAGTTCAGGACTGTTGCCTGTGGTTGAGGGCCTAGTGGTGCCCACGCTAATCGCGGTGATTAGCCTATTATTATTCCGGCATTACGAACCGTCTGATTACTTGCATTGAGAATTGCATTCTTGCAATACAAACCCGCCTGAATAATTTATCATTTGGTCTTACCATATTTTTCTTCCCGATAAAGATGCCGCTCTTTTCATACATGTGACATCCATTTGTGACATTATCACTTTGTCACTGGGAGTGTGGTTGCAAATACTTTACACATTGCCTTGAAGATAAGCCTGGCTGCTCATGCTAAGCTACCAGGGGGTTATCAGAGAGGTGTCCCTCCTTTCCCAGACTAGAAGCAAGGGTCCCTATTTTGACTAATGTAACTGCCTCAGCCAACTAAAGACCCCCTGTTCTAACAGGCAGTTAGGAAAAAAAAAAAAAAACCACGAAAATAATTGTTGGAAACTGATACGGCCGTGAGTCCCTTTGACTTGCCATGTTTCCTAATCTGCATCTACACCTACCCACATGACGGTGGGAACTTTTGCTAATCCAAGGAGCACTTGGCAGCTACTCAGGATCCATAGTTGGTCATACCCAAGCACATCCTAACCCGCCCTCTGAAAGGTGTTCTGTCACCAACCATTCAATTACACCCAACACCTCATAAACCCAGCCTACAGCAAGTTGCCAAAGCAGAAAGGGGACAACCAAGCAACAGAGTTGAAGATTCAACCATGCAGGGCCAAATGAACGAACATAAAGTCAGAGCACAATCAATACACACCCAAAGCAGATGGCAGAAAAACTAAAAATGGAGTCAGTGCAACTAGATGGCAGGAGTATGCAGAGCATGTGCATCTACAGCTGCTCCAATCGGTATTTTTACCTTCATTCAAAAAAATAAAACAGTACAAAAGTCACAAAGTAAGAAACACAGGCAGGGAAAGTAAAATGCCGAGTGCTGGGGGCCGGGAGGCAACACAAAACTTCTAGGCTACAATCTAAATCAGGCATAGAAATATTGACAATTTACTATTTTTGGGTACTGTACTTATGTTATTGGTTTCCTCTTTACATTCTGTAAAGTGAAGGTTCCTTTTATTCAGTTTTGATAGCAGTCGGTCTGTTTCCTAGCTGTGCATCAGGGTAACAAAACTGTCAGGCCTTGACAATAATTCAGATTCAGGTTCGATTTATTGCCAGGATGAAACAACTTTACATTTACACGTCAGCAATATAAAATCTTTATATTTACAATAAATGTACAAATAATTTAAAAATATATCTGACTGACACAGCCAATGACAACTTCTCTGGAGAAATATAAATAACAAAAGGACACTGGTTATTCTTTTTTTAATGAGTCAAAGAACGGATGTGTCAATGCTTCATCCAACGTAATCCTCTTAGTTGGATCATACTCCAGCATTCTGCTAACCAGGTCAAACAGCTCTTCATGTTCCGGATCATGAGAGTGCATAAATTCCTGTAAAAATACAATAAAAAACGAAGGATTTTAAACTGGACGACAATTGACAAACAGCTCATTATTTCTACTGACCTGCACAAGTATTTGCTTGAAGTTGAGAAATAAACACAATACTAAATATAACATACTAGGGTTCTTAGAAATTAATCATTTAATCACCAGACAAATAGTTTTAAAAAAAACAGTCAAGATACTTTAGCCAGAAGTCAATGGCTTAGGACAACTGGCCTGTGTATTAAAGCATCTGCCAATTGAGCAGCGATCTTTAGGCACAAATGAATGTAATTTCCATGCATCTTGCGCTAAGGTTCCTTAAACTATCTTCTGTAGCCAGCTTTTAAGCCAATACTTTATGGTACGTCAGAAGATTTTTCTAATATAGAAGGCCACAGAAAATCTATTGGACACCATAGGTGGAATTCAGCACCTACCCTATAGCTTTGTTTTTGCTTTAGTTAAAACCTATACAGGCAACAAGCTATTGGACATGGCACTTCATTCCTGAATTAGGAAATAAGATAGTTAGGAGAGCCAGGATCTGCAGAACAGCACCTAAAGCTCCATGAGATACAAGCACAGTCCACGCTTTAGTAGCAGATGCTCACAGCAGTTTGGGTGATGACAGTCTAATCTATTCAATGCAGAAATTCACTGTTTGGGAACTTTCTTCATCAAGTTCCTAATACCCACAGCCAATTATTTACTTTGTGACATCCAGGGACCAATGTACCCTGAAAATTGCACAAAATGCATCTTGTCCGTTACTTTCCAAACCCAATTTTCCTATCCAGTGTGACTCTAAATCGGAGACCGAGCTTTCATCTAGATCAGACATACAGAATATACCAGTTACAATATTTATGAAACAGTAGAGACACTAAACCATATTACTTTTAGAAAAAGTTTGCTAGCCTACCCACTCAAGAGCACTTTCGTAAGGAACGTCGTCATTTTAATTATAGTATCGAAAGTTATCAGAAAACAGAATAGTGCTCACTACATAACCCTAAAATGCTGGGTCACCCGCTCAGGTAGGATTGGGGTAAAGCAATGTACCACTGAAGGTACAGACTAAACCAGCTGGTTCAATAAATGAAATAACCTGCATTTTATTAGAAAATTGGCAGTTAAACAAAAACCAAAACCGTTATCACCCATAAGACAGATACCTTCAATGGCTTACAACGCCTCTTGACATATCGACCAGCTGACGTATGCTCATCCCAGTCTAGTCGTTCATGATGAAAATATTTTCGTTTCCTGCAAGAAATGTAATAATTAAACATGACCAGAAATAAAGAATTTAGTAAAATTAGCTCATCCACTCGAGCCATCCTTGTCCACTGAGGAGCGGTCAGATTTTTAAGACATTAGCATGAGAATAGACTTATTGTACCTTGATAACGATTTACCCAATAGATATAACAATTTTCCCGCTATAAAGTGTTAGCCTGTCCATGACTGCTGTCTGGTCTGCTCATTGTAAACATTTTAACTTTCGACTGCAATTCACACAGCTGTAGTAAGCATTTGTGATGCAATCGGTCTCACATTTGCGAGAGTTTAATTGGAATTGTAAATGACTACCTTTTATTTATGTTTGGATAACAAATAAAAAGGCATGGCCATGTAAAATGCCCATAGCTCCAACTCTTGTAAATGCGAGACCTATTGTGTTTCAGTAAAGTGCAAGTTTTAGACTGAAGCCTGCCAGATAGCAGCTGTCCAATTGCAAAAGACATTTGAACAGGTCGATAGCAGACCTGGCAAGCAACTGCTTTCCACTGGCTTTTTGTGGAATCATGCATTTGCTTGCTTTCACAGGGTATTTGCTTTAGTCAAGCAATGCAGGGTCTTTTGTTGAGACCGGCACTAAAAGCCTGCCACAAAAATACAATGGCCCTGCAAACCAACACCGCATTAGATCGTGGAAGACATTTGGGGATAAATGTTGACGCCGAGCTCGCTACCACTACCCGACGTTACTCTTTCCAGCAAACAGTGCTGAAGCAATTGGTTACTTTAGCACGCCTGCACCTTAATTTAAGGTGAGAAACGGGCCGAGTGAACTACAGTAACAGCTTCTGATCCTGGCTATGTGTATACTGGAGGCCGGCGCGGCATATTCAAAACACCATGCAGCACTGTGTTTGATGTTTAAGGACACGCTTTTCAACCTTTAGTTTTTGCTAATTTTTAACAAATTTGTAGAGTGATTGCAAGAGGATATTGAAAGGCCCTGGCTAAACAAAAAATGTAAGCCGACTAGCTAGAAGGGCAGTCATTTCCGAGACATTTAACAGAATTACTTCATATGGTGCTAGGTTTATTTTATTTCCTAGGTAATAAAGCAGAGCAAGAACAGACCATTTAATGCAATTTAAATGAAACCAATCCCAAACACCAATCGCTTACCGAGTTTTCTTTACCATATGAGTTGGTATTGGGCCCAATATTCTCTCCATCATTGCAAGGTGCTCCTTACTGTCATGCGTCTGGTAAATAATCATAAAAAGCAATAATATTAACAGGCAGACAAGGAAGCTGTGTAGCACACAGAAAGTGGCAGTCAATTAGCGAGCACTTGATCTTGGCAATTTAAAGAATGGGCACGGTTAAAGAAACAGATTCATTGCCATTGGGCAATATTTCAAGCAGCAAACACTATACTTCTGCAATTAGAGCAAATTTTGAAAGTTGATGCAGCAGGGTTATCCTGCCGTTGGTGGGATCCCCTTCACAAGGGCTTTAATAAAAACTTGCAGTGGCTGAGGGGAAACTGCTCCAGTCTGACTCTAAAGAGGCAGAAAATATCACGCATTTACAGTGAAAGAGTTGCTACCTGAAAAATGGTCAAGCCGATATAGTATTCAACAAGAATACAGCCAATGCTCCAAACATCACACGATTGCGTCCAACCAAGTTCTAAAGAGGGAATAAAGAAAAAGTTAGTCACCTCGATTTATACCTACTATTAGCCCATTGGTTGAGCACCGCAAATCAATATCGCAAGTAGTTGCTACAACAATTAACAACTCTTTAGGGTACAAGATGAACTGGATGCAAATATTTAACGCTGCCCCAGCCAATACAAATACAATTTAACAGAATAAAAACTCAATACTTAGGAATAAATTATCCCACAATGCAAGTTGCTTTTGCACCAACCTAAAATAACTTCTGGAGCTCTGTAATGTCTTGTGGATACCAAAGTACTGTGGTGTTCATCATCATAGGTAGCACTTCCGAAGTCGACAACTTTAATGTTACTGTTCTTTAATGTTCTCTCATCACGTTTCTAAAGGGAAAACCACCAAAATGGTTAAAGAGAGTTCAAAGCAATTTAATTATTTTGATCCTATAAAACGTACTCGTTAGATCACTCTATTCACACCGTTCGATTACTGGGACACAGATTGCTCCATTCACTTGCAAGCTTTCACCACCTTGATTTCCTTCAGTTGAATGTCCTTAAGAACGTTAAATATTCAATGTAGAACCGTAGTGCAAATTTTAGATTAATCTTTATTGCTTTCAGTATGTTGGGGACCAGGGTTTAAATTTATTTGTATTTATATAGAGCTTACTCCCCTGGATGTAGAGCTTTCCACCCCCGACGAGGAGTTGAAAACAGAAAAGAAAAATGAAACACAGAATGAGAAACGGTTAATGGATGTGGTCTCGTAAGAGCCATGTTAAACCAGTGTTGTAAAATAAAGCGCTAATTGAAAGTTTAAAATCTTCCAAGTACCTGCACCCCAAGAATTAACTCGCAGGGTAATAACCAAGACACCTGTTTAAGGAGGGAGTACAAAATCTGCTCCGCTTCAAACGCAGATAGACATCAATATTGCAAAATAGCCATTCTACTATGCATACCCGCGATGCCCATGATGGGACAATAGAATAAGTAATATACAGTTGTCCATGAGTGTTACGCGAACAATGGTCAAGAGTTTATTAATGACAAGTTTCTAGCATGCTAAAAAGGGGAAACCGGCCACTACAACGCGGCCATTTCCACGCATAACAGTAACCACGCATGCATGGTTACCACGAAAAGCCTTTACCAGGCATACCTTTACTTCAAGATACGTAGTAAAGGCATGTGTGTTAAAGGTAGTATTTAAAAAAGGGGGTTGTGGGGTCCCCCCCCCCCACCTGATTCCATCGATGTGGAGGCAATCGGCGCCGTACCGTCGTTACAGGAAACGGAAAGACACTTCCGCTTCCGATCTGCATCGTAAAGAGGAAGAGCTTCCAGAGACTAGAGGACGTAGCGAGGTATGGGTTAAGTAATTAATGAGGGGGACATGTAGCGAAGGGGAAACTTTTAAAGGGTTTGTGTATGGGGACACATTAGTGTTGAGGGGAATTTATTAGAAAAAAAATGAGCACAAGGGTATTAAAAAAATAAAAAATTAACACACCACGGAAACGCCTTTACAGATATGCGTGGTAAATGCATTTGTGGTAACGGCATTCACGCTGTAACGCATGCGTAGAAAAGGAATGCGTTGTAATGACATACAACCGCTAAAAAGCATATAGCTATGCCAATACTGGTATGGGTTTATTTAATGGGCTCAAGTATGAAATGTTACCAGAGTAGGAAGGACCAAGCAAAAGCTGATAAGCATTGGCATAGCCAATAGGTCTCGCCTTTGGAACCTTATAAGTATTTAGGTATGCAGCACAACATCCTTGGTGCAACATCAACTGTTGCATGGCTAAACACTTATAAGGTCCAAAAGAGAGACCTATTGGCTATGCCAATGCTTTTGTTTTTTAGAGGGCATGTACTGGCACCTCAAAAGAAGTGTAATACTTTTAATTGGAGTACTGGCACTTCCCAGAAACATGCAGGCACTCTGGTACAGAGTACCTGCACTTCCGTTTCTCCATATCAAGCATAATAAATATATAAAACTCCTACAGAGGGTCAAAAAGAAAGGACAAAAAGAGAGAAAGAAGTAGCAAGGCAAGAAGACAAGTGACAAAGGGAGACAGACAGCAGCGATGAAAGGTAACGTGCGTGATTGAGGTAAATGGACCTGAAGTGTGGGCTGGAAGGAATGTTGCTGACTGAAACCAGCTTGTAGATGAAAGCATATGTGCGCCTGACTCCACTGCCCCCAGCCGAGATCTGTCTGGCAAAGATAAACCGAATGGACACGAGCGGAAGGACATTGGTAGCACTGGTACTGTGTTGGTCTCGGCCCCTTTCTTATTTCCTTTGAACGTGAGCTGCTAAGAGCAGTTAAGTAGGTGACCATCGCCCCTTCCGCTCGAAACAGGCGTCAGAACCATGGAGCAAGCTACTGTGTGCGCTTTTAGGCTCTGACTCGGCGGCAATGTATGCAGTGACAAATTGTACCCCTTCGGAACTAGCAACAAACATTACAGGTCTACGCAAGTTTTATATCCGGACACAGCAATCTTTCTGCAGCTGCCTGTTGTCTCATTACTTGCCTTGCATTAAGGAAACACATGTATTGCTTTTGAGACTGTTGGTGATGCATGGATGTGGCCAGCGACAGACTGGAAATGCAAGACCTCCTATCTCAGCTTTACGTAAACTTCACTGATTCCAAATGAGTCAACGCATAAACTGTAGTGAGTTTCGTTATTACATTCGCTTCACAGCACTTTCAATTTTGCATGTTGTCTATTGTTATGAAGAACCTTACCCATCCAAGTGAGCTGAGTGCTAGGAACGATGCCAACAGCCAGAAATAAGATTCAGTGCCAACATAAATCCTTCACAACCCAAAGTAATTGTTCAGAGTTCAAAGCAAATGCAACACCTACTTCCAGTATGAATGTCTGGAAAAAAGGCGGGGGGGTCAAGTTGGACGATGAGGGTAAACAAGAATTGGCTACGCGGCTGTAAAAGGAATCGCGATGAAAGTGATCGCGATGACGTGCTCTGTGCAAAGCACGTGTCCGCAACATGGTGGACGCTTTTGTAGCACTTCAAAGAGCCCTTACTGAATGTCTTGGCAGCGCATGCGCTGGCTCAGGCGAGACCTAAAAAGCAGCCTCACACCACCGAAGCAATGGAGTGGAGATGGAATACATTCAAACAGCAGTAAGAGATGAATACTCCCAACAAGAACCACCAAAACATGATTGACAGTCTCTAGGCAAAGTATGAAAGAGGCTTAAAACCAATAGTTGGCGAGAGTACTAGCAAGAGAACATTTGCACTGCCTAACCACACCCCAAAAGGCATAGTGGCAAATATATAAAGCTTACCCACCCCTATATACTCACCATTTTTGCATTGTAATGCACAACATAATCCGATTGGATAAATAAAATATTTTCGGGCTTTAGATCTGTGTGCGTCAGTTTATTATGGTGCAGAACTAAAAGTGGGGGAGGGAGAAAAAAAAAGCATATTAGCCATTGTTTAGTTTTTAAAAACGAACAAAAACACACACACACACACAGAGGTACTTACAATTAACAGACTTGCAAATTTGATATGCCATGTTCCGAATCTGGTCAATGCTAAACGGCAAAAAACTATTCTCTTTAATGAAATCGTATGTGCTTAGTCCCAGCAACTCGAAGACAATGCAAATATGACCATGATGATCGAACCACTCCAACATCTGGACACACAAACTGGGAGAAAAAAAATAGAAATAAAATTGTAAATACCTTTTGTAAAGATATCATTATCATGTAGTCCAAAGTCGTTATTTCACAGTACTCAAACAAAACTTACTATTTGTTCTTTGGATCTCGGCTGTTCAAATGCTCCAAAACACGGATTTCTGAATGGGCCGCCTCCCGGTATCTATCAACGTTTTTAATAATTTTCACTGCAACATGTACACCACCCCTTTAAATGAAAAGAAAATATGCATATATACTGAAGTCCGAGGTAGTAGACTAAAAAAAATATATCTAAAGGTACATTTTATGTGGAAAAGTTACTGGATTTGCACATCTTTAAATACAGTCTTTCCCTGCAAAGTTCACTATTTAATGAACCGCGAAGAGACAAACCCTGCATAATCACATTAGATAAAGTGGTTTGCTTTTAGAAAATTAACTAGGTTTACCATTTGCAGATACAAGAGGTTTTTAGGAACAATTCTGGAATGAGCGCGTCAGACCCCCGACCTTCAAATTTTGTCTCATGGGTGACCACTACCAATAGCGGGCAGTTTTTTTTAAAGGCACATGTGCCAGCTATGACTATTTTGGGAGAGGTGGGTTAATCAGCCTAAGCATATAGCCGAATCTTGCACCATCTCGAATCTACAGTACTTCGATCTAGACGCACCACCCCACGGATAGGCAATATCACGTTTCAAGACAGCCCTGGCACTTAAGGCATCTGCACTGTACTTCCCGCAGCTGCTTATCAGCCATTTCTGATTAGGGCACCGCCTGTGGAGTGAGAAAGCAGCATGGAGGCTGCCTGTATACAACAAGGCAGGTGAAGGGAGACCAGTCTGAGAATATGGGCCAACAAGTTGAGCCAGAGTTGGATCTGTGGATGAACCTTCATCACCATGTGCCTCATAACTCCACTGGCTCCCCGTTCAGAAAATGCCAGTTCGAGCTCCTGATCCATGCATACAAGGCCCTACACAACTGCAGATCCACCTATTTAAACCACCGCCTGAACTATCAGCCCACTAGACACCTCCCCTTCAGGTCCTTCTCTAACCATCGCACCTCAAACCAGACGCAGCAGATGCAGAGGTCGCATCTTCTACCTAGCAAAAAAGACTTCGAACAAGCTACCCTTTCATCTATGGACCTCCCAGCCTTTTCCAGAGTTATGGAAGTCCCTGAAGACCTGGCAAATCAACAGGACCCCGCCAGCACCTGGATTGCATGACAAGTACCGCTCTGATTGAAAGTAGAGATCAAATTAGTCCAATTAGGATTGGGGGGGGGGGGGGGGGGGGGGGGGGGGAAGGCTACCACACCAACTTGTAAAGTACACTTATTATTCTAGTTCTAAATACCCATAAAAAAGGCACATTCAGAGCAAAACAGGAGAATGGTCATTACGGCCATGGTCAAACAATTAGAAATGAAACTTCAAATTCGACTTAAGGGTTGCAAAGAGGCATTACTAAGTATTGCTTATGGTAGTGTGAATTATTAAAGCAGTAACTACTGCAGGTCTTCGCTTGAGATTACACAAACTTACCCAATGCGATCGACACATTCTACTACTTTCCCAAAAGCACCTTCTCCCAGAGTGGCAACAATTTCATCTATAAACAGAAAGATCATTCAGTGATTCTGACGTTTATGTAATACAATAATGCACGATACTAAAAAAATAAAACATGCTATCAATGTGCGTATTCTAGGCTGGAATAAACGAAAGTTTAATTTAAATGTCAGCGCTAGAATGAGTTTATTTTACGTTATTTAATAAAAATGTATAAAACTAACTGGCCCTAATCTAGACTACAGTACAATAGATAATTAATTTTACGCAGCACAAGTGCTTTTAAGGTAAGAAAATAAAAAAAAATCTTCCCAAAACACCCTAACATTCTAATCTAAACATTCTATTCTGTCAAATTAGATTAAAAGTGTTGAAAAAATATTCTATACATCTTGCTTTTAGCACGTCTCCACTTTGACAGACCAGATGACCCTCCTCATCATCCTCTACACTCCTGGATCTTTTCCTGCGGTGCCTCTTCTGGAAACGTCAAGTGGGCGCCACCAAGATCGTCCAGCCAATCAATATACCAGTGTGAATTCAGGGCAGAACACGTAATTCAATCATTCAGCGGGGAGATATTCGGGCATTCAGATAACGCACCAGGCCACGAACAGTTGGCAGGAGCCATTTCAAATTCAGTCCCCAGAAATTCACAGGGCACACAGTTTATGTTACAGAAGAAAAACATGGCAAGGAACAAATTTTCAGATAAGATTCTTCAAAATATTTTTTCAAAGCAATTACATTTTTTTAAAACAGTTAATTTGAGGCACTGGATTTTATCTAGTGTTATCGCAAATATTTCAAGGACATTTTTAAAAAACACATTAAAGTTAATTTGGAACTGCCATGGCAGTCATAACTACGTTAAAAATCACACGACAGTTATTAAGTTTAAAAATGGAACTGATATTAAAATACTTTAGTTCTGGCCATTAGCATACATCGAATCCTACTAACATGATTAATTCGGCATATGGTGCGATTAGCCGATTACAAAACACCCTGCTCACACACTAAGAAAAACGGCCAACAAGGCCTTTAACAATCGGTTCTATATCAAATTTAAGCCATGAAAAGGCGTCACAATCGCTTCTCTACACTGGCGTTTAGCAGCTGTGTTTAATATATTACTTGTACTTGCAATTAGTTCACTAGCATGAAGAAAATGCTAAATTGGTGCTGTGCTCTCCACGAACATCCAGAAATACCGGGAAATTTTAAGTCTAATGTCAACATTTTGACACTAAAAACACAGCGAAGCACAAAAACATCGCCATACCGTGTGCAGAGGACGGCTGGTGCTATAATCCTTTCTATGTTTTCTTTTATGACGGCTGCTTCTCCCACTTCGGCCAGACGATTTGCTGCCATGTGTATGGTACCCATCATGAGGATCGTCTTCCAACTTGTCTTTGTAGTTATTCTTTCGATATTCCACATACCTCCTGTCGTGGTAATCCCTCTCATTCATGGACCTGATGCACAAATAATGACTACAAGCAAACGAATACACATTTGCATTACTAAAAACACGCGTGACGAGTTTCTCAGCCACACCACCTGCCTATTTCCAGCAAAAATGCTTGATTTCCCTAGCAGGTACTATCAGCTCTTCAGTCCTAAGGTGGGCGAGAGGTCCAGAGGAGATAGAAGGAACAGTGCAGTTACTATTCAAATGAACTGGTAAAACTGGGATATGGGGGCGTTACACATTCGGTCCTCCACTGGAGACCGGCATCAACAAGCCAGTTTAGGGAAATGCAAGTTGGCTAAATACGGACACCAGTACGATTCTATACACTGCCTGCAAGTCTTATGGCAACTTACGTTCCTCCCTCAGAGAAGTCGCTAGAGTTAACTGTTGGGAGAGGGCGGATGAACATTTAAATCGACCAGCCCATGTAGTGGTGCGGGTTCTGGGTGGTGAGAGCAGCACACAAGGTAAAAAGCAAAATGCATGCACTCTGACGTGGCGTGAGCCGTCAGGATACACGTCATGAAAATATGACAGCAAATAAGCGGCGGTCTCGGAGAGCAACAGAGAAAGGAAAGCCGTTAGGTATTAGGCAAGCTAACAAGTGACAAAAAAGCCAACCAATAGGATGACCAAAAATTCCACTACAAGCGTGGTATTCTCAATATTTCATGAACGGCGCTCAACTAAAAGCTCCGTAGGCAAATCCTCATAAAAACGGCCATTTTAATTCTGGGTTCTGGAAAAAAGCAACTAAGCGGCTACAAAGACCACTGAAAGTACACCTGTTTAGGACTGTTTTACTCACTTTAAGTACCTCAGCCGCTTACATATGGAGACCAACATATCTAATGACCAATACGTTTTCTACATCAGGTAGCGCCCCCGATGTACTCTGGGGTGTTTCAATGGTGCAACAAACTGGACTGTAGAAAAGTCCTCTTGAAAGTCTATTCGCATACATTAAGTCATGGCAAGGACAACATGTAATGCAGCCCCCACTAAGTTCAGATAGCGTGACATACAGGCGAATCGTGCGGTATTAAAGAAAAGTGATACGCAAATGATTGACTGAATGCATCATACATCACACCAGTCAAGAGATCTGGGTTAAATCCATCGTACTTTTGCTCCCTATGCCACTCCAATTTAGACCCAGACATATGCAAATCGGTATTAACGAAAAGCACTTTAAATAACTCGCCCCAGGGTGGATAACCTGGACAAACATGTATATGGTCAAAACATCCACCATTCGGATTAAACACGACCCAAACACTTCCACGAGGGTGACATGTCGATGCCTGGATGACATCGACTGGTGTTTAAACTTACCTATCGGAAGTCTTGATATCATCAACACTGAGCTTGCGATGCTTTTTTTCTCGTGTACTACTGAGAGACCGCCTCTTTCGCTTATGGTTTCTGTAATCTAGACTATCACGATCATCCAAATCTGGACAATGAACTCGTTTGGAGTGCCGCATCTTAAAGAAAAGTTAAAAGCAAATCAGTAAGTAATAATAATAATAATAACAATAACATTGACGTCTCATAATAGCTCGCAACAGAAAACAGCAGTTATTTAAATAAACTCATCTACTAATTTTAACTATGCTCAATTGGGGGTGAATCGGTGTCTTAACTTATTTAAAAAAAAAAAAAAAAAAACTTTAAAAATATACTTACAACCTTGTATTACTTTGCCAACTATCTTCAAATCGTCGCTACAAAACACCTTAGCACGCCGACGTATAACCAAAACACAAAAAAAAAAACCACTTGGCCACTTTACTGCACTACCTAAGTGATAAAACTTTAGCTCAAATGCGAAACCGTGCTGGTTCGCAGGTTTCAGGTCGAACCAACACGGCGCCATTTTGTAAAGCTAATTCGGGGCGAACCGTAACATGGCGGACGTTTCTTTACACAAGCCAGTGGTAGACGGCCATCTTGTGAGCGTCGATACAGCCAGTCGACCGCTCCCGCCCGGGGAAACCAAAGAAAAGCGACATAAATGAATATTCTCGAGAAAACTTTTACTGCGAAAAAAATAATTTCAGAGTCCTCCGTTGCGTGCTCACAGGAGCACCAGAGGACGACAAAAGCACAATTTCAGTATTTCCGGAACTAAGTAATCTAATCGTTAGTGAAACAGATGTAAGTAGACTTCAAAAATTAATCCTTACCCTTGCGTATCAGCAAATGCCACTTTTAGTCCGAATTTTTTTTAAGTAAAAGGTCCGCGCTGCCAGCTCCCAAACCAACAACCACCGCTGTCAAACGACAACCTTGAAATGGCGTCTATCGGAGTGTCTTCTAGAAGACGGTGCTGATTATGCTACGTGATTGCGTATGCGCTCATTGTCTTTCACTACTAGACGTCATACGCTCCCTGTTTGTGTTGCCCATACAAGGAGGGGGTGTGGGCACACTACTGCAGCGTCATAGATATCGAAGAAGTACTTCGGAAGAACTAACACCCTAGCAACGTCGGAGAAAGGAGATCGCCGCAAAACAGTACAGCGACTGGTGGTTAGCGACATAAACATCCTTACCGAAAAGAAGGTTATGGCAGCTGTCAGTTTCCGTTCAAAGGTTATCACCGAAACGTGGATATTGTGTTATATTTTATTTTTAATACAATTATATATTTTATAATTTTAGGTTCCTCTTTTCATTCACCTTGTTCCCCTTAAGTCTAGTGGTACATTCTTCCTCCATCTTCCCCTCGATGGTTTAATCCACATTGAACATTCTAGAAATTAGAATGTGCGTGTGGCATCATCGCCTCGGTATGAGAGGTTGAAGACGAATCAAGCTAGTATTTGAATTCCTCTCTGCGTGTTGCTGCCTTTACCGCAGGCCCTGGGAAACCTCTTGCCGTTCGACCTACTGGCAATGGGGCGTTTCCCAGACCTGGCAACTCACAAGGTGCCACTTCTGTGTGTCACACGATTTTGGCTCCCTTCACACGATCACACCGTGAGAAGCTAAAATCACACGGTGGCAGGCAAGGTGAGCTGGGTACTACTTCAGAAAGTTGGCTTTCATCTTGTCTTTGCAGGCCGTAAGCAGCTGATGCCCATTAACAGGTGAAAACACCCCAGGGCATATGTTGGCAGCCTCAGTCACTGTGATATGTGTAGTGTGTCTCGAGGGAACCTCCAACACATTGTTTGTATAAGCACACATGCATGGAGCAGACACTGGCGAAGAGTTCGAACGGTAGAGTTGCTGACGACCTACAATTGGTCCTCCTGCGGAGCTGGTTGTCTCCAGTGATGTTGCTGCACCTCAGTGGCTGGCTTGTGTTGATGGATGCATTCTCTGGTAGTGGCACAGGTCCATAGTCTTGTTGCTCTTCTTCCTTTCGCCTGCGCACCTGTGGTTGTCGGGATCTTCTGTGTAATGGGTGTGTCACATAGTTTTCTCGCCTCCTCTGTCTTCTTTTTTGCGATGTGGCATTGTGCTACTCTCTTCTCACCAACTTTTTTTCTTATGATGTGGCGTCATGCCACTCTCTTCTCCTCTTCAACTCTTTCGCGATGTGGCATGGTGCCATTCTTTAGACCAGGCCTCTCGCTGTGACGTTCACTTCACCTGGACCGCCTTAGTCGCATCCTGTTCATAAGACTGTTTCTCTTCTTCGCTGCGGACCTCTTGCAGGTGGTCCTGTCTATAGGACTTTTCTCTTTGCTCTTCGTGGACCTCTTGTAGGTCCTCTTCTTTCCTCATGGACCTCTCACAGGTCCTGTCTGTAGGACTTGACCCTTCCTCGTGGACCTCTCACAGGTCCTGTCCCTTCCTCAGGGATCTTCTTGGTGCTCCACTTCCTTGATAGAGAGTCACCTTTCTTCCGTCTTCTCTTTTTCGCTCAAGGGTGAAGTGTTTGCACCTCGATGCTACGCTGTCGCGGCATTTGGTCCTGCCCAAGTGCAGACGTTCTTGTCAGGGTTGGTCACTCCATGTGACATGCTCAATGTCAGGCCAACTGTGGCCATTCTGGGATGGCGGTGGCCAGCTAGTGCGGCCTCGTTCGTTTAACATTACTTCTCTTTCTCTGACGGCTGTCTCTTTCCAGGGCTTCTGCCTGCACTGTCCGATTTCCAAGTGAGGCCCTCTGCACACCTCTGATATCAGTTTCTCACCTTTTGCAGGGTGTGTTCTTTTGAGCTGGTGCCCCGTGAGGCAGTGGTGGGGCTAGTGCACAGTCTCTCTGTGGGCAACCTCTGCTGGTGCCTTGCACGCCCGTTCCTCTTGCGGTGGTGGCAGTTCACCATTATGGTGCTGCACTGTCTTCTTGATTTCGGCGGCAGCAGGTGCTGATAGGGGTGGGGTGCTTAGTACAGTGCACTTTCTCTCATCCGGGGCTTTCCTTTTTACGCGTGTGGCCTCTGCTCTCGAGCCAATGCACAATCAGCCTGCTCGGGAGACACAGAACTCAGGCAGTACTTGCAGGTAGATGAACAAAGCCTTGCAGGGGTGGACACCCTCCTCTGCTGATGTGCTCCCTTTATTTTGATGGGGTGCGGTCTGCTTAGGCTTTGATGCTTTGGGCTTGACTGCCTTTGGTTTCACTACCTTAGCTGGACTGTTCTTGGCACTTGAGGCTTCACGGCCTTGGCTTGCACTAAACTCGTGGCAGCGTTCTTGGCTGGGGCAGCTTTGGGCTTCATGGGGCTCTTTAAGGGGTTTCACAGTCTCTCCCCTCTAAAACACTAGGCAGCCTAGAGGGGGCATATAACACTCTCTTTTGACAGTCTTTTGCTGTAGCTGCTTAGAGCGTGGTTGCGAGGTTACTGCAGGTCCTCTTCCTTCTGATGCTTGCTACACAGGTACCTGGCAGCCCCACGTGCAGGTTATTCTGAAAGGACATCTTGCTGTTCCGTCTTTGCGGGTAGAGGACGGTCAGCATGTCCTGAAGCACACCGCTTCCTCAGTGCTGCAGTGGCGAACAGACGACCACCGGGGGCGCGCAGAACACTCAACACCCACCCTGGCCTCTTTCTATCATTGTCTCTGTGCTTCCTGCCTGGGGCGAGGGCCCTACACGGCTCTCTTTTTCCAAATTTCAGCTGCTGTGTAGGGCAAAGTCGTGCTGGCACCGCTGGCTCACAGGCGACTTACACAACTTTATCTCCCATGGGGGCCTCATACGAGTCACTTGCTCGTACTGACGCAGTTCACTGGGCTGCAGCTAGGTGGTGCTGTATCGCTGTTCACAGGCATCAGCAGCTTTCCTGACGCTGCAGGCCTCACTGGGCATTGGGGATGTCGGTGCAGCGCAAAAGCCACTCCTGGATAGTGCTGGAGATGCCAGTGCGGGTTGAGTGATGACAGCTCAGGGTGATGTGGCAAAATGGCCACTAGGTTGCGCAGCAGTCACTGTCCTCATTTGCAGTTGTCTCTTGTATGTCGGATGTTTCCGTTGCCTCTTGGAGAGGCTGATGCAATGCTGGCAGGATGGGCACACTGTGACTCATGGGCCCAGACACAGCAGCTTATAATGGTAAGCGGTTGCAAAAGTTGGCCCCTCGAATGATGAAGGCCCCCTCATCTGCAGGTACAGACACACAGTACTGCCAAGCGCCAAAGGACGCAGCAGCTCCTTTTCTCTTTACTTCCTTTTCTCTGGGGAACGACAGGAAGCACTGGGTTGGGACTGCCGGTGTGGGCTTCCTTCAATGTTGGCACAGGTTCAGTCTTGGTTCGCTGCAGGTAGAGCCGTTCCTACAGGTATGTAGAAGAGTGTCCTCTTTAACATGGTCTACCCCATTTTTTGCCTGGTTTATGATGTGAATTCGACTGGATGTGCACTGGGTTCCTGCTAACCAGGTCCCCAGTGCCAGATCTCATTCCCCAAAACTGAACAATTGTTTTCCCCCATTGTCAATATATTTAGTACTTTCTGTAAGTCCCTAGTAAATGGTTCTCCAGTACCTAGGGCCTGAGGCACTAAGGAGGGTCTCTAAGGGCTGCAGCATGAATTGTGCCACACTAAAGGACCCCTCACCAAGCTCATGCAAACTACCACTGCAGGTTCTGTGTCTTGGTGCAGACAAAAGTGAAAACACGACATGACACACATCCCTGTGCGCCATGTCCCCTAACACTACACGTAAAATTTGCAACTCACCCCTACAGCCCTAAGGCAGGGTGCCATATATTACATAAGAGGACATATCTGCATGAGCAGATATGCCCCTGTGCTGGTCAGTTCCATTACTGCCAGTACAAGGAAACAGGGAAGCCATTTTGAAACATGCACTGGTGAAAATGAGTTCCCCAGCTACACGATGGCTTTACTGAAAAAAGGGATGTTTGGTATCAAATATCACATATTAATAAACCCACACTGATGCAAGTATCAGAATTAGTAATTCAAGTACACAGAGGGCACTTTAGAGGTGCCCCCTGAAAAACTACCACCCCTGGTGCTGACTGACCCAAGGGTGCGGGCATCTGCTCTTTGGGTGTCATATACCAAGCCTGCTTGAGCAGAGGGTGCCTTGCACCCCTGCCCACAGGATGACCTACCGATTACCATTTTGACTCCGGGGATCTTCAAAGAGGCCTACAGCCTTTGGGATGCAAATCTTGTTTCTCTCACAGGAGAGGAAACCAACCCCCTTAGCTAGTGCCTTTGGCACCTGGACAGTGGGGAAAAATAGCAAGGCAAGACAGGTGTGTCCACCTTCAGATGAGCACCACCCCTGAACTGGGCAACCTGAAGTTGATGCAACTTTCCAGAAGTGGCCATATGTTGATGGCAAATTTAGGATCTCTGGGACAAGGTTATGCCCACTTGCCCCAGGAAGTGGTTATATAGGGGGTGTAGTGACCTGAGGGGTAAGTAGCCCATTGACTACTACCCTATACTCCCCTAATGCCCCTAAATTCAGTATGTAGGGGAGCCCTGGCACCAAGAAATCAGATCCTGCCAACCAGAAGGACTGAAGAGTCGCGCAGATCCTGCCAACCAGAAGAAGAAGGACTGAAGAGTCGCGAAAAGCAAGAACTGTGGAAGAAGTAACTGACTTGGTGCCAACCCTGCTGGCCTGTCTGCCGTTCCCTACAATTGCGGCAAAGTCAACTCATCCTGCAAGCTGCAGTGCCTTCAAAAGCCTGGGAGGACTGCCAGCACTTCTGCCAGGACTAAAGAACTCCTGTGGAGCAGCAAAGCTGCTTCCCTGCATCCTGCTGCACCCAAACAGACCTGAGAGAACTTGGACCGCCAAAATCCGACACCAGAAAGCACCACTGCACCCGTGCTGCTTAGCCCGAGTTGAAGTTCTCCAATGGTTCCAGCGTGGTCCCCTGGCCCTCCAGAGACAAAGCCCACCCTGAACATGCCCACGTTTGACTTCCTGCCACTGCCTGCAGCCTCTGTTTGCAGGCCTCTTTTACAGCGAGTGCTCCCAGTGATGAAAAATCTGACGCCTGAATACCCCTTTGCAACGATGCCTGTGGAGAAGAGGACCAAAGGTGCCCCCACATCCCCAGGCATCGTGAGACCTGAGCCCCCCTTGTTGTTCAGACTGGCTTCCCAGTCCAAACCTGCAGCCTCTTTTCAACCGGACTGATCCACATAGGATAACACTAGGCCCCCGACGCTGAAAAGCACCTATGCACCCGGCCACTACAGTGCTGTACCCTATACTCCCCTAATGCCCCTAAATTAAGTATGTAGGGGAGCCCTGGCACCAAGAAATCAGATCCTGCCAACCAGAAGAAGGACTGAAGAGTCGCGCAGATCCTGCCAACCAGAAGAAGAAGGACTGAAGAGTCGCGAAAAGCAAGAACTGTGGAAGAAGTAACTGACTTGGTGCCAACCCTGCTGGCCTGTCTGCCGTTCCCTACAATTGCGGCAAAGTCAACTCATCCTGCAAGCTGCAGTGCCTTCAAAAGCCTGGGAGGACTGCCAGCACTTCTGCCAGGACTAAAGAACTCTTGTGGAGCAGCAAAGCTGCTTCCCTGCATCCTGCTGCACCCAAACAGACCTGAGAGAACTTGGACCGCCAAAATCCGACACCAGAAAGCACCACTGCACCCGTGCTGCTTAGCCCGAGTTGAAGTTCTCCAATGGTTCCAGCGTGGTCCCCTGGCCCTCCAGAGACAAAGCCCACCCTGAACATGCCCACGTTTGACTTCCTGCCACCGCCTGCAGCTTCTGTTTGCAGGCCTCTTTTACAGCGAGTGCTCCCAGTGATGAAAAATCTGACGCCTGAATACCCCTTTGCAACGATGCCTGTGGAGAAGAGGACCAAAGGTGCCCCCACATCCCCAGGCATCGTGAGACCTGAGCCCCCCTTGTTGTTCAGACTGGCTTCCCAGTCCAAACCTGCAGCCTCTTTTCAACCGGACTGATCCACATAGGATAACACTAGGCCCCCGACGCTGAAAAGCACCTATGCACCCGGCCACTACAGTGCTGTACCCTATACTCCCCTAATGCCCCTAAATTCAGTATGTAGGGGAGCCCTGGCACCAAGAAATCAGATCCTGCCAACCAGAAGAAGGACTGAAGAGTCGCGCAGATCCTGCCAACCAGAAGAAGAAGGACTGAAGAGTCGCGAAAAGCAAGAACTGTGGAAGAAGTAACTGACTTGGTGCCAACCCTGCTGGCCTGTCTGCCGTTCCCTACAATTGCGGCAAAGTCAACTCATCCTGCAAGCTGCAGTGCCTTCAAAAGCCTGGGAGGACTGCCAGCACTTCTGCCAGGACTAAAGAACTCTTGTGGAGCAGCAAAGCTGCTTCCCTGCATCCTGCTGCACCCAAACAGACCTGAGAGAACTTGGACCGCCAAAATCCGACACCAGAAAGCACCACTGCACCCGTGCTGCTTAGCCCGAGTTGAAGTTCTCCAATGGTTCCAGCGTGGTCCCCTGGCCCTCCAGAGACAAAGCCCACCCTGAACATGCCCACGTTTGACTTCCTGCCACCGCCTGCAGCTTCTGTTTGCAGGCCTCTTTTACAGCGAGTGCTCCCAGTGATGAAAAATCTGACGCCTGAATACCCCTTTGCAACGATGCCTGTGGAGAAGAGGACCAAAGGTGCCCCCACATCCCCAGGCATCGTGAGACCTGAGCCCCCCTTGTTGTTCAGACTGGCTTCCCAGTCCAAACCTGCAGCCTCTTTTCAACCGGACTGATCCACATAGGATAACACTAGGCCCCCGACGCTGAAAAGCACCTATGCACCCGGCCACTACAGTGCTGACCGAGGTGACCTGTGGGTGCTGCCTTGGACCTTGCCCCATACTCACCTCAAGTCCAGAAGATTGGTCTTGTAAGTCGCTGTACTGTACCTGAATGCCATACTTGTTTTTCGTTCTATAGGATAACATTGCATCGTCTGAAAAATGCACTGTCAACTTTTTAAATGCAAAAGTATTCCTCTTGCAAAACGTACTTGCCTGATCATATTGATTTTGGAGATTAAACATATATAAAGATATATTCTATTTTTATAAATTGGTGTGGATCACCTTATTGAGTTGTGTGCATCGCTTGTTGACAATTGTGTGTATTTGCCGATGTCTAACACTCCTCTCTGATAGGTCTAACGCTGTTCGAGTATACTACCCCCTAAAAGAGCGCCTCAAGATTGCTAGAGGAAGGCCCTGTCTGCTAGAAAGAGAATACCTGGACTCTTTGCACGGTGTCCCTCTTTTTGGTATGCCACATAAAGAGCTGGCTTTCTACATTGGTGGTGCAGCGGTGGGGTACAAGACTCAACATCTACTGTACCACTTGGTTAATGGATGATTCCACTAAGAAATCACAAATTGTCTTTTAGTTAAAAAGCATTCTTTTTTGATTTCTATATTTTTTCTAAATTGTTTAAACTAACTGTTAGGGACTTGTTTTAAGTCCCCCAGTCCAAACTGTTTAGAATTTAAAAAGTATTAATAGCTAGGCCCAAACCTTTATTATAGAATTATTTGTCATTTTTTAAAAAGGTCCCATCTTTAGTAACAATGTCTTCTACAGAAGATCTGGTTCAGGAGCTTAACCTGACTTTTTACCTGCAGCTTACAATGCAGTAAAACCTATAAAATAAAATCAGGCTCAAGTCCTACCAAGGCAAAGCTCCAGGAGCTCTTGGCGGAGTATGAGACAAAACATCCAGAGGATGTCACTGATCTCCCTGAAGGTCAGACTTGAGACAGTGGAAATGAGGAGAGTTTAGAGTCTTCTACCCTAGAGAGAAATGAGGAACTCATTCTAGAGAGACTAGCCAGGAGCGCAGCTTTTAGAGACCAAAATCCTGGCTACAGAAAATGAAAGAATTGAGATGGGCTTAGGACCCATCTCTGGTGGCAGCAAAATAATACATAGGGAGAAAGATAACGATTTTGACCCCGAGATCCCCAAAGGGATTGTCCCAAAATATGCAAAGGGTGATGATATCACCAAATGGCTTACAGCCTTTAAGAGGGCTTGTAAAATGACGCAACTCAGCAAAAAGTTTTCATGCTTTCTTGTCTGACAGCTGTTCTCAGGAAAGTTTAGGAATAGGCCTGTGACAATGAATGAGGTAGTTGCTGAGTCCTATTACCTCATGAAGGATACCCTGATTGAGGGCTTTGCACTCACCACTGAGGAATACAGAATCGGGTTCAAGTGAGAATCGAAAAACCCAGAGCAGACCTGAGTAGAAGTTTGTAGATCTTTCAGTGAAAACACTACGTGGCTGGTTGAAACGTAACAATGTGCATAACTATGATGGGCTTTATAACCTTATTATGAAAGAGCATCTGTTGAGTAATTGTGTTTCTGAGAGATTACATCAGTACCAGGTAGGCCTAGGTCCACGTTCCCCTCAAGAGTTGGGGAAGAAGGCATACCACTGGGTCAAGACAAGGGTCACCAAGACAACTCATGGTGGAGGTGACCAAAAGAAGGGGTTCGCGAAGCCCTCCCAAGGGAAGGATGGTGACCAGTCAGAAACCAAGTCTTCTCAAGGCCCCCACAAACCTATTCAGGAGGGTGGGCCCCAAGCCACTACACAGTCTAAGGGTGATTAAAAGAGTAGGAACTGGGATCCCGAAAAGGCGCGGTGCTTTAATTGCAAGGCCAGTTGGCACCACACAAAAGACTCTAGCTGCCCAAACAAAAAGAGTCCCCTTAGTTCACCTCAAGTAAATGCAGTAGTAAGTCACCAGATGGGATTCCAAGTACAAGGACAGTCACAGTACAAGACCACCCCAGTTATTACCAGTAATAATGATAAAAGGGTCAAATGGGCAATGATACTCGCCGATCAAACCGCTCTGCCAAAAATATACTCAGAAGTAGAGCAGGTCTTCCCTAGCTTGAGCAACAGTGATAATAGTAAAGATGACATTCTGGCGATATTCTTACAACTAAATACCACACTTAGACCCTTCTTTTATAGACAGTGTAGTAAAGTCCAACCAGCTCGTAGAACAGCACCATGGTTCAACGAGGCTTGTAAATCAGCAAGGGATGATCTTTTCACAGCAGTGACGTTAAGACTCCATTCAGACATTAGTGATTGTAGAAAGCTCTATAAAGTTGCCCAAAACAAGGCCAAAAGAGAATGGGAATCTGAAAATTGGAGAATGCTTGTGGAGGCATCAAGACAAAAGAGTAGCCAACTGTTCTGGCATCTTCTGTCAAATGGGTTACCTAGATTAGAAGCAGCAAACGATTTCCACATACAGGCCTATGTGTGGGAAGAGTACTTCGAACACTTATATGCAGGACAGGGTGAGGCCTCTGATCTAGGTTTACAACACAGATTGGTAAACCCGTCATCAATGGAGGAGACTGCCATTACTCTAGAGGAAACGATAACAGCAATAAAGTCACTACAGCAAGGGAAAGCCCCGGGACTGGACAAGCTTCCGGGAGACCTGTATAGGGCTGAGCTGGTAATATGGGGAGCCCTACTAAAAGTGGTTTTTAATTCCATTTTGAGTGGAGGAGAGATACCGGCATCCTGGCGAGGCGCCAAAATCATCCCCATTTACAAAAAAGGGGACAAATGTTCTCCTGAAAACTACAGGCCAATCAGCCTTATTGATGTCTCCCAAAAGCTTTTCTGTAAAATCGTCCTGAATAGGATCCAAAATTGGATTGAGGACAACAATGTCCTGTCAGATCTACAGGCAGGCTTTAGGGCATCCACCAGCACAATTGATCAAGTCTTCAGATTTCTTATGCTCATATGGAAGGAAGTGACTGTGGGCAGAGGTCATCTGTACGTTGTGTTCGTGGATGTAAAAACAGCTTTCGATTCAATCGATCGCACCCAACTGTGGTCCACTCTGAAAGATATTGGCCTCCCACCGTACCTACTTAACACTCTGATCCGACTGCACCACAATACCTTTGCCAAGGTTAGGTGGAATCTGGATGGAAGTCTCTCCAAGGATATAAGGATAAATAACGGTGTTGGACAAGGCTGTGTTCTGGCCCCAACATTGTTCACTCTTTTTATTAATGGGTTGATAGGGGAGTTGTTTAATTGTGTTCGTGATCCTCCGAAATTAGCAGGCAGTGTATTGCCCTGTCTGCTTTTTACGGATGATACCCTACTCATTGCCAGGACACCTATTGGGACTCAGAACCTCCTGAACAAATTTGACAAAGCCTGCAAAGACAGGGGGTTAGTCATAAATTGCTCAAAGACCAAATATATGACATTTAGTCCATACAATTCACACACAGGTAAAATAATGCTACAAAGTCAGGCCCTGGAGCAGGTAAGGGCATTCGACCACCTAGGTGTACGCATCAGTGATAAGCTGGCTTGGGCATCACAAATTGAAAAAAGCACCCTGCCCCTCCAACATGCTGATTGTGCTATAGTGCGAAGGGCTAGAGCTTCCCCGTTCCAGCCACTCTCCCCCATTCTAGAACTCCATAGGGCAAAAGGTTTAGGGGCAGCCCTTTATGGGTCGGAGTTATGGGGGATGGAAAATTTGAAAGATATGGTCCTTGCCAAAAATAAATGTATTAGGGCAACACTGAACCTGGCTGTAAACACTCCCCTCCTGCCACTTAGACTCGATCTTGGCCTTAGACCTATCAGCCATTTTGCTATTCTTAGGGCACTCCTGTTCTGGGTTAGGATTTGGACTAGTGACACTCAGGTCCCGCTCAGGAAGGCCCTGGCAGAATTAATTACTCTGCAAAGACAAACAGGTCGCATTAAATGGCTTAATAGGATTAAGGATTGGTTTCTAAGGCTAGGATTAGGGCCCTTATGGGAGGACCCGGGATCCATTAGAAAATCAATGGTTCCTCTACTTAAAAAAAGGTTCTGGAAGTACACAGATTGTCAAAGTTTAGAAAATCACACGCATGGCATTTTAACCTCTAGTTTTCTTGATTTTAAAGGATATGTTGGTTTTGAGCCGTTTATGGATGTCATTGAACCACCCCAGGCAAGAGCCTTATATATCCAATTTAGGTATGGTTCATTGCCTCTAAATTCAAGAAGAAGTATCTGGAAAAATGCATCCATATTGCCAGTATGTCCCACCTGTCAAGATTCCCCTGAGACCATTATACATTTTTTATTCTTTTGCCCGTCTTATGTTGATCATCGGAAAAAAATTGATTTTGCCTGCATGTCGATCCCTAAGCTTCACATGCCCAAATGATGCACTAAGAATTTTTGTGTCTGACTCCACTAGTTGGTTGGTCTTTGCAATTTCAAGATACTTATTGTTTGCTTGGTGGAAAAGATCCAAACTAATCAAAAATGCATCCGTGATCAACTTACAACCTTAACAAACGATTCTTATTGAATAGTCCTATGAATTGTTTTTAATATGGCAAAATATTCACTGTTTTTAAAAAAAGCCATAATGCTGCTATCTATGTTACGGGATGCTTTAAATCAATTTTATTTTAAAAATGATGTATTGTACTGTAATTTTAATTGTTTTTACTCATATGATGTGTTTTGATTTTACGATGTAAATGATAAAAATAAAATATATATATATTTTTTTAAATAGATTGTTATATAGCGTGAACTAAACCCAAAGATATCAGTTATCAGAGCACCTTACATGAGCACCAGTTTCGTTACAGATGGACACATTCATTTTTGTTAGGCACAGGGAGATCAAAATTAAGTGATTTGCCCAGAATCACAGAATGTTGAGCGTCGTTGCCGAGACTCAATCCCGGTTTCCCAGCTTCGAGGTCGACCGCTCTAGCTGTAAGGCTACATACTCTCCCTCAATACTGATAATCAGGCTAAGTTCTATCCCATGGCGATGGTGTCATTAGAATGGGGAGGAGTTACTGGCCAAAAGAAGGTGGTGGTATCCTCTGCAATTCCTGTAGAATGTCTGCTGGGCAATGATCTGGAGTCCTCAGCATGGGCTGAGGTCAAAAGAAAAACCCACGCAGCTATGCCGGGTATACCTGAATGGGTGTGTGTAAAAATGCGAGCACAGTGCAATGACCAGGATGAAAAACGCGTTGGGGGTCAGGAATAATCACCCAACCTGCCAAGAGAAAAGACAAGAGGTCTTGGAAACCAGCTTTTGAGCAGATGCAAGCTTAGGTCCCTTCTCCTCAGGGAGCAGACATGTCTGCCTCAGAGGTAACTGAGCACCAGGAGCATGGGCCTTACATGGCAGAGCTCCTGTGCCCAGGGGACCCCTAAGGAACATCTGTGCCTGAGACAGCAAGCTGCTGATCAGGAAAAGAAAGATGTCAGTGGCTCCCACAGAACCTATTGGGAGGAGGGACTCCTTTACACTGAGGCCAGAGACCCCTAACTTGTTGCCACTAGGAGAATGGTAGTGCCTCAGCAGCATAGAGAGTTTCTCCTCACCTTGGCTCATGACATCCCCCTAGCTGGGCATCTTGGCCGGACAAAACTTGGAGTAGGCTAGTCACCCACTTCTACTGGTCAGGTATGTCCCAGAAGGTGAAGGTGTTTTGTAACTCCTGTTCCACCTGTCAAGCAAGTGGCAAGACAGGTGGCCACCTAAAGGCCCCTTAATTCCACTTCCTTGGGTTGGGGTTCTGTTAGAAATGGTAGGGCTTTACACTGTCAGTCCCCTTGACCCTCCAACTGCATCATGGAACAGGTTCATACTGGTAGTAGTGTATCATGCTACCAGGTACCATGAAGCAATTCCCCTAAGGACTACCTCCGCTTTTGCAGTGGCTAGGGTCCTCACTGGTATCTTTACCAGAGTGGGTTTTCCAAAGGAAGTGGTGTCAGACAGAGGTACAAATGTCATGTCTGGTTACCTAAAACATGTGGGCAGAATGTGGAGTGGCATAAATTCACTACCCCATGTCACCTAAGAACCAGTGGTCGTGTTGAGAGATTCAACAAGACCACGAATGGTATGATTGCAGGGATGTGGAATTCCCATAGCCTTACACCCAGGACATTTTGTTTGGTGTCGAGAGCAACAAGTTTGCATGTGTATTTTGTCCTTGGGACAAGTAGGCCCAACCCCCTAGACCACAAACCATTTGGCTGCCAGTTTGCCGTACCACATTCTGGATCAGGGAAGGGCACTGTCTGCAGTTAAGGTAATGTTTTTGTCCATATGTTAATGTTGTTCAAACTTGTATTTATGGTTCATTATTTGAAAGCCTTTAATATTAGGGTGAGCGCTCTAAGTAAATGTTGTAAGCTCTGACTGCACTACTGAAAGTGGTTCCAGTATAAAAAGGTGTACACACATTTTCAAAGTTTAGCAGTATGAGGCTATGTATAATGCTCTCTGAATGCTCTCTGATTTGATGTAAATATTTGCAGAAGCTTGAAAGCAAGATTGATGATTCTTTGCTTTCAAAATAAAACGTTCATAAAAAAATGAAAGCAGGAAAAAACATTTTGCTGAACTACTGTAACATTTCAGGTACCATTTCTTTGCAGCATCATTTAGTAACATGTGTTGATGCATGCTAGTATTTCCCAAAAATATTCATAATGGAAAATCTGTGTAACCAGTTTCAATAAGATTATGGGAAACAAAAAGAAACAAGCATTGGCAAAGCCAGTAGGTCTGAAATTGGTGGTCAGCTTTTAAGTTTTGTAAATGTGTGTCTTGTTTTGGCATGGTTTCTGTAAAACCTTATTGGTGTGGTAGCTGCCATGCCTTCATCATTATAACAAACATTGGCAAAAGCAAAAATAGTTTTTTGGTCTCAAAAAGCACACACTGCCACGGTAGTTACTTGCACTGAAGAAAACTACTTTGTGTGCCAATATACTCGTTATGAAAGAGCAGAATGCTGTAATTCACAGTGAAGCCAGCCGATACAGAGAGAGACACATCAGTTTATTAAACACAAAAGGTCACTGTCAACGCCAGACCAAATTAGGGACCCAATTATTAAAGAAAGTCTCAAATGTGCACCCATGGGATATGTCCTTGCATTAAGTGCAGCTATACAGCTTTCGTGAATTCCCAAGAATTTTATGTAGGACAAGAAATAGTACTCTTAGAAAATATTTGTGAACTGCATTTTAGCATGAGCAAATATGCATATGTAAATTTGCTCATGCGAAAATCTGAGTGTTTGCAAGTTAACTTTCAATCCAACCACTTTTTACACATCTCTGGAAGAAGGTTTATGTCTGCCATTGTCAGGAGTAAATTTCCAACATTTCTCAGTATGAGGAAAGATTAGAGAAGAGTTGTTGAAAACCCTTAAAACATGCAAGTTAGTAGGTTTGCACAGACGTAAAAGGGCAATCTAATCCTGGATCTATTGCTTACCACTACCTGCAGAAACATGGCAACATAAGGTTATTGCAAGTATTCAAACACTGCTATGGTACGAGCCCTGGCATAATCAGAGAGGCTATATCAGAGCTCTTATATTGATACTACATGGCACCAAAGGGGCAAGTGGATTTTTTTACAGGACAAGAAGATTTATGAAGCAACCTGCCCCATGGACAAGTAGATATTTTATTTAATTCCACACCCCAGGATTGGTGGACTCCCATAAAAACTCAGAAGGAGATTGGATGTCTTCCTACCATGCTTGCTTTTCACATACAGGGAAGTGCCATCGAAGGAAGTAGGGTTTTCCCCCTTTGAAATTCTGTTTGGTGATCGTGTCGGGGCTAGTGAAGGAAGGCTGGTAGAGACCTTTCAGAGAACCCAAGCAGGACATTGTGGAAGATTGGTCTCGTAAGTCGCTGTACTGTACCTGAATGCCGTATTTGTTTTTCCTTCCATAAGATAACATTACAGCATAAGAAAAATGCACTAATGATAATAAAGCATTTTATAAAGCGCATGGTTACACCCAAACGCTGTGTCCCCGCGCTGAGACCTAACCTGACCAGAAGGGTAAAACGGGAAGCAAACCGCTATACAGTTACATCTGACCTAAACAACCAAGTCTGCAGTCCTTTATGAAAGGTAAATTCCACTGATTCAGCTCTCAGGTTCATCAGGAGGAAATTCCATATTTTAGCCACCAAATGGAAAAAGGCCTAGCCCCTAGCCTAACCCTCTGCACCCGCGGTACCATCACTAGTTTGGCCCTGGCAGATCTAAGATTACATAATGGAATGTAAGGCTTGACCATTGATCGTAAGTACTTGATACCACTCTCCATTAAAATTTTGTGGCAGTAGCACATAGTCTTATAGATGATTTATTTTCCACTTGGAGCCAATGCAGAGAAATCAGGGCGTTTGAGATCGAAGTCCTTCTGGGAAGATTCAGAACTAAGTGGACCGCCGTGTTTTGTATCCATTGGAGTTTCTGCAGGCTTCCGGTAGCAGCCCCAAAATATAGAAGATTGCAGTAATCTATTTCAGATGTTACTACAGCATGCACAATGATTTTCCTGGCCACTATGGGGAATAGTTCTAGGGTCTTTCTCTGTATTTTAAGAGTCCTAAAGCATTTTCCCACTACACTATTTATTTGGTTCTCAAAAATCAGTTTGGGGTTGAACCATACTCACAGGTTTTTGATTTTAGATTTGGGGGTAGGGATCTGACTCGGGACCTTCAGCCACCAAGCCGATGTCTAGATGGAAGGAGATTTACTGACAATCTTTTTTCAAAAATATATTTTATTGCATTTTCAATTGGTGCATGATACAACAAACGCACATCTATGCTGTAATGCGGAATTGAGTGATACATTTATACTTGTAGCAATGTATGAGATGTGTACCATGTGCATTGCAATAGCATGGATAACAAGACCACATAATGATAGCAACAAAATACAGGTGAAACCATCCCCAAATGCCCGACCCACCCTCGAAACAAAGTTGGGTGGTCATATTATAGGCAGAGTCACAATCAGTAGGGTGTATGTGGAGTCTGGTGTGTCCCCGGAGGCATTTGATTAGAAGTGTCCAATTCACCTTCTGGACATTTTTAGAGGGGTCCTTCATTACAAGGGAAAAAAGAATAACCCAGTGAGGGCATTCAGGCCACACCACTGAACCAGTACTAGGTGCTAGGCGTGGATCCAAAAGGCCCTAGCTATGTCGTTCCTCGCCCCTGAAGTTGCACCATGAACCCCTCAAAGTACGATGACCAGGTATGCTTCCCTCTACTCATGCATCAGGCTCCTGTGTGCAGAAGTTTTCAAGTAGTGCGCTCCAATCTAATGAGATTGATTTATTTTGCAGGCCCCTGTACTCTTCACGTCTCAGCGCTTCTCTTTCTGTCGAGCCCCAACCCTGCACGTTTTCCCTCTAGGATTCTACTCTAGGAGCCTGTGAGGATTTCCAGTGCTGCGTAAGTAATCTGGCCAGCAGCAGAGAGAAGCCTGTAAGGTGTTCCCTCAAGCCCCGGTAAAGCCATCGTATTAGGTGGCTTCCATGCCCATTGTATGCAGTGCCCGGAGTAATCCATAAGTAACGGGTTCTGTATTATCCACCGACCAATGTTTGCATACATAACGGAGAATACTAGCGTGGGTCAAGAATAACGAGTCAGGCAATCCATAAGTTAGCACAAAGTCTGCATGGGGCATAAGGGCGCCATCCGCAAACAGCGAACCAACTGTCGTCACCCCGACCTGGTCTCAGGGAGCTAGCCTGTGGGCAGTTAATGTTCCTGTGGGGGTAGGAAGGCCACAAAGTTGAGTGTTTGGGGCATACGGCGCTAGTGGGTTGGAATATTTTAGTGCTATTTATACGTAGGTCAGGGCCATGCTTAGCAAAAGTGAACCTTTGTGTAATGCTGAGGACTCTGGACATAACAGTCTATGTAACCTTCCCTGCCATAGGTGTGTGGTTGTGTATCCTTTTTCAAACAAGTTATGTCCTGCCAGCCAGTATGATAACCATTGCAACTGCCCAGCTATGCAAGTGGCTTAAAAATCAGGGCCCCCCATTACTCCACTGGACGCCGGTAGCTGCAATGTAGACAGGCTAACTATATGGAGATTTACTGACTATCAGTACCTCCCTTTTGTTGCCATTCAATTTAAGACAGCTGTTTGTCTTCCAGGAGGCTAGTTCTTCCAGGCATAGTGAAAACTGGGATGCAGCCGCATCCTCATTCTGAGAAAGTGTGACAATCAGCTGCGTGCTGTCCGCGTGTGACACAATTTTCACATTGTGCCTTTTCACAATGTCAGCTACGGGGCAGATGTAGAAGAGATTAAATAGAGTAGGGTTTAAGATTGAGCCCTGAGGTACACCTTAAGTCAGAGATGGGGTCTGACATAAATGGTCTTTGGGCCACTTGAAATCTATGGCGTTGGAGAAATTAGGTAATCCAGCGCTTTGCAGTTCCTCCAACACTGTACCGCATGAGCCTCTGATGAAGTAGGCCATGAAATACGGTTTCGAAGGCTGCATTTCGATCTAGCAGTACCAGTGCAGCAGTTTGGCCTCCGTCTGCATACCGCCTCAAAGTTTCCATGGCAAGTAGAAGTGCTGACTCAGTGGAGTAAGACTAAGTGTCGACTTTTTAAATGCAAAAGTATTCCTCTTGAAAAACGTACTAACCTGATCGTATTGATTCTGGAGCCTAAACATATATTTGAAGGTACTTTTTATTTTTATAAATTGGTGTGGATGTCTTTATGGAGTCGTGTGTATCACTTGTTGACTATTATGTGTATTTGCATATGTCTAACACTCCTCTCTGATAAGCCTAAGGCTGCTCAACCACACTACCTCTAAAAGAGTGCCTTGGGATTGCTAGAGCAAGCTCCTGTCCGCTAGTAAGGGAATACCTGGACTCTTTGCATAGTGTACCTCTTTTTGGTACACCATGTAATGAACTGGCTTCCTACAGGGTATGTTGGCCACTTCACTGCAAGTGCAGTTTTTTCTCCCATGCAGGCATGGAAATGGGTATGCAGGCAGCTGCGGGGGCTTACCGGTGGACGTCGGTGTACTCACTTGGTGGCCTTCTTCGTGCCCTGTCCTGCCTCAGTCAGTGTCATGCTGGCAGCAGGTGAGGAAGTGCCTTAAGCTCAGGCTATATTTTCCCCACGAGGAACAGCAGAGTTGCTGCCAGTGCACACGCAGGCTCAGACCCACTTCTCGCCATTGTGGGGTCTTGGGCTCTAGGCCAGTATGCAGCCATAAAGATGACATTGACGCATGATTATAGTACCTGGAACTGGCCCAGGGCTCGTGCGCCTGGCCCTTTTCATTATCAGGCACCACATAACTTGTGACGCATGCGCTGGATGGGTGTGGGGTGAGTATGAGAGGCCAGCCCTTGGTCAGTGGCTCGCAAACCAGTACAATGCCAAACACTAGAACGTGTCCAGTAGGCTACTACAAGCGGATGGACCTTTAGTTCCATGCTGAGATTTGATATCAGCAAAATATCAATTACCGTGAAGCACATTAGGCCCCAAGAGGAGTACAGAGAGTAGTGGGTTTGCAAACCATGAAAGTTTATTAACAGATCAGTGAAGTTACAAACACAAATCTTTAAAATGTAATCATAAATCAATTGTTCGC
Source organism: Triturus cristatus (assembly GCF_964204655.1). Classification (NCBI taxonomy): domain Eukaryota; kingdom Metazoa; phylum Chordata; class Amphibia; order Caudata; family Salamandridae; genus Triturus; species Triturus cristatus. Next base: position 944,578,519 of record NC_140590.1, on the reverse strand, counting down.
CTCCTCATATTGGTATTTTTGTCAGTATAATTCAAAGTGATTCAAAATCGCAAATACAAAGACAAATTGTTAAAGTTGACATAAGCAAATTAAGTAAGTACAATTTCCCATGAAGGTAAAGTCCTTACTTATGCTAAGCTAAAGAGTCAAATGAGTGAGAAAAAGAAACAAGAGGTGTCAGTAAAAAACAGAAAATTCTAAAAGGCAGAATCAAGTGATGATTCTGTCAACTAAATGAGAAGGGATTTACCCATGAGTCTAACTTAAAGCAGGAGTAAAATAGGACATCCAGTCTCAAGAGTGGAAAGGGGCATCTGCTCTCAAGCAAGTAGGACCCATATCTCAATCTAACTAGCTAATTGTTAGAGAGTAACCTAAATGTGAAGAAGGTGAGCTTCCGCTGACATCAGTAGAGAGTGTCACAGAGTTATATGTGGTAAAAGAGCAGTGCAGGCCTAAGTTTCAAAATGATGCAAGACAGGTGAAGAGTCCACTAGGAAATTGAGTGCATGATCAGCAAGGTCTTAATTAAAGGAAAACCCATGGTTGCAAGCCCAAAGGCATTTATGGTCACAGCACAACAAGCACGTATTCTGTTTTCTCAATGATTGAAAACGTGACTGAAGAATATAAGCAGGAGATAGAGTCAACCAAGAGTAAACAGCATCTGATAAGAAATCTTCAGAACAGAACAATAAAATACACACATGCATACGAAAGAAGTAAATAAATGGTTTGTTAAGCATTGTTGGACTTACATTAAAGAATGTGTAAAGAAAAGGTCAGAAGTTTGAAGACACAGGTGATGTGATATGTTTGTAACAAATATATGATTATTGAGTAACTTGGTCTTTGCCTTTTGTGAAATCCCATTGTTCGTGTGACTATTTGAGTGGCTGCCTGCGTGCAGCCATTTGAGACCAGCTCTTTACCTGTTTGGGGATAGCTGCTCTCCCTGCCGTGACAGTACCCCTGCTTTTGCCTTGCCAAGAGGAGTCCTGTTTTTTAGTATTACAGTTTCCCCGCAACAGTTGGCGAGCTAGATAGGAGTCTCATTTATCTTTAACCGACTGCTGCTGCCGGAATACCGCCTATCCCCTCTTCATAGATTATTGCGCATCTTTGATGAGGTAAGCAGACATCATGTTGCCTAAAATTCTGCCTATTCACGGAGGCGGGTAGGACCCAAAGTTGCAGTCTTTAAAGTGAGGATAATGCGGGCTCCATTCCATGTTGTGTATATTGTATGATTTTTCTCTATGGCAATGAGAAACAAAGATATAATGTAAATAAGGTTATTGCATGCAAGATTGTGTACAAGTGTTGCATAATATTAAGTTATGGCGCTGCATAGTCGGTTGAGTGTTTATCTCAATATAAAGTTGGAAGTGGTCAATGTGGGTGATTCGAAGTTGGGAGTCCAATATGTGTTCCAATATTTTGACATAGAGGGACAGCTGATAGGCCGATGTCACTAAACTTTACCTCCAAGTGTGAGCTGAACACTGGAAACACTGTCCTGGACCTGTTGTCCAGAAGTCATTCCATGGTCTACGAGACGCATGGTTTGAGGATTATCCTCTTTTGAGCACAAAGGGAATTGACCAGTTGCTTACGATTTAATTTACAGTTTAGAGTCAAACAATTGTGATTAACATTTAGAAATAGTTTAAATGTTTATATTTTTAAATATGTTGATGAATGTGCATGTGCTTGTAAGTAGAAATGTGGCCACAGAGTGATGTTATTGCATAATGTTGTAGTGACGTATAATGTTTAATATATGACTGAAAAGACATTGACGAATTTCTCATTTGTGAAGAATAGTGTAAGAAACTAAAAAGAAGAAATATTGAGTAGTCAGATAAAAGATTAGATTCTAAAACTGCAAAGAGTATTGGGGACTATGGAGGCTCCTTTAGAACGTATGCAAAATACTTTTCCAGGTGATCAGAAAAAGTTACAAAAATATTTTAGGGAATGGTTTAAACCCACTCAGAAATACATGTTTCCCTTGTCAAATGAAGGGGGCATTTGATGACAAAATAGTAGAGCACATTGTTAAACATTATAAGAGTAAATATGCAGGAGTTAAATTACAGAAGCAAGAAGCCAGCTTAGCCTTATGGCGAGTCTTCTGTGAAAAGACTAAGGATTCCTCAAATGTTGACACATCTAGTACCCCGGCTGCTCTCCCTCCTCCATATGATTCCACAAATTCTTCCCCCAAGGAACCTGGTATGTATCCACTGGCGCAGCTACAGGAAGCTGCAGTGGGATTTGAAAATCCTTGGGTTGAGACCCCTTAACTATCCCTGAAGGGATCCTCTAGTGTTGCCCCACAGATGTCAAAACCAAGACTCACGAGTACTCCCAGACAGCAAGAAACGGGGAGTGACTCTCAGTTTCAGAACAATTAGGAGCACAGTTTTCACTACATTTAGATACAGCCGCTCCTCAGGAGGGTGGGGGTGAAGAGCAGGGTCCAGGAGACAGTGACGATCAGTTGCTTGTTTCATCAGAAACATTGCACTTGTTACATTAGAGAGAGATATAAAAAAAAAGGGTAGTTAAGAAGCAAATGTCTACCACACAACGAAGAGGTGAAAAGTATGCTAGATGGAATGACTAAGTAGATAGAGCTGTTAGTATGTGGTCCAATGGCTAGTCTCTCAAGAAAAAGTTGAGGATTATAGGAGGACTGAAGATAATTTACCATCTTAGCAGAAGAAGGGGAGCATAATAGTTTCACCAGAGAGTGTTCATAAATGGTTATCATGAAGTGAAGATAGAAGAGATGTGAGGAAAGCAAGGAAAGAAGGATATTGTGATAATTTGTCAGGACTGATTCAGGGAAGTGTTTGGAGGACGGCAAATAGAGTAGAGTCAATATATAGCCGTGTAGACCACATGGGTGAAATACTTCAATCTCCAGTGGGTATGCACCCTACTTATGACATTAGTACTCGAGAAAGGCCCCTTATCAATCTTGGCCATACGAAGGGAGCAATGGGATTGCCTAATCGCACCAACACAAGAGAAGGAGAGCATTAAAATTAGGAGTCCCGAGCAACAGAGCTTGTACGGTTGCAATTTCAGGGCACACATGGTCAGCGACATCCTAGGATGGGATTTTATGAAGCTATAGGAGGATTGACACTACATGATAGACCAATGCAGCAGATGAGTGTTCAGTCAGTTCCACGCTGCACTGATCTTGCCCCCAGTGAGATAGATCCTGAAGGGGAAAATAGTTGGTACAGTGTTGTACCCTATATGGATAATTTAACAGGATGGACTGAAGGTTTAGCCCCACAGATAAGTTCATGGCCACGGGAAGGGTCTTTTGATCCATGTGACATGGCAAATGCTGAGGATTGCAATCTTTGTGGTGAGGAAGATCCTGACTGAGAGTATCCCTACATGCGTGAATGTTTGTGCATGTGACAAAAATATGCCAGACAGCACAATCCCAATGTTCTGTTGCTCCCGTATAACAGATGGACCAAAACGTAAGGGAGCTGGGGCACCTAATTATGTTCCTTGGCTACAAAAGGACAAGGAGATTCTTAAAAAGTTGTCACTGCCGCTTACAGAGAGAGCAGGGAAAACGATTTGGTCCTTTGAAAAGCAAACTGCAGACATCACCCTGGCAGTAGGGGACATAAAGAGTTTACTTAGCTCCCTTATAGGAGATGAGACAGATACTGTTTTCCATAAGGCTGGAGTGAACAATGTTACCCTCACTGAGACTCGGTATGATGGTTCTCAGTTCAACTTAGTCCGGACAGTGGTCTGTGATCAGCTGAGGAAGCTGTGTCCTAGCAGGCTAGACATTGTGTCCCCCATGGATCAATCAATGCAGCCAAATGAGAATCCCACTCAGTTTCTCAGCAGGATGAAAAAAAATTGGACCCAAGAAGTTGGTCAGGGTTTGAAAGTAACAAAGGGAAATATTTTGTTGTTTTAAAATTTTGTGAAGAAGGTTTTACCCTCTGATATGATGGATAATCTTGATTATATAGTGTCATTGGAAGCCAAACCCTGGGCAGAGATACAGGCACATATAAGTCATTTATGTAAAAAGAAACAGGAGAAAGAGAGGAACAAATAGGAGGTAACAGAGAAAGGAGAAGCCAAGTTGGTGCAGTAAAAGTTGGCAAAGAGGGGAGAAAGAGAAGGGGCTGTAGTAGCAGCTGTCACTCAGATGACTGCAAAGTCTGTGGGATTGATCCCAGGGAACACCCAACAACTACTCATAACAGCAGGATAGTTTAATGGCACAAGGAAGTAGCAGAGGAGGACAAGGAGGAATAGGAAGGGGCAGAATAGGTCCCCAGAGGATGGATCAAACGTGTCATTATTGTCACAAATATGGACATTTCATTAAAGATTGCATATTATTCCAAAGCTCAAGTATCGTATGACCCGGTGTATCTCAAATACCCAACACAATTTCAAACAGCCCATGCCAACCTCCAAAGGCTTGTTAGCTCAAAATCTCGGTTACAGCTCAAGTCCACAGCCCCAAGTGTCCAGGAGCAACCTCAAAAATGTACACAAAATTCAAATTTTCTCTGACATAGTTTCAAATGTGCAGGAATAGCAGCCTCCCATCCCTAATTATAGCCTTAAATGATCTGACGCCGCTGCAGCTTCCCAAGCCCAGCCTCAAATGCACAGGCATAGCCATTAAATGCGCGTGTGCATGTAAATAGAAATGTGGCCACATGCCCAGGTACAGCGTCATCTGCCAGGGCATGGTCACTTGTGTCCTTTGAAGTTTCAAAGGTGCGGATATAACCTCAATCTGGTATAACCTCACAAACTAGTGCAGGAGTACACTGCACAAGGAGAGCCTTAAATAGCAAGTGCCAGAAGCACCTGTTCATCTGCCATGAGAGGGACTACCCAGGATGGGAGTGCCCAAACATTACCTTTTGTTCAACAGTCTTCTGTTGCTGCTGAGGGGCTAAATGTGGAATGGAGATTGGATAGAAACAAGGCAAACCTTTAAGAGAAATGTTTACTTTCTGTTTGTGTTGTGCTGCTCCTGCTGGCCAAACATAGCAATGGAAATCCACAGGTAGCAAAGGGACTTCCAAGGGTAGCCAGCACTATCCCTTTAAACCCTTAAATGATGTCCTTGGAGCAGTGCTGAATTGGAAAACAATAACTGTGGAAACTCTAAAATAGGGACACTGTGCAGGCGGGGTTAAAGGTAATGGAGTTAGGTAAGGCAAATTCAGAAGGTATGCATTCAGTGGTCGGCTTGCCCCAGTGTACCCTTGCTCCCCATCCAGCCAAAGTGATCAGGAAGGCCATGGACAAGCAACTCACAAACTACCTCGAACTTCCTCTTCCATACAAAACTCAAGAAGTATTCAGAAAAAAACACAGCACCGGAACAGTACTCATCATACCCACCAACAACAATTGAAACATCCTGGACATCGTCCCTCATCCTGCTCGACCTCTGCGGCTTTCAACACTGTCTCCCACAATACCCTCATCAGAAGGCTCCACGAGATTGGCATACAAGGATCTGCTCTCAAATGGATCTGTTCCTTCCTCATGGGAAGAACCCAAAGGGTCAGGCTGCCACCTTATACATCAGAGACCAAGAAACTGACATGCGGTGTCCCATAGGGATCATCACTCAGCCCACCCTTTCCAACGTATACATGACACTGCTCGCCAACATCATCCGATCTCAAGTAATCACTGTCATTTCTTGGGCTGATAACACCCACCTCATCCTCCCCTTGACAGACAAGAAAAAAACAACTAGAACCAACTTGACCAACTGCATGACCATGATAGCAGACTGGATGCAAATCATCTGTCTTAAGTTCAACAGTGACATGACTGAAGTACTGGACTTCAGCAGCAAGACACCCCCTCTCCCCCAAGGTATTCCACCTGGTGGCTGTCTGAGCTAGGATCAATACCCACAAAGCCCCTGTGCCTTGTTCTTTTCTTGTTGTATTACGGGTGTGATCGAGACTTGTGTAACTTATACTTCTGTATTCATGTGAAGGCTGGCCATGCCTTGATGCACTATTAAAATGTAGTGAAATGTGTTGCGGAAAAAACTTTCATATATATATACATATATATGTGTGTGTGTAAATATATAAACACTTAATACTTACCTTAAATACTTACTTTTACTACGCATATGCCTTTACCAACTTTGCCTGTTCGTTGTAAAGGCATGCATGGTAAAGGCATATGTGTTGTAAAATCCTGCATGGTAAATGTTATGTGTGGTAATAGTACATTGGAAACCCAAGCACACATAGATTATCACTGTCAATTTTCATAGGAAGTAACATAAAAGGTACAAAGAAATAAACAATCGATTTCTTTCTGTTTCTTTCTTTCCATAATTTAATGGATCTTCATGGTTTCAGTCAATATGCAGTTCCCAAGCCAACACGTGTTTCGTCGCCTCTGTAGGTAATACATGCGACTTGATCACGGCTGAAAAGCATCGGTGTATGTAGATGTGTAGTGGGGCGATAATTCCAAGCCACACTAATTCTGTATTCGAAAGGAACTAAGCCGCCGATCCGTGTACATGACCTCCTCACGCCGGACTCGCATTTGGTGTCCGGCGTGAGGAGGTCATGTACGCGGATCGGCGGCTTAGTTCCTTTCGAATACAGATTGAAACTCTTCCCGTGAATTAAATTTAAAGTAACGAAATTCGGACACACATCCAATACAGAATCTTCTCCTCACGCCACAGAATTAGTGTGGCTTGGAATTATCGCCCCACTACAAATCTAACATAACAGATAATGGCTTGAAGAACATTTACAACATATAAACAGAATAGTCATAGTGCTTGCTGAGGGAGACTGAAAGCTAAATGTCAGAATGTCAGGAAATTCAAAATGCACTTTTTGAATCTAATATTTTTATTATATAATTTATCCGCTGAAGAAACCGGATTCCCACCAGGGTTCTTGGAAAAATGTAGGATTCTTAGACCTCTCAGTTCTCTTAGAGAACTACACGCATTGTTGGAAGGATATGTTTAGAACATGATGCAGAAAATGTGAAACCACTGTATCAACGAATCACTCCTACATTTACAAGAAAGGACTGGAAAAATGTACTTAGAGAGTTACAAACAGGTATGCTGACAGCAGCACATTTGCAAACATTAGGTAATACATTTGATTTAGAAATCAGGGTAGTACCCAGTCAATCAGGATACATGTATATCTTATACAGTCATGGATAAACTGTACACATTGCCTACAAGTAAGACTTGTATACAGCAGTGGAGGAACAATTTGCTCCAATATAGAAAATGTGCACTATTGTACAAATTATCATCATTAAACAATGATCCACAGCTGAAGAAAAGAAAATGATTGTGGTAATACCCGTAGTTTCCATGGAACGTGCAACTAAAGTAAACATACTAAATTCATACACGTACATTGCATGAGCGCTGATGCTTTTGCCTGGTTTTACTCTTTGCTCTCTCATTTTCTGTGCCTTTCTCAGACTTTTTGCCTCTTTTTTCTCTCCCGTTGCTATCTCTTTGGTGCCTTTTCCCATACCTCTGTTCTTGCCTCCCACTCCTTCCTGTGCTCCCGCCACACCCTGCCTACCAACCCCTACGCTCCTCCCCACTCCCAGGAACTACTTACTGGCTGCTGCAGTGCGGATGCATGCAGCGGGCATTCCACCGGTGCACCAAAGGTGCAGCAAGGATAAGACCATGTGCGCCTTTCTGCGCCTGAACTGCGCCCAGCGCCACACACCATGGTCCAACCACCTCCCCCCCCCCCCCAAAATAGTACTCCGCAGCATTTCTCGGGGCACTCAATCCAGGACACCTGTCCCTTTACTGCTGCTGTGCTGCACCACAAAACGCTGAAGGAGCTTTCACTTGCACGCACTGTTGCTTCGTGTACAAGAACACACTCACCACGCCAGCACCACCCACACACATACAACCCATATACAGCAAAACCCCCACCCACACCAGCAAACGTGTACCCTGTGACAAACTACTGTTCATGCTATTCAACAACCGCTCAATCAGCAAACACACCACCAACATCTAGGACATCCTGGACAATGACGTACCGGACATCCTCTTCCTTACGGAAATATGGCTGCCCACTGAGTTGGCACCCAACAACACCGCCCCAACAGGATACAAGATAACTCAACAGGATCGCCAACACAAACCATGATGAGGAATCATGGTAATCTTCAAAGAAACCATCAGCTGCCCCACAGACTGAGAATGCAACCCTTCACATAGAGTACCTAAACTTCAAACTGCGAATCTCGAAAATCTTTCACAGTGAATGGAACCCTCTCTACTGCCCACCTGGACCACGAGCTAGTTTCACCAACAACAGCATAGACTTTATTGCTCTTCACACCATCGACTCAAAAGCTTATATCCTAGTAGAGGACCTCGGTTTCCACCTGGAGAACTGGAACAACCCTAGCTCCATCAAACTCCTTTAAAACCTTGGACTAACTCAACACATCACCGGACTAACACACTTCGCAAGACACACCCTTGACCCCATCTTTGCCACCTCCGGCGATATCAAAATCACCACAACCTCACCTCTCACCTGGACCAACCACGCCATCATCCACTTCCAAATTAACATTCCTCGCCAAATGAATCCTGCCACCATCAGCCAGGCCAGACCCAGCTGAAGCAGCCTCAAGGAATGATACTTGTCCCACACCCTGCACATGAACCAGCACAACCCCACTGGTAACCTAAAACTGACTTAAAAAACTCGACAATGGATCACAGAATGTGCTGATTCCCTGGCACCCTGCAAACACAACAACCAAAAGAGATCCAGGAAGCAGGCACGCTGCTACACAGATGAACTTTGATCAAGCAACAACTCTGCAAACTACTGGAGAGAGAAGATGGAGAAAGAATCACAGAGAAACAGACAACAACACCTTCAAAGCGGCACTAGGATGCAACCACCAGCAGGTTAGGGAAATCAAAATGAAGGCCATAGCAGAGAGCATAGAAAAGAGCAGCAATAGCAGTAAAAAGATCATTGCGACCAACAAAGATTTTACAGCACCAGCATCTACCACAAATAATATCACCCCCGCTCAGGATTTATGCAACAACCCATCAGAATTCTTCAGCAACAAAGTCAAAATGTTCTACAACATTTTCGACCCTCAACTGGACCACACCAACCTCACATCCAACCTATCCACCGAAGACCTTGGAAACACCAAGTTAGGATGGAAAACAGTCACCATGGAAGAGACAGCCAACATAATGAGAACCACCCATTCTGGGACCGAGACAGACCCCTGCCCCCACTACATCTAGGACATGGGCGCCTCACCAATAAGCGAAGTACTCACCACATCCTGAACAACTCCATCACCACTGCAACATTCCTGGAGACCTGGAAACATACATTGATAAATACATTACTAAAGAAACATTCAGCAGACCTCACTCAACTAGCAAACTATCTCTTGATCTCCCTTCTCCCTTACCCAGTCACAGTAAAGAAGAAAATCATCAACAAACAACCCACCCATCACCTCGACACACACCAACTTTTAGACACCACTCAATCAGGCTCCAGACCCAACCACAGCAGCAAAACTACTCTCGTTCCAGCAACTGAGGACATCAGCATGAACCTCCACCAAGGAGAAACAGCGGTGCTCATCCTGCTCGACTCCTCAGCAGCCTTCAACACGATCTTGCACTCCACCCTGATCAAAAGACTACATAGAGCAGGCATCCAAGGATTCACCCTCAACTGGATCTGCCCCGTCCTTACAGGAAGAACACAAAGAGTCAGTATGCCACCCTACACGTTTGAAGCCTACAACCCCAACCTTGTTTAACATATACATAGCACCACTGACAGACCTCATCAGATAGCAGGCATCACCATTCTTTCCTGCGCTGACAACACTCAACTGATACTCTCCATGACCGACAAGACTCCTGCAACAAAAGCCAGCTTTGCCACCTGCATGACCGCTGTAGCCACCTGCATGAGATCCAACTGTCTGAAACTCAACACATACAAGCTCAAAGTGATAATCTTGAGAAGAAAGATCTCTGTGTGGGATTCCACTTGGTGGCCAGCAAGCCTTGTCCCCACACCTGCCCCCACCACCCACGCTAGAAACCTAGGAATCATTTTTGATGACAAGCACACCATGTCAGCCCAGCAGAGGTGGCTCCTCCTTAATGGCGGAGGAATGTCGCTGCACTGCAGATGAAAAATAAAAAAAATTATTATCGTTTTATTTTTCACTTTTTCATTTTTTGGATGGCCAAACCTGCATGCGCACTTTTATTTCTCCAACCCAGCTGTATTTTATAGCCGTGAGGAGAAATGGCACAGGCTCTCAGTCCCTTAGTGAGCACCTAACCAGGCCACTCAACCCAATCCTGGCGCTGGTCTCATAGAATGAGAGCAGCGTCTGGATTGGATGGGGGAGTCAATGAAGCCTGTGTTGGCCCTTGGATGTCTTTGGGGAAGAGAGGTGCACCGAAGCAGCTGGCAGCGGGAGTGACAGGTTAAGTGCTTTAATTAAAAAAAGGTTTGCCCCCAGCCCCACCACGTTATGTTTGCAGTAGCCGCCCCTGCAGCCTAGGTAAACATGGTGACCGCCACGTCCTTACAAATCCTGAGGATGCTACGAAAAATCTTCAAGTGGCTACCAGATAACTCTAGGAAAACAGTCCCTCCGGCCCTGATAACCAGCAGACTCGACTATGGTAATGCAGTCTACATGGGAATTACCAAACAGCTCCTGAACAGGCTCCAAACCATCCATTGTGCTGCAGCACGACTTGTCCTCAACCTACCTCGCATCTTAGAGAACTTCACTGGCTCTCTATACACAGGCACATTCAATTCAAACTACTCACACACACTTACAAAGCACTACACAACATAGGCCCTGCCTACCTCTTAAGCCACATGTACTTCCATCACCCCTCAAGACACGTCTGATCAGCCGGAGTCTCATTCACACATGTACCCAGCATATACAAAAATAGGTTTTAGAGGTCGTGCCTTGTCTCACATCTCCCCAAAGCCTGGAACGGCCTCCCAAAGCACATCAGAGCCTTCTCATCCCTTTTTGGAGATCCACAAGAAACTGAAAACCTGGCTCTTTGAGTAATTACCATCGGAGTCCACAGACTACCTACTTGCGAAGTGGCTGGGTTCCCTCTGGGGTGATTAGCACACTATACAAATAGGCATAGCATAACAAAATAACAATAGGTTATATTTTCTGATTTAACCTGGACATAGAGGTTTCTATCAGTCAAGAAGAAATTAATACATTTGAAGACTTTCACAGATGCTAGAGGTGATTTCATTTCATATTTACTCAGATCTGAAGGTGAGATCAATGTAATTGGATTTGAGCAATGAACTACCTATGGGTGTCTGTACCTAGCTAAGAGGAGTGGGTGAGTCTTCTGAAAGCTCTTGCTTTTAGAAGGCATGCAAAGAGACAGTGAATGAAGATTCTCCACCTGGACAGAATCCAAAAGAAGGCCCGGAAGTTTGTCTGGATGTGTAAAGCCTGTGCCAGAGAGCTTAGTAGCACTTCTCAGGATAGTGATACTGGCTCTCTTGTGGTATCTGGAAGAACTGGAATGAGAGACCTCTGTGAGTCATATGTGTATATCTGCAATTAGTAAGGTGTGTGTACGTGTGTGTGTCTGTGTCCATTATAGTATTTTTGCCTTTGATAAATAGCTCAAAACTAGAACAAAGTCTAGTTACAATATAGGTTGAGAATCTGAGATAAAATCAATAAGTGAAAGGTTTTTAAATCTAATTGATTACAAATGCAATGCCTTCATTTTGTTCTTTATTTTATTTTTCTACTGTTGGCTAGTGTATGTACACTTCTTTGTCATTTGATAGATCAAACGATGCTACAACTGATAACTATAGTTTTTACAATGTGTGGATTAGTAATACATAAATATTGAACCATTATTGGTGTGCATACTTATGTCCAGAGTGGTGGTGTCCATTGTTTCTTGCATAATACCCCTTAAGTCTCAGACATGCAAATTGTGTTGTTCAAGTGTGCATGCTTGTGTGATAATATGAAGCAAACTCCACACGCCGTTTCTTCTCCCGGCGTTTTCAAGAACGGAGGATGGACCACAGGTACGTGCAATTCGAGTTTATTACGCTCCCTTGCACCACATCACCAGCATGACACGTTTCGATCCCACAGGGATCTTGATAACATTGTGTGATAATATATGCATGTGAGGTGTACGTTTTTCCTTGTTAGAGTAGATATGAATGACCTACTATTCACTTGATCTAAGAGCCCTAACCATAGTGGGCTTTTCCCTTAATAGGGTTATTTTAGGGTCATAGGTCACAACATCAGGGTCTAAACTGGGTTTCTTCAGAAGTGGGAGGATTTAGCATAACTTGAGAGCTTCTGGGAAGATATTTTGAGTGAGTGTGGCTTTGATGATTGTAAGAGAGATTCCCCAGAGAGAGCTTTGATGAAGGGAGATGGTAAGACATCATGTCATAGGTGGTGGGTCTGAACAAGTTGAGGATGCCAGCAATGTCCTATATAGACAGGTTTGAAGGATGAACAATGTGGGATGCAATGCAGAGGGGTATATGTCAGAATTCGGTTTGGTTTTGTCAAAGAGTTTGATGGCATTGAACGTGTCTGTGGAGTGTGGGATAGGAGAATGAGGCAGGGGGTTAATGCAGCACTTTATTGTCTGTTTCTTTGGCAGCTTCATTGATAGTGTTGGTATAGTACTTGTGTTTTGGAGATATGATAAGATGTCTGCATGTTGCGAGGACAGACTTCAGTATCTTGAGGTAATTGGGGAGCCTGTTTTTCTTCCATTTTTACCGTCTATGGATGGAGCTCTTGCTACTGGCAATGTCTTTGGAGTACCTGATTACTTCCACTTGCATGTTTTAGGTGAAGTGTTGTTGTTCACTGGTTTTCTCCAAAAACAAATCACATATTTGACTGCAGAGATAGTTTGGGGCTGTTTAATGTTCAAATGTGTTCACATGTTCCTACCTAGGACTTGATTATGACTCGGGCAGAGTGAAATTAACTAATGTAATTCCCTTCTGATTCTGAGCAGATAGGTTTTTCCACAGGCCGATTTTCTAAGCTTGAAAAATCACATGAGACTTTCGCTGCAGGTCCTGTTTTTTTCTGAGGGAGGGGCAGCACAGAATGCTCCGTTCCCCTCCATAATATACTTTCCCTTTCTTACCATACTTAACCCCACATCACTTCATCATCCCCACTGCACCCGTAGGCTCAGAGTAGGTGCTAAGCGTATGAGTTAAACCTCATGGAAGGGCACGTTCTTTGTGGCTTTATGACCGGGAGAATTTATATCACATGGTAATTCCCCATTCTATGGGGTTTTACTTGTAATTGCAAGGTAATGGTGAAATTACCACACTGTAACAGTAAAATTGCATTATCGTTACTCCAGTCCTGTGCAACTTATAATCACGGCCAAACGTTTTTTTGATCAAATATAATGATGCTTTATTCACACAGCTTTAGAGCAAACCGAGCCATCCCTAAACTCATGTTTTAGAAGGAGGAGTTCATTATTAGTTTTTAGGTCTCGCCTATCGTTGCAGCGCTGCTCGCTCGGCGAGACTTCTAGTGAGAGAAGAGATTTCTGAAGGGGACTTGAAGCCCCGCCCCTCTTTTTCATTGGCTGGCGTCACCGTTTAACATAAACGGTGGCCTGCCATTAAAAATGAGGTTTTTTTGTTGCCGCCCTTTCCCCTTTTGGGACGGCCCCTCCGGACTGGATGGCTTGGTTGACAGCTGTTGTGACGATCTTTCTTATCTTTGGAGGCGTGTAATCACGGGTCATGTTTCCGAAGGGCGGTCGGTTTTTGCCACACAAGTTCCAGCATGCTGGTGGGTGAGAATCCAGGGTGGAAGAAGATGCCCTCTTCGTGGACTGGGACCGGTTGAGATGCACACATCTTTTAACTTTATAATTGCTATTTGTTTAGCGCTTAGAACTTATGGTGGCCAGCCGCGCTTCTTCCCATCTTCTTTGTTGGGTTGTCTTGAAAATAGGTGGTCATTTGTTGCTGTCGGGACATCGTTTTGACTGTTCAGCACATGGATTTTTGTCACAAAAGGTTTCTTACGAATTTACGCATAAAACTACACGTCCCAGAATGCAATGTGTAGAGGGCCAAAAAGCTGTAACTGGTTGAGGCCAGGGCCCAAAAACTTCAATATTGATAAGCAATGCAGAAAGTTTGCACGAAGGCAAGTGAACCACTATGCTGCGTGTTTCTGGATGACTAAACTAAAAGTCCCCCTTTCATTAGGTCTCGCCTGACCCAGCGCATGCGCTGGTCTGGCGAGACTTATTGAGAGGGCTCCAAAAAGGGCTACCAGGCCAGCCTAAAGCTACAGTGCATGTGCGCGGGCGCGCGCGCCGCGATTTACCGCGATTACTTTCACTTTCACGGCTGCTTTGATGTTTGATCGTGATCTTTTCAGGGTTATTTTGCAATCAGCTGGTAAGCAGTGTTTTTGTATAGTCAGCAATAATTGGTGCTCAAGCTAACCAGTTTCTGAATACAAAGCAAAAATTAATGCTATGCTTCAAATGCCTCTGTCATAAACGGTGGCAGTAGGAATCTGGCATAGTTTCTGGCTCAGTGCGACTCCAAAACCCTTTAAGCGCTGGGATATTTGCCTGAAACTTCCTTCAAATATTTGCATTATGAGCCGTCTACCTCTTTGACCTTTTAGCGCACAAAAACAAACCATGCTCCTGTTCTTTGGCACAATTTGAGCACTTTACGGCCAACAACCTCTACATTTTATTACCTAAAGACAAACTACAATGTATTAAATTACATGCTTAATTGCTCGTTGAATGAGCCATGATTGCCAGGAAATTATTGGAAAATGTGTTCATAACTTTAACAGTCCAGCACCCGTAGTTGTTTTGAATTGTTTGCCCTGATGAAGCCGCCGAGCAGCCCCCTGATTCACATAATGGTCCTTAGGGCCCTTTTGCAGGGCACTTTGGTGGGATGTGGGTTGTAAATTGGCCAAATAAGACGTGTTGGATGTGGTGGTGCTGCTCAGGGACAGGCTTTGATCGCGGTGTGGCAAACTGGTAGCGGCACATAATCATGAGGTGTGGCAAAAAATTCCAAACCGCGCAAATTCTTTTTTTCCTCTAGTCTTCAGTTGCATGGCCCCCATGGAACATAGGGCTGCACTTTATCTCTCACACTTTTATATTTTTTAAAGTCAGACATTACATTTGGTATAGTTTCAATTATATAATATGAGGCAAAAATCCATGATAAGCTCCATATTTTCACAGCCAAGAAAAATATCCTGAGTCTTCCTAGTCTGCAAACACTACAATTAAAATAGGTCATTTAATTGGGATTGGGGCCGGAACATGTGCTAACGTAGTACCCATGCTTGTCATAAAATGATCACCAAATAACCGCTTATGTTGTTTTTTGGTCATCAATAGAGATCATCCTAATTTTTATATGCATTTTCAGGCTTTTTCTTGGAGTCACAAGGCCAAGCTAGCAGTATCAAAGGCAAGATTGCAACCTGTAGGGAAAGATATAAATATTCTAGCACTGTAAAATCAAGGGTCTGGTTGTTTGCCGTTAACATTTGTGGGACTGGGGAACCTTGCTTCATCTCCTGATTTATAGCTGGGTTTTCCCGTACCTTGAAACTAAGATATCATGCAGACCAAAAATGCAAGGGAACCTGGTCAATGGTTCCTACGCGTTCAGTTCTTGGTACCGAGGGGAGGAGCAGACAGGGATCTGAGCCTCGAGGTACTTAGGATGTGCGACCCAGGCTCAAAGGGCACAAGCCAGCTTGATGATGGACCTCTACACTGCAAGGTGGAGTCAAGGATTGGCTGACCAGAAAGCTTCACAGAAAATGTTTTTTTCCCATGAACATTTCAAAAATTTAAATTTTATATTGTGTCTCTTTTCACAAAAACATATTAATGGAAAAGGCTGACATAGACTCTTCTGACCCTCATTGATGACACTTTTCTGTCACTTAATTACAGCTAAATTTATAAAAACATATGTTTGCTGGGTACACAAATCCCAATAAAATGAATATATGCGTAGTCAATTTAATTGCAGCTGATTCGTAGCATGGCATTTCAGAAAGCTTGATGTTTTTGTTATGACAAGAATACCCTTATGGTGCAAATGAGCCTTGCCTCCCATTCCTGTTCAGAATCTCAGTATGAGATAGAACATAGAACTGGGTCTGCGTTGGGATTTCTGGTCACTATATACAAAAGGTTTATGCCTATTTCTAAGATTCTTTGAGAGAGATGGGAGCAGCACAGATCACTGACCACTTTTTTGTGTGAAAAAGACAGCTTTATTGAAACAGGTGCACATAACAAACTTTACCTGGGCAATCCGCTTTACAGAACTAAAACTTCACTATACATCAAGTGAACTATCCACTATCCTATCCCCACTCCCAAGGTTGCACCCACATAACCCACCCCGCAGCAATCTCATTTGCATTGTAGCGCATTTCAACAATTCACATCCTTAACTTTCCCCTACAGCCAGCATGTATTAACCTCGAAACAAACAAACTCCTATCCTTAACCTTGAACTTCTTGCCTACCCTCCCTTTCATGTTATTCACCAATGGCAACACCAGTAAAACTTCGGTAAACTCATGCAAAACTTTCCAGGCCCCTGCCACCCAGAAAAAGACTGCCTGCTGATTTTTTCTGCCCTCCCAAAAATCTTCGCTTAACTCCTTATGCCAGTCCTTTAACTACGGATATTGAGAGTCCTCCTTAACACCTATCTGAGTTCCAACAAATAAAGCTCATGCATACCCTGGAAAGGTGAATACAGTCACTCATAAAGAATTCCAAACAATCATATCTAATGTCTTGTGCCTAATGCGCCCAAAACCAATCTCCCTACAAAACCAATTAATCTCCCTATTGACCTTTCGACGGGCCCTGTTAATTGCAGAGGGCTTGCTATGCCCCCTCCTGTTTCTCTGTGGCATACACTACGTCCAGACCACAAATCAACCTGACCACCTTGCTTTAATTTGTAACAAGTCCTGTTTCCTTGTACTCCAAAGCACTACCCCTTTCTCCAACACAAGGTCATTCTCCCCCAAAAGTAAAACCAAAATATTTGGGCATCTGCTACCCACCAGCATACAGTTCAAACACCTCATCAACTTGCACCTCCTCATAGCTCCTTTTCCTCACCATGTTATGGGAAACAGCTGCAGCTCAAATCCCAAATTCACCCCATAACCCCTCTGCATCACCTGCTGCTCTGCCCATTTGATAAATGAGTGGCCCACCACCCAGACAGATATGTCCTCCACCTCCGGGCTGGCCACGGAACCTGAAATAGAAAAAGGCAGTAAATATTCACACAGAAGCCCTGAAGGACTCACAACCCCAATCAACGTGCACATATCTCATAAAGCAGTCAGATGACCAAAGCTCAGGCTACTGAACACAAAAACACGCTTTAAAACCTGTGTATCGCTGACAGACTGTCTATTCAGGACCTGGACAATATATATATTGTGCACCTTGAACAGCACCTTTGGGTGCTCCAACTCTGCTCCCCACAATGTGACGGCCACCACCAAAGTGAAGAGTTCCAAAAACGCGATGCTTCCTCCCTGATGCTTCCTCTCCTCAACCTTCTGCTCTGGCCATTCTTGTGCGCATCGATGCCCTTGCCAATACAAGTCAAAGCCCAGACCCCCTGCCGCATCCAAGAATATCTACACATCCTAATCCAAATCTTCCTGCCTCGCCAATGGAATCCCATTTAAGGAATTCAAGAAAAAACTCCACATCTTGAGATACACCTCGACACCTTCTGACAAGCGCACATGATAATATGGCAACTAGACAACCGACAGATCCAGACCCAGCCTCCTGCAAAATGTCCTCCCTGCTCTGACCACCCTGCAAGCAAAGTTCAAGTGCCCCAGCAACAACTGTATCTCCCTCCGTTTCACCTTCTCCCTGTTCAACATGCTAGCCAACAAGGCCTGCATTGACACCTTGTTCAACGGTAATCTCGCTTCCATTTGTTGCAAATCAATTTCGATCTCCAAGAATGAAAAAACAGTACTTGGGCCCATTGTCTTTTCGGGAACTATGGAGACACCCAAGCCAACCATGAGCTCCTGGAAACTTACCAGTATCCACTGGCAGTCCATCTAGCTGGGTGCCCCCAGGAAAAAGAAATCATTTAAGTAATGTATCACCACATTGTGACCCATGTGCCAATGCAAAAAGTATTTGTAGAAACGAGCTGAAGCATATAAACAGTACACACGATAAGCAGTGCCTTGTCCATGTACCATCTCCCTTCGAATTGCATGCACAATAGCTAAAAATCGTCTGGATGAAACATCGCAGTTTGCCATCATTGCTCCCTGGCCTGCCATCACCACCAGTGACATGGCCACATCCACTGAGGAATATGACAACAACATCATGTCCCCGGAAATTAAATCGGTAATCAATTCGCCCTCTGGTGGGGAAAGGTGCTGGAACAACCAAAACTGCCCTTGTTCCTTCTTGGGCACCACACCAATTGGCAACACAATCAAATGTTCCATTGGCCAGTCATCAAAGGGGCCCACCATCCTCCCCTCCATGACCTCCTTATCCAATTTGTCCTGCACTGCCTGTCTGTGTTCCCTCACAGACCGTAAAATGTCTGCCTATCTCCGAACCCTTATAACCCAATCAAAACCCCTATATAAACCCGTCCAGCAGTACCCTTGCTTCTTCTGGCTGATCATAAAAGCTCAACCAGTACTTCAGCCTATCTACTGTACGAGCCATTCGCACCAGAACCCTGTGCCCCCCTGGCCCTTCTGTTGCCGTATGAGGGCGTACCTACCTGAGCACTTGGAGAACTCATGTCGAAACTTGCAGTACTTCCACATACACCACCCTTTGTTATATCCCCAACCGGAAGCCCCTTCCCTTCTCTTGTTCTTGTATACACGCTCCACCCATTACCAAGTGGGGCACCCCTGAAAGGGCCAATAATATGTTGACAAACCACTTGCTGTGAAAATTGTCTTTCTAGACTTCCCGGCTCCCATGGTGTGTTGTCAAAGATCGATGTACAGCTCCCCGTCTTCGCCTCTGCATCCCAAGCCAACCGTGCCGCGATTTCCTAATCGCAATTGGGCCCAGGCGTAACCTCCCCTAGTAATCTGAGCATTATGGATCATGTCCATATACTTGAACATGGACACACAGCGCTCCGGATACTTCTCACAGTATACGCTAGCGTAAATTAAGAACACTGTGGTCCAATTTTCTATAGTCAGGGGCACTCTCTGCCTCTTCACCAGCTCATATTCTTCTTCCTTAGACCCCTTCTTTGTATGCACCTCTTAATGTAGTAGCTTGAGCATTTCAGCATATTCCCCTTTCTATATTTTTAGGTCTCGCCTAGCTATTGCGTTTACGCAATCGCTAGGCGAGACTCTAGTAAGAGGGGCATTTCAAAGTGCTCCCAAAAGTGGATTGCAGGGCGAGCACACGCACAATCACGTGCATCGTGCCACCATGCAATCCGTTTCGGGAAGCGCTTCAGCCCACTGGCGCGTGCACGTGTAGCCACAGCCTCGGCATCATACTTCAAAGGGTCCGCTCCCCCTCCTGGAATGCGCTTCCCCGCCCCCGCCACAGCATGCCGAGAGACGTTTCCCCATGGCGCCTCTCACAACTGTCCCTCCCCCACCACAGGGCTAGTCTCACGGACGCATTGCCATCCATCGATTTCACTTTCATGCCCGTGTTCTCTTTGCATTTCAACACACAGTCCGCCCTCCCCCCTCCGTGTTTTCTTGCAGTTTTGCCCAGATCTGAGTTTCAAACAACCAAAATAATAAGTTTGCCCTGCACGCTTTCTGCGCTTACAAAGTTAACATATGCCGCGCTCATTCCCTGTTCATCGTTCTAAGGTCGATAACATTAGCTCCATTAATTCTGCGTCTAAGGATATAAATAACCATATGTTTTCTTGCAACTTTAGGCACTTCACACACACAGCCCCACTGCTCACACACACAAGCATCAAGGCAGCAACAGAATGCTCTGAGCCCCACCAGTGTTTGCCACACACACATGCCTCTCGCATCTCGTGTTGTCTTCCAGCTTTGGCCCGTGTTCTCTTTGCCTTTCAGCACTCAGCTTCCCCGAAACCACCATTTAACTAACATCCTGCCACACTCATTCCATTTTCATCCTCGCTTTCATGCCCGTGTTCTCTTTGCCTTTCAGCACACAGCTTCTCCGTAGCCACCTTTTAACGACCATCCTGCCGTAAACACCAATCTGAAAGAAACACGTTAGTTAGATTCCTCACCTTAGAATATCCCCAGGCGTCAGACTGGATCCGGAAGATTTTTCGTCCGCAATACCCCTTGCGCGTCACTAGGCGTCGTCTGCGGCTCCGCGTCCGTCGTTGGCGTCGTGCGCCGGAATGACGTCGGAGTACTTAGACGCCGCCCTCGCCCGCTGACGTCAGTTCTTCTTTTTTCCGCGCCAGTAAGCGCAGATCCGGGAGAGCTACCCCTTTTAGTCTTTTTTGACTACGTTTTTTGATCCTTTTTGATCTTGTCTCGACTCCGGTGCCGGTAGGATGCCTGGTTTCAAGGCCTGTACTGACTGTAACCGCTTGATGTCGGTTACGGATCATCACCGCCGGTGCCTTTACTGTTTGGGCCTCGACCACGACGCGGAGTCGTGTTCGGACTGCAAGGCCCTGACCTCGAAGGCTAGACGGGAGCGGTCCCGTAAGCTTCTCGAGATTCGCCACTCGGCTCCGCGCCCCTCTCGATCCCGGTCCAGGAGGAGGTCCAAGGATCGGTCGCAGGGCCGCAGCCGACGTCATCATCGCTCGTCTGGCTCCAAGTCTTCGGGTAAGTCGAAGCACTCCAAGAAGTCCAAGAGGCGACACCGCTCCTCGGACTCCCCTCGCCGGTCGCGCGACTCGGCCGAGGGTCAGGGTGGTTCCACCCCCGCGGCTCCAGCGGAGCCGCAGGCGCCGCGCACGTCCCCATACCCGCCGGTCCCTAGGACTGACGCGACGCCGGCGGAGGTCAGTGCCTTCCTCTCGGCCATGAGGAACCTGGCACCGCCGTCGACGCCCGCTGGCGCGCCCTCGGGCCCCGCGGACCCGACTGGGCGCCCTTGCACGCCGCGGCTCCGGCCCCGGCGCCGTCGACGGCTCTGGCCCTGACGCCGCAGGTCCCCAAAGGGGCTCGTCCCCGATTCCCCGTCGACGCCGGTCGACCTCGTCACGCCTCCTCCGCCGTCGTCGACACCGGTACCACCTCCGACGCCGACTCCGCTCGGCGTCGATACCCAGTTCAGCCCCAATCCGGCGCCAGTGCGGCGTCGATGAACGCCACGTTCGGCGCCGTTAGAGACACATTATGTCTACCATCCTGCTCCGATCCTTCCTCCTGTTTACCAGGAATCGGATGACGGGGGCGACTGGGAGGGGTCCGTGGACCCTATGGCCGTTCAGGCTCAGCTGTCACAGGACTGGGCAGATGAACTGGGGGAGGCCAGTGGTCTGGATACCTCACCAGACACTGGATTCATCTCTCCTCCGACTGTGGCTTCGGAGGAGGGTGCTGCTTTCTCTGTGGTGCTGTGCAAGGCGGCCGCAGCCCTTGGGCTCGAGCTGCCTGCCGTGGCTGTGAGGACTAACGTCCTCACTGAGGTGCTTCAGTCTGCAGCAAGCTCCACTGAGCCTCTGCTGCAATTCAATGAGGCCCTCATTGACGTTCTGCAGGGCACCTGGTCCAAGCCCTCCACAGTTCCTCCTGTGGACAGGAACGTTGCCAGGCGCCACCGCCCTGCTCCGGGCGACCCCAGTTTTCTGTCCCAACACCCCACCCCCGAGAGCCTGGTTATCCAGGCTTCTACTTCCCAATCCTCCTTCCCGACCGCTCCGCCGGACCGGGATTCCAAGAGACTGGAACAGTTTGGCAAAAAGCTGTTCTCCTCCCTTAGTTTGGGTCTGCGGTCTTTAAACACCGCCTGTCTTTTGGACCGTTATTCCCACTCTCTGTGGGATACGGTGGAGGACGTGCTGCCCCTGTGCCCGGAGGAGGCCCGGACACGACTTTCCCAGGCTCTGGCCGATGGGAGGGATGCAGCACGACATGCAATCCGATGTGGGCTTGACACGACGGACTCGCTGGGTAGGGCGATTTCTACCACGGTGGCGCTTAGACGTCACGCCTGGCTGCGGTCCACGTCCTTTTCGGGGATGTCCAGAGCACTCTCATGGACATGCCCTTTGATGGCACTCGCCTTTTTGGTGAGAAAGCGGACAGTGCGCTGAATCGCTTTAAGGACTCCCGGGCTACGGCCAAGTCCTTGGGCCTCTCGGCCCCGCAGTCGCAACCTTCCGCTTTTCGCCCCTTTCGTGGCCAAGGAAGGGGCGCCTCCTCACGTCCGCCTAGCCACCAGCTGCAGACCCAACCTGCGCGCGGTCGCGGACGTGGTTTCCGCCGAGGCGGTTCTGGAGGCCGACGCGGTCAGCCCACATCCACCCCGGCAGCATCCGCCTCCAAGCCTTCCTAGTCTGAGCTTTCCGGCCCATTCCTCGCCAGTGAGCGGCAGAGTTCGCCATCACCTGCTCCACTGGCGTACCATCACTTCGGACAGGTGGGTGCTGCAAATCGTCCGAAGGGGCTACTCCCTCCCCTTCGAGACAACCCCTCCAGCCATGCCACCGCAGCACCACCGTATCTCGGGGGATCATTTGAATCTTCTGCGAGAGGAAGTTTCGGCCGTCGAGCACGTTCCGAGTCCAGAAGTAGGTCGTGGTTGTTATTCCCACTACTTTCTGGTTCCCAAGAAGGGCAAGGGGGGCCTACGCCCTATCTTGGACCTCCGGAACGTCAATGCCTTCATCCGGAAGGAACGGTTCAAAATGTTGACTTTGGCTCAGGTTCTAGCTGCCCTAGACCCTGGAGACTGGATGGTAGCGTTGGACTTGCAGGATGCTTATTTCCACATCCCCGTCCTGCCGGCCCACCGGCGTTACCTGCGGTTCACGGTGGGACAAGAGCACTTTCAGTTCACCGTGCTCCCCTTCGGCCTCACCAGTGCCCCTCGGGTGTTCACGAAAGTGATGGCGGTGGTCGCAGCTCATCTGCGCAGATCAGGGGTTCCAGTCTTCCCCTATCTCGACGACTGGTTGTTGAAGGCGGGCTCGCCCCAGGCAGTCGTCTCCCACCTCCAGACTGCAGCGGATCTCCTGCATTTGCTGGGGTTTTCCATCAACATGCCGAAGTCACACCTGAGTCCCTCTCAGAAGCTCCTCTTCATCGGAGCGGTTCTCGATTCGGCGCAGTTCCGGGTCTATCCACCAGAGCAGCGGGTCCGGGATATTCAGGCCCTGATTCCCATCTTTCGGCCTCTATCCTGGGTTTCGGTCAGGCTAGTGTTGCGGCTTCTGGGGCTGATGGCCTCCTGCATCCTACTAGTGCATCACACCAGGCAGCGCATGCGGGCTCTGCAGTGGGACCTGAAGTTTCAGTGGGCCCAGCATCACAGAAACCTGCCCGACCACGTCTTGATCTCGGAGGGCACTGCGAAGCAGTTGCAGTGGTGGCTCACGGACCGCGATTGGGTCACGGGCAAGAGCCTCTCCCTTCCCCAACCGGAGCATGTCGTAGTGACGGATGCGTCCCTCCTGGGATGGGGTGGCCATATGGGAGAGGCGGAGATCAGAGGCCTCTGGTCTCCGGCGGAGTCTCGTCTCCACATCAACCTGTTGGAGCTGAGAGCGATCCGACTTGCACTGAAAGCCTTCCTTCCCTCTGTCAGGGGAAGTGTCATGCAGGTGTTCACGGACAACACCACCGCCATGTGGTATTGCAACAAACAGGGCGGGGTGAGGTCCTGGACCCTTTGTCAGGAGGCTCTGCGCCTCTGGACATGGCTGGAACACCAGGGCGTCACCCTAGCGGGCTCTCTGAACGCCAGAGCAGACAAACTCAGCCACCGGTGCATGATGGATCACGAATGGCGTCTGAACTCCGAAGTGGCGCATGGTCTCTTTCAGCAGTGGGGAGAGCCTTGGTTAGATCTATTCGCCACTGAAGAGAACGCGCAATGTCAGCGGTTCTGCACGTTGGAATTTCCAAGGCGGCACTCGCTCGGCGACGCTTTTCGTCACGAGTGGAGTTGCGGTCTGTTGTACGCCTTCCCGCCTATACCACTTCTGCCCAGAGTGCTGAAGAAGATCAGGCGCGACCGGGCCCAAGTCATCTTGGTGGCTCCGGACTGGGCACGAAGGTACTGGTATCCCGAGCTACTCAGTATGTTGACCGATCCTCCGATACGTCTGCCCCTTCGGGAGGATCTTCTGTCACAGCAGCAGGGGACGGTCCTCCACCCGAACCTGTCCAGCCTCCACCTCCATGCGTGGAGATTGAGCGGCGGCAGTTGATGCCATTTGACTTGCCTCCTGAAGTCTGTGATATCATTCTGGCAGCCAGGCGTCCCTCCATAAAGACGGTATACGCCTGCCGGTGGAACAAATTTGTGGCATGGTGCACAGCAAAGGCTGTGGATCCCCTTTCCGCCCCTCTCTCTGAGGTTCTCCTCTTTCTTCTTTCTTTGGCCCAGCAGGGCTCTGCCTTGGGCACCTTGAAAGGTTATCTTGCTGCCATTTCTGCCTTCTTACGGCTTCCTGATCAGCCTTCTCTTTTCAAGTCCCCTGTGGTTACACGCTTTCTAAAAGGCATTACTCACACGTTCCCTCCTGTTCCTTTTGTAATGCCTCAGTGGGACTTGAATCTTGTTCTCACGTTTCTAATGTGCGCTCCCTTTGAGCCTCTTCATAATTGTCCTCTTCGTCTTCTGACGCTTAAGACTGCTTTTCTGGTGGCCATCACCTCGGCTAGACGGGTGAGTGAGCTCCAGGCTCTATCATCGAAGCCTCCTTTTCTCTCTGTTCATCCGGACAAGGTTGTCCTTCGGCCTCGTCCTTCCTTTCTACCGAAAGTGGTGACTCCCTTTCATCTTGGGCAATCTGTCACCTTGCCCACCTTCTTTCCGCCTCCGCATCCTTCCAAAGAGGAAGAGAGGCTCCACTGTCTGGACCCAAAACGTGCGCTCTCCTTTTATCTGGACCACACAAAGCAGTTCCGGGTGGACAACCAACTTTTCGTTGGATACGTGGGTGCTAAGAAGGGGAAAGCTGTGCACAAACGGACCATCTCTCGGTGGGTCGTTTTGTGCATCAAAATTTGTTATTCCTTGGCAAAAAAGGACCCTCCTGCTGGGCTGCGCGCCCATTCTACTCGGGCCACAGCAGCTACTACTGCTTTGGGACGGGGTGTCTCTTTGCAGGACATCTGTCAGGCGGCAACGTGGGCTTCGCTACACACGTTTGCCAGGCATTATTGCCTTGACAGCCAAGTCCGGAGGGAAGTCCGGAGGGATGGCTTCTTTGGCCGTTCTGTTCTCCAGGACTTTCTGGTGTGATCTTGGTTCGCAGACCCACCACCGGGGTTGGTATTGCTTGGGTATCTATTCTAAGGTGAGGAATCTAACTAACGTGTTTCTTTCAGATGAACAAGTTACTTACCTTCGGTAACGATGTATCTGTAAGAAACATTAGTTAGTTAGATTCCTCACCGACCCACCCATCCTCCCCGTTCTGCGAACTGACATCTAGGGTTAAGGTTGTCCTTTTCAGGCCCCTAGATTTATTTTTGGCACCAGTGTCGGTCTCTTGCATGGCTCTGCGTTCCTGGCGCGGAAAGCTATGTACAAGAACTGACGTCAGCGCGCAAGGGCGGCGTCTAAGTACTCCGACGTCATTCCGGCGCACGATGCCAATGATGGACGCGGAGCCGCAGACGACGCCTAGCGACGCGCAAGGGGTATTGCTGACGAAAAATCTTCCGGATCCAGTCTGACGCCTGGGGATATTCTAAGGTGAGGAATCTAACTAACTAATGTTTCTTACAGATACATCGTTACCGAAGGTAACTAACTTGTTCTTTAACTACCATCCTTTTAGTTAAAATAAAAGAATTGCCTCTAAGGGTTTAAGGAACCATAGAAATACAAGGCAAGGCAGCAACAGAACGCTCTGAGCCCCACCAGTGTTTGCCACACACACATGCCTCTCGCCTATCTCTCCCCCGCCCTCCCCCCTCCGTGTTTTCTTGCAGTTTTGCCCAGATCTGAGTCTCAAACAAACAAAATAATAGTTTGCCCTGCACGCTTTCTGCGCTTACAAAGTTAACATATGCCGCGCTCATTCCCTTTTCATCCTTTTAAGGTCGATAACATTAGCTCCATTAATTCTGCGTCTAAGTATTTAAATAACCATATGTTTTCTTGCAACTTTAGGCTCTTCACACACACAGCCCCACTGCTCACACACACAGGCATCAAGGCAGCAACAGAATGCTCTGAGCCCCACCAGTGTTTGCCACACACACATGCCTCTCACATCTCGTGTTTTCTTCCAGCTTTGGCCCGTGTTCTCTTTGCCTTTCAGCACTCAGCTTCCCCGTAACCACCATTTAACTAACATCCTGCCACACTCATTCCATTTTCATCCTCGTGTGGAAATATGGATTTTTCTGATCAGTTATGTCCCCTATCTTGGACCCCAACGGTTCCATGTATGAATCACAAGTACATGTATGTCCCCTCCAGTTCCAGTTATGAAGACGCAAACACATGTGCGTCCACCGTCAACATGTCCTCTGTCAGATCCGCCATGAATAGGCCGGATATTCTATTCCTAAGTATGAAAGGCCATCGGCTTTATATGGTTCACTTATGCCATTTTACAGTCCAGGCAAGTAGGCCCTGATTCTGTCATCGAACTCTTCTTGCCTTCTGCCTCTGAAAGCTCCAGTTTGAGCCTGCATCTGTAACCATGAACTTTGTCTCATTCTCTGCGCGGCTCGCGAAGCCTGACATCAGCCCGCTGCCTGCCAAAAACTGTATTTCACCTTCGAGTTATCTGCTTCGTTCCCTGCCCGATGCATTCCTGTCTAGCAGTTTAAGTAAACATTCTTCCAGCTACCAAGCAAAGGCCCGGCTTCTCTGTCTTTATGAAAGTAATTCATAGCCCTATTGCTAAGGAAGATTTCCGCCCTCGCATCTAGTGTAGACACTTAGACGCTTGTACACGTACTAACAGTCAGTATAGTCAGTATAGAATAAGATTCTACTCGAAGAGACCTCTCTTTTGGATAACATAGTTCTTTAAACATAGGATGTTAGATATGATTTGGGATTAGGTTGACTTGACCCCCCAGACTTCTTGTCTCCACATGTAGAGCTAAATGTCAAGTCCCCTTCACCCCCTAGTTGCACGTCAATCACACGTCATACTGCTGCGCGCGCAACTATGCCAAGTATAATCTTATAGATCCACCTATATATGACATCATAACCAATTATGTTTCTGTTTTACTCCTCATTACGCCCATTTTTGGTTACGCAGGTGAATCGTCATTTTCCTTATCAATTGTTACGCCTACCGCATTCGCTTCATTGTAATGTATGTTCTATAAAAGTCATTTCTTGTCAATAATGTATGTACTTCACTTCCTGAACCTCCGTGGTGATGGAACTTGGAGCAACCGATTATAATCGATTATTGGAATAAAGCCCATTCCGAACCTCTAATGCCACGGATTCTGCCTCTTATTTACTGAGCTATTTTATTATGTTTCCGTATCAAATTAAGTCCCGGTAATTAAATTATTTACCACATGAATGGCGCCCGAATAGGGACACTTTCTCATCTCACGCGCCGGCGGTGAGTTGCAGGCCCGGTCTCCTGCCACAGCTGGACGGACAATTACGCGTACCAGCAGGATTTCCTGTATCTCCCTCCGGTCAAGCGGGGGCGACTGAGGCTGCGATCAACACCCAGACGAGGCGGTGAGAAGTGCGAAGTATCCCGACCAGAGCCTAGCTGAGAGAGCAAGATCCGAGGTATACAGAGGCCCACCAGTTCCCGAAGTCCCGAGTCGAGTCCAGTTTCCGCAGTGTTCGAGTCGAGTCCAGTCCGGTTCAAGTTCAAGTTCAGTTTCCGAGGCCTTCCGTTTCCGAAGCTACCCGGTGAGTACCATTACTGGGGAGGCTTTCTGACGTGCACATAGGTTGTGCCGGTCAAGACGGGTTTGGGTACACAAATCCGGTCTGCACTGTTTCAGCAGTGTATCTGTACTGTTTAGCAGTATATCTAGTATATCAAGTATATAAATTCAGAATAATTCAGTTAATGTCGAGTATTATGTTTAGTGATTAAGTTTTCCTTAGACCGTCATTGTTATTGATTGTTCAGGTAAATGTTAAATGTTAAATGTTTCAAGTACGTTCTGCATATTGTGGTATGAATGACTGTTCATTATCGTGTTTACTGTATTAAGTCTGTTCAAAATCAAGTATCAGGTCAGTTGGTCAAAATCAAGTATAAGGTCAGTTCTCAATATGCCGCTCTTTTCGAAACTAAGACAGATCACAACAAGAAAAGGGGTACTCGAAGAAGCCGTTCCTATTCCTCCTAGGGACACTCCAGGGTACTTCATGTATCATAAACATGGCTTAGACGCTATATTATTTCTTGATTTATGGGTAGACTACACCAAGGAATTACCAGAAAGTCAGAGGTGGCCCACAGCGGGAACCTGGGATGCAGAGTGCATCATGAAAGTAGAGGAAGAGTTATGGAAAAGGAAAGTCAGACAGTCACAGAAAGACGCCGTTGAGTTATGGCGTAAAGAATCTCATAGACGTACAGAAAAAGCCCTCCGACAGGAAGAGAGAAATAGAGAGAATTCAAATAAAGTACGAGAAAACCTATTAATTGAAGAAGGTACAAGAGTAAAATCAGAACAAGTAGACAGACAAAGAAATGCCCTTATGAATGGTATGTATCCCCTTCTGGCCGAAGGATTACCTAAGGCTACTCCGGAGATACCGAAAGACTTGCCACCCCCATTATTCCCAATAAAGGTACATTCTAAGGGGCATCCTAGAACCGCAGAAGATGTTTTTCTTTCTTCATATTTAGATAACGCAGCTCCCGAGTATGCTAATTCCGCCCCACATAGACCGCCTGCCAGGGAGGTTCAACGCCAAGATCCAGTACCCGTATCTCTACAGCAACAAGTCCTGACACAAGTTCCGGCAAGCACATCTGTTTCTACATCTGTTCCTATAACCACTTCTATAGCTGTGTCCACACCTATAGTTGCTGTATCGCGTTCAACGAATCCTTTCACGCCCGATACCCCAGATGGGGCTACGGGAGGTGCTACCAACATTTTCTCTACGCCACCCAGAATAAATAAACTTACCTTTCAGGAGTCAGCACATTCACGTACCCCCAAACTCATAAACGCCCGTACGCTTAAGGAACTTCTTGTAGATTGTAGATATGACCCTGTGCCCGGCAAAGAGGACGAAATGATCATGGCATCATTACGTATCAGAAGAGCCGCGGTATATTTAGGGAAGTTACCAGGAATGACTACGCATCTAGACAATATATATCATTTTGTTCAAACAGGGCGAGATTCTGAATGTATTAACAGAGCTAGGGAATACCAGAAAGTGGAGATACAGGGGGAACTGTTACGTTTCCTCATAAATTGTGTGATCAGAAATCAAGACCGACCAGGGGTAGACCCGGAAGCAATGCAAATTCTTACCAGATGGAGTCAGAATATATCAGAAGGAAGACATGATAAGCAAAATTGTATAATAGCAATGTGCCGAAAGATCCGTAAAGAAATAGAACGCCTGCACGAAGAAAGATTAACGGTAGACCAGTTCGAACTAAACGAAGAAGAAGGATCAGGACTGCCCACAGGACAGTCAGACACCATAGCCTATGTAGGAAGAGGAAGATCTTGTAATAGTAATAGATGTCTTATTGACCCGATACGTCCGATATGTCCAGATAATAACAGGAATTTCCCAACACCCATAGTTCATATAAGGTCTAACGAGCATTCATTCCAAGCCGCTGACAAATTACTCCGAGAACGAAGGGGTTATCATTTCCTCGATTCTATGGATGAACAAGAATTAGCCAGGTCAGCCGTTCATTGGGTTGACAGTCCCGGAAAGTATGGTGATGATACAGTAGCACACACATTTTTGAATCTCACCCCAGATGAACAGCGGTTAGCTGGGATTTATATGATTCAACAACTCATTATACTATATCAGAGTCAGCATTCGGACCCTGGTCCCTTACCTGACATATTGACTGAATTACTTATGAATAGATGGAGAGGTTCAGGTACTAAATTAATTAAAGAAATTCTAGAATCAAGAAAGCAGTATATTCTTTTTGTATGTTCAGACCGTGTCTCATTGCCCATCAAGGAAAGAACCACGTATTACATGGATAGACAGAATCCATTACGAGAAGTGCACCCAATAAAGGGCGAGGACAACGAGTTTAAGCGCGTATTTGTATACACGCCCATATCGAAAATAGAATTGTTAGAAATGAAGAAAGTGGTACCCAGTCATGACAAAGATCCAGCGGGTTTTCACCGAGAAATTAAAGACATGTTACTCATGGGAGAGTATACCTATCCCGACATTATGACAATATTAAAGGTATTGATGCCTGCTGGCATTTATGAGAAACTCAGGGAAAAAGAGTGGGAGGTAGGAGACCAAAAGATAGAATGGTCAGCATTAGAAGCAGAAGAAAGGGCCCGAACTGCAGGAGCAGGACTTGGGGATAAAACTAAAGCACTACCAGGTTTACTAGTACAGGTACTGCCACGTTTATTAACTACGAAAAAGGAAGATTGGGGTACTATTTCAGCCTGTAAACAGAAGCAAGATGAAGACACTAGTGATTACTATGCCCGATTTGAAAAATGTTTTGGTATAAATAGTGGCATAAAAGCAAGTAGCGAATCATACCCACATCTGTTTGTGACAAAATTAGTGGAAAATGCCTTGCCTCAAGTAAAGAACAGAGTATTAAAATTCGAGAGTACCTGGCAAAGTAACACCCCATCACAAATGTTACAAATGTTACAGTACCATCACAATAGAATTAGGGAGGAACAAGAACATGAACACAGACGCATGAAAGACACGAAAATGAAAATGCTAGTTTCTCAGACAGTTCCAGCTGAAGGACATAAAAAGGGTATGACACATTCCGGTGATTCAACAGGACCTGTAAAAGGGACATGCAATTATTGTAAAAAGCCAGGTCATTACGTACACGATTGTCCAGTTTTGAAACATAATATCGCCATAGGTAATACAAAAGAAAGACCACGGCCACCCAGACAGGATCAGAATGAACAAGGAGCTCCGCAGCATGCACAGTCCATGCCGGCTCCACCACAGTCTATACAGTTTGTGCCAGCTGCACCAGCGCTGCCTGTTGCTGCCACCCAAACCACGACACGACAACTGTACCAGACCGCACAGTATGACTATCCTGATTATCAACGATACGCATGAACTAGCCTAGAGAGGGAAGTTGACTTACCCCTTATCGAGGTCCCTGTAGACCAAGAAGGACCTTATGTACATAGTAAATTATTAGGCCAAGATAGAAAATTTTTACTCGATACAGGGGCAAGTCGAACAACTATAAAACGTAGTGAAGTTCCAGGGGCACCCCTCTCAGGCTCACAGAATATTTCCCTTGGTTTTTCAGGAAAACCTATTGTTAATGAAGTGTCACAACCTCTGCCACTTACGATAGGACCTTTGACCCGAACTACAGATTTATTGCTTACTAAATCATGTCCAGAAAACTTGTTAGGAATAAAAACACTGAAAGCTCTAGGAGCTATAATATGTTGTTCTCCGGAAGGAGTAAGATTGTTTTTGCGTGATTTTAAAGGTCACTATGTATCTAGAGACATGGATCCCCGACTGCAGACTTTACCTACACATCTATGGGCACAAGGCCCTACTGATGTTGGTTGCATGAATATTACACCATATCGAGTCACATTAAAGGCAGGAGTGGTGCTACCACGAATGCGACAATACAAGTTACCACCAGATGCTGTAGTGGCTTTGCTGCAAATCATTGACGAGCTCATTGCCCAAGGAGTAGTTGTGGAAACAGACTCCAATGTATGTAATTCACCGATAATTCCGATTCTTAAACGAACAGATCCGAAGGTCCCGCCAGTATATCGATTGGTTATTGATCTGCGCGAATTAAACAAGTGCATTGTGCCACAATTCCCTGTGGTCCCAGATATCTCGTCATTACTGACAGCCATTGATTCCGAAGCAACATTCTTTACTGTAATTGATCTCAAGAATGCTTTTTTCAGCGTCCCAATAGATCCGGAAAGCCAATATTTGTTCGGATTTAGTTTAAATGGACGTAGCTTTAAATTCTCACGCGCACCTCAAGGATTTACAGAAAGTCCCAGCATCTATAGCCAAGCACTGAAACGAGAACTTGACAGTATCCACATGCCAGTTAACACTGCCTTGCTTCAATATGTCGATGATCTGCTGATCACCGCGAGAAGCGAACCCGAATGTGAGAAAGCATCACTGACAGTTTTACAATTTCTAGCCGAAAAGGGGCACAAGGTGTCCCCTTCTAAGCTGCAATTCTGTGTCCAGCGAGTTGTTTATCTTGGACACTCGCTGTCCAAGGAGGGAAGGCAGCTTACACCCGACCGCATTCAGTTAATAGCTAACATGCCAATACCCAAGACGCAAAAGGAGGTGCGGGCTTTCATAGGTCTCACTTCATACTGTAGGCAGTGGATCCCTCAGTATGCATTTCTAGCAAAATCACTCATTCAGTTGACAACACAGGAGGCAGCCACATCGACTGTTCTCCCTTGGACTCAGGAACATACACAAGCTTTTGAAAGCTTAAAGAAAGCTTTATGTCAAGCACCTGTTTTAGCAACGCCATGTTACAGAAAACAGTTTACACTCTTTGTTACAGAACGCGAAGGTACTGCCTTGTCAGTACTCATACAGGAACAAGCAGGGGCACACAAACCATGTGCTTATTTTTCTAGTACATTAGATCCCGTAGCTCAGGCTTTGCCTGCATGCCTAAAATCAGTAGCAGCGACAGCTTTAGCAATCAGACAAAGCGATGCCATAGTGTTAGGACATCCTTTGACAGTTCAAGTGCCACACGCAGTAGAGGTTCTTGTAAATAGAACGCAAACACAACACTTGACTATAGCGCGACTTACAGGGTACGAACTTTCATTGTTCCAGCCACATATAGAAATCAGACGCTGTAACACATTGAATCCTGCCACACTTTTGCCAGTAATCGGAACAGACCCACTAGCTCATGACTGTATTGAAGTTATTACAATCACGACGAAACCCAGACAAGACTTGACAGATGTTCCATTGTCAGATCCAGACCTGACGTTGTATGTAGATGGTTCATGTATGAGAACAAGTACAGGAGAATTAGTGGCCGCTTATGCAGTCACAACAGATACTGAAATCATTGAAACAAATCGCATAAATACCTTGTCAGCTCAAGCCGCAGAGCTCATCGCTCTGACACAAGCCTGTATTCAAGCCACAAATAAAAAAGTC
This sequence comes from Triturus cristatus, assembly GCF_964204655.1. NCBI lineage: Eukaryota > Metazoa > Chordata > Amphibia > Caudata > Salamandridae > Triturus > Triturus cristatus. The sequence continues at coordinate 944,544,804 of NC_140590.1, read as the reverse complement.
AACATATACACTGATTCACGTTATGCATTCGGAGTTGTACATGACTTCGGCGTGCTGTGGCGAGAGAGAGGTTATTTAACTTCCCACGGTGCCCACATTCAGCACGGACCCCTCATTCATGCCTTATTAGATGCGATACATTTACCCACGGCAATATCAATTATGAAATGTAAAGCTCATACGAAAGTTACTGATATCATTTCTCAAGGCAATGATCTAGCCGACAGAACAGCTAAACAGACTGCTCAAACACAAACATCCGACATGACAAAGACAATAGTCCCGACGCCGACACATTGTATGACAGTTAAAGATCCTACTCTTGACGTAATTGATATACAGACACATGCTACACCAGACGAAATAAAGAAATGGACTGAATTAGGAGGGATTCAAACGGATCAAGGATGGATGATGAAGGAAAAATCTGTGTGGTTCCTTCCTGATTCAATGGTCCAAGTTATAATTAACAGTATACATAGTCCAGCGCATCTAGGAGAAAAAGCTATGCTAGACAGCATTCAACACATTTGGTTCAATAAACATTTACGAGCAGCAGCCAAACAAAAAGTCCGTACCTGTATGATCTGTTGCCAGTTCAACCCAGGAAAAAGCGTTCCCGTAGAACAGGGTGGATTTCAGCCTCCTGATCACCCTTTTGAAGTCCTCCAGATGGATTATATCCAGATGGAACGATGTCGAGGATTCAAATATGTTCTCGTAGTTGTGTGTGCTCTTTCCCGGTGGACAGAGGCATACCCGGTTTCAGATTACACTGCCCCGACTACTGCCAAACAGTTGGTTCGAGAATTCTTCCCACGATACGGTTTACCACGTGTTGTCTACTCAGATAACGGCCAGCCGTTCTCATCCGAATTAATGAAACACGTTTCACTTTTGTTAGGTTATCAGTGGAGATTCCACTGTGTCCGACACCCCGAGGCAGCAGGTCTCGTAGAAAGACATAATCAGATCCTGAAAATCAGATTGTCCAAAATATGCAGAGAAAAAGGCGTCGACTGGGTAGTAGCATTACCAGTTGCACTCTTTTACATGAGAATGGTAGCACACTCTCGAACAGGGCTATCCCCGTATGAGGTGATCTTCGGTAGACCACCAAATATGTGGGGGACGCCCATACCACGCAAAATAACTGATATTGACTGTAATATGCTGACAGATTACTTGGCTTCCTTGATGTCTGCACTACAATCTTGTCGTTCACAGGTAGCTGCAGCTTTTCCTGACAACACTGAGGTGAAACCACATGACGTAGTCCCGGGGGACTTGGTCCTCGTAAGGAACTTTGACCGAAAGACTCAGCTGGAACCTAGGTGGAGGTCACCTCAGCTGGTGCTGCTAACCACAAGAACAGCCGTGAAGATCGAGGGCAGAAAGGGATGGATTCATTCAAGTCATATCAAGAAATTTCATGGACTACCAGCCGATGTGAATACCACACCTCGTGTGACTTCACCCATTGACTCAAAACCTCCTTTTGTTGAAAAAAGTAGTTCTGAACTTTATAAACTAAAGCTTAGGTCCAACCAGTCGAGCAATTTGATTGTTTAAGTCCTCTCCAAGGTGAAGCGGTTGAATTGTCTCTGACATGTATCCCTTGGACCTAAATAGAGAAAGCACCCGGAAAATGTTGAAACGACAGGCGTACTGTAAATCACTGCGTAGCCATTGCATAATGACGTTATTAATTTTGTTTTTCTTGAGTCTTTTAATAATTACTGCAAGTTTATTGTTGCACATATATTATCCTATTTCTAGACATGTTTACAATGTTACTGCTGAACATTCTTTTAGTGAATTACCTCCGCTTGAGTTGTCTTATAGATTTGCGCTGCGCAATAACACGTTTATCAGTATGTTACATCATTTCCATCAGGTTAGCAATGCTACAAATTGTTGGATATGTGGCCGACTCCCTCCCTATCAGAATTATAAAGGAATTTTACCTCTCTTTCCATACCCGTTCACACACAACGGCTCCTGTGGAGCATGGTTTAGTTTAATTAATTCTCTCGATTCGAATTCTGCAGTTTATCAAGATAACTGGGTATGGGGAAATTTGAACTTAGTTTTGCTTGAGGTCTGCTACCCTAACAAGGAGGGACTTCCCCAGAGAACAGGAACTGATCTAGAAAATGAGGTATATGGATTAGGTAATTTTACGCTTAATCTTATGATCCTAAATGTCGAATCCGAAGCTACTCCAATTTTGCCCGCTATGTCAATATTCCCAGTAAAGGGTGAACTGTGTGTAAGGAAAAATGGTTCCATACATATGGGCCATAGTAAATGCACCACTGTAGTAGAATTTAGTGATCAAGGCAAGTCCACATTTAGAGCTTCCCGCCATTCCTATTTCATATGTGGTCAGACGGCATATGTACGTTTGCCTCTAGATTGGGATGGTACTTGCTATATTGGATTCCTTTTGCCACCTGTTTTTCTAGCTCCACCTGATTATCACAGAAACACTCATTTAGTACATAATAGAGTAAGGAGAGACCTCCCGATAGTCGATTACACTGAAACAGCATGGGAAAAATACACAGATTTCAATAAAGGTCTCTTTCCTTATATAGGTACTGTTACTAATAGTAAACTGATACGTAGATTAACTAGAACCCTTGAAGCAGTAGTAAATGAAACTATTTCCGCTTTAGGCAATTTAACAGAAGAGCAGTCTGCTATGCGGATTGTTGTGCTTCAAAATCGTCTTGTCCTTGACGTCATCCTGGCGGATAGGGGCGGAGCTTGTAGGGTCATCGGATCAAGCTGTTGCATTTTCATACCAGAAAATTCGCCATCTGTATATAAAGCCATAACCCGCCTTCATAAGATTGTAAGCCAGATACACCAGAACCCAGGCACTTGGACTTGGTCCGGTTGGTTTTGGAGTGTATTATCTACCTTTGGATGGAAGGTCCTATCTTTCCTAGGTATTGGCCTTCTCATACTATTCAGTTGCTGTCTATGTCTACAATGTGGACCAGCGATCTGTGGTCTGTGTGCCACATCGTGTATTCCACCACCAAGATTTCATTCATCACGGAAGAAGAAAGAAGAACAAATGATGCTATATGAACAAATCAATGAATTGATGAAGATTGATATCTCTTAACGGGCAAGTAGGGGACAAGGAGGGAATGTGGAAATATGGATTTTTCTGATCAGTTATGTCCCCTATCTTGGACCCCAACGGTTCCATGTATGAATCACAAGTACATGTATGTCCCCTCCAGTTCCAGTTATGAAGACGCAAACACATGTGCGTCCACCGTCAACATGTCCTCTGTCAGATCCGCCATGAATAGGCCGGATATTCTATTCCTAAGTATGAAAGGCCATCGGCTTTATATGGTTCACTTATGCCATTTTACAGTCCAGGCAAGTAGGCCCTGATTCTGTCATCGAACTCTTCTTGCCTTCTGCCTCTGAAAGCTCCAGTTTGAGCCTGCATCTGTAACCATGAACTTTGTCTCATTCTCTGCGCGGCTCGCGAAGCCTGACATCAGCCCGCTGCCTGCCAAAAACTGTATTTCACCTTCGAGTTATCTGCTTCGTTCCCTGCCCGATGCATTCCTGTCTAGCAGTTTAAGTAAACATTCTTCCAGCTACCAAGCAAAGGCCCGGCTTCTCTGTCTTTATGAAAGTAATTCATAGCCCTATTGCTAAGGAAGATTTCCGCCCTCGCATCTAGTGTAGACACTTAGACGCTTGTACACGTACTAACAGTCAGTATAGTCAGTATAGAATAAGATTCTACTCGAAGAGACCTCTCTTTTGGATAACATAGTTCTTTAAACATAGGATGTTAGATATGATTTGGGATTAGGTTGACTTGACCCCCCAGACTTCTTGTCTCCACATGTAGAGCTAAATGTCAAGTCCCCTTCACCCCCTAGTTGCACGTCAATCACACGTCATACTGCTGCGCGCGCAACTATGCCAAGTATAATCTTATAGATCCACCTATATATGACATCATAACCAATTATGTTTCTGTTTTACTCCTCATTACGCCCATTTTTGGTTACGCAGGTGAATCGTCATTTTCCTTATCAATTGTTACGCCTACCGCATTCGCTTCATTGTAATGTATGTTCTATAAAAGTCATTTCTTGTCAATAATGTATGTACTTCACTTCCTGAACCTCCGTGGTGATGGAACTTGGAGCAACCAATTATAATCGATTATTGGAATAAAGCCCATTCCGAACCTCTAATGCCACGGATTCTGCCTCTTATTTACTGAGCTATTTTATTATGTTTCCGTATCAAATTAAGTCCCAGTAATTAAATTATTTACCACACTCGCTTTCACTTTCATGCACGTGTTCTCTTTGCCTTTCATCACACAGCTTCTCCGTAGCCACCATTTAACGACCATCCTGCCACACTTATTCCATTTTCATCCTCGCTTTCACTTTCATGCCCGTGTTCTCTTTGCCTTTCAGCACACAGCTTCTCCGTAGCCACCATTTAACTACTGTCCTGCTGTAAACACCATTTAACTACCATCCTTTTAGTTAAAATAAAAGAATTGCCTCTAAGGGTTTAAGGAACCATAGAAATACAAGGCAAGGCAGCAACAGAATGCTCTGAGCCCCACTAGTGTTTGCCACACACACATGCCTCTCGCCTATCTCTCCCCCGCCCTCCCCCCTCCATGTTTTCTTGCAGCTTTCCCCAGATCTGAGTCTCAAACAACCAAAATAATAAGTTTGCCCTGCACGCTTTCTGCGCTTACGAAGTTAACATATGCCGCGCTCATTCCCTTTTCATCCTTCTAAGGTCGATAACATTAGCTCCATTAATTCTGCGTCTAAGGATTTAAATAACCATATGTTTTCTTGCAACTTTAGGCACTTCACACACACAGCCCCACTGCTCACACACACAGGCATCAAGGCAGCAACAGAATGCTCTGAGCCCCACCAGTGTTTGCCACACACACATGCCTCTCGCATCTCGTGTTTTCTTCCAGCTTTGGCCCGTGTTCTCTTTGCCTTTCAGCACTCAGCTTCCCCGTAACCACCATTTAACTAACATCCTGCCACACTCATTCCATTTTCATCCTCGCTTTCATGCCCGTGTTCTCTTTGCCTTTCAGCACACAGCTTCTCCGTAGCCACCTTTTAACGACCATCCTGCCGTAAACACCATTTAACTACCATCCTTTTAGTTAAAATAAAAGAATTGCCTCTAAGGGTTTAAGGAACCATAGAAATACAAGGCAAGGCAGCAACAGAATGCTCTGAGCCCCACCAGTGTTTGCCACACACACATGCCTCTCGCCTATCTCTCCCCCGCCCTCCCCCCTCCGTGTTTTCTTGCAGTTTTGCCCAGATCTGAGTCTCAAACAAACAAAATATTAAGTTTGCCCTGCACGCTTTCTGCGCTTACAAAGTTAACATATGCCGCGCTCATTCCCTTTTCATCCTTCTAAGGTCGATAACATTAGCTCCATTAATTCTGCGTCTAAGTATTTAAATAACCATATGTTTTCTTGCAACTTTAGGCACTTCACACACACAGCCCCACTGCTCACACACACAGGCATCAAGGCAGCAACAGAATGCTCTGAGCCCCACCAGTGTTTGCCACACACACATGCCTCTCACATCTCGTGTTTTCTTCCAGCTTTGGCCCGTGTTCTCTTTGCCTTTCAGCACTCAGCTTCCCCGTAACCACCATTTAACTAACATCCTGCCACACTCATTCCATTTTCATCCTCGCTTTCACTTTCATGCACGTGTTCTCTTTGCCTTTCAGCACACCGCTTCTCCGTAGCCACCATTTAACGACCATCCTGCCACACTCATTCCATTTTCATCCTCGCTTTCACTTTCATGCCCGTGTTCTCTTTGCCTTTCAGCACACAGCTTCTCCGTAGCCACCATTTAACAACTATCCTGCCGTAAACACCATTTAACTACCATCCTTTTAGTTAAAATAAAAGAATTGCCTCTAAGGGTTTAAGGAACCATAGAAATACAAGGCAAGGCAGCAACAGAACGCTCTGAGCCCCACCAGTGTTTGCACACATGCCTCTCGCCTATCTCTCCCCCGCCCTCCCCCCTCTGTGTTTTCTTGCAGCTTTGCCCAGATCTGAGTCTCAAACAACCAAAATAATAAGTTTGCCCTGCACGCTTTCTGCGCTTACAAAGTTAACATATGCCGCGCTCATTCCCTTTTCATCCTTCTAAGGTCGATAACATTAGCTCAATTAATTCTGCGTCTAAGGATTTAAATAACCATATGTTTTCTTGCAACTTTAGGCACTTCACACACACAGCCCCACTGCTCACACACAGGCACTGATCACACGCACCCCTGCATCTCAAACAACCCCCAAAAATAGTTTACCCCGCACGCTTTCTGCGTTTACAAGCTTCACATAGGCCGCGCTAATTCCCTTTTCATCCTTCTAAGGTCGATAACATGAGCTCCATTAATTCTGCGTCTAAGGATTTAAGTTACCATATGTTTTTTTGCAGCTTTGCCCAGATCTATATGTCACGCGCCCCAACAGTGTTTGCCACACACACATGCCTCTTGCCTATCTCTCAACCGCCGTGTTTTCTTGCAGCTTTGCCCAGATCTGAGTCTCAAACAACCAAAATAATAAGTTTACCCTGCACGCTTTCTGCGCTTACAAACTTAACGATTGCCATTATAATTGACATTAACTTTTATTTAAGTATTAATTATTTGCAAAAATTAAAAGCCATTGTTACTTGTAATATTAATACATCTAAGTCACGTAAATACAACACATATTGCATTACAAATGCTATAGGTGTCACATTTGCAACAGTTAAAACTATTGACATTGTACATGAGAAAGCTAGTAATTTCAATATTTTCAATACCAACACATAAATAAAAAATTAGTCAATTTACAATACAAAAAGCTCAAACTTTCCTAATGCGAGACCTATTGCATTGTAAATGCTTGTTTCTTTAGTTGCCAACATAAAATGCACCCCAAGGGCTTTGTTATGCCCATATAGGGCAACAGCGTATTCTTGAGCTCCTTACTCTCCAGCCCATCTTTCTTATTCCCTTTGCCTTCTGCACTCTCTCCTCTGCCCCCCAACTACTGCTACCCCCACTACTTACAGACACCCTCCTTGCGCAGCTTGTGCGCTATCTGTAACATCCTCCTTGCCTACCCCTTGCTTCAAGGTTGGTGCCCGTACATATGCTTGCTGCCTCACCCGTGGCCTCCAATTCCCCAGCTCCGTACTCTGCTGAGCCACACCTGTCTGAAACACATTATACAAGGACACATTAGGGAAACAACCATCCCATGCAGCAACCAGTGCCTCCATGGGCTCTTCCCCATTTAGCATCTCGTCTTCCTCAAGGCTTTCCTCATCATAATCCACCCGTGGCACACCCCTAGTACCATCCGGTTTGGCCCCGCTCAGACCTGCACTCACACTCCACTGTGTTGCCAAAGACTATGCCTGGGGCATGGCCCGACACACGGCATCGGGGGGGGGGGCGTAATAACCCACCATACCGTTCTGTCAACAACACCTGTCTATTCAGTGCGCCGTAGATGCCGGAGGCTGCTAGTGACTCTCCTGCAGGTGGAGCAGATGATGTTGTATTGTACCTACTTCTGTCAGCTAAGACAGGGTCCCCCAAAGACATCCAGTGAACTGCACAACAACGTGAAGCTTCTCTTTGTTTCTTCTGAATTGTTGTATTTTTATTTTTTTTATACTAGAAAAACCTTTTCACTTCTTTGGAATGTTGCCTCTCATACCCCTGTATTTAACAAGTTAATTTATGGTCATATTGCAGCTGGCCATTTGAGGTGGGCAATAACCTATTACTTTATTGTGACTTGTCTAGGCAGTGCAGTCTTCCATAACCCTGCTGCATGTTCTTCTTTCCTAAATGCACTGGGTCTTGCTATCTATTCACCCAGTGCACAAGAGCTGCACCAAGCTATACCCAGTTTGGAACCCACCGATGCTCTTTGCCCTGCAAAAGAGAAGACAAGACTGGTGTACTGCCTCCCTGGCCTGCTTGCCCCAGACCTCCTCTACCTCTGGGTCCCTGGACTGCTTACCTTGCTCCGCGCTGAGCCCTGCCCTCCCTGAATCTACCCCCCACCAACTTCCCTCCCACGACCTAGCCCTATATCGCCACTGGACACCCCTGCCACATGCTCTATGGCATGGGTATTCACAAACATCTTCTCAGGGGCCTCAAAGTGTGTCAGTGGTGTGCTTGAATGCCGCATTAATTGCCAGCAGAGTGGGAGAGGGTCTTTGCGGGGAAGGGGGTAAGCTGGGCAAACAAGGCACGTACATGGTGTGGTCATGGAGTTATTTTGAGGGTTTCATTCCATACTGCCCTCTAATTAAGCCCCTAGTCTCTAGAAGTGTCATAAATTTGACAATACTGTTTTATGCTGGATCTGAGCCGCAATCCCTCTACCACATCTTGGAGTAAGCTTTTTCTGCCTGCTAACGATACTTTGGGAGAGTCAAGTGCGAAAAGGAAGCAACTTTGGGCCATATGTAGGTACCTAAATACCGGTCGGTAACGGCCGAAAATTGGTAAATTTCAGGTTACTGACCGGTATTTAGGCAATTGAGATGTAGGAGGCTGGATTTAAGGATTCGGTAATTTACCGATTCGTTATTTTAAGGAATCGGTAACATACCGAATCGGTAAATTACAGAATCCTTAAATCCTATGTAGGGAGTACTCAAGCGAGTGCATTTTTGTTTTAAGGATTCGTTATTTACCACCAACTACAGGTTGGTGGTAAATACCAAATACCTTTAAAAAGCAATTGTGTGCTTTTCTAGAAATGCCATGTGGCAGACATAGATGCCCTTAGGGCATGTATGTGCGCCACATGTGCACACATGCACGATTCAGGGGTGCGACAGGGTGTCAATGTGACACCCTGCCACCCTTGAATATGCTCCCCCTATTACCGATTCGGTATTTAGCGAATCGGTAATAGTGAATGGCTTCCCATTCATTCCTATGGGCCTCCAGGCCCATAGGAATGACTAGGAAGGTATTCCTTATTACCGATTCGGTAAATACCGAATCGGTAATAACGAATATTACCGAATCGGTAAAATTTACTGTTTTTTTACCTACATTCTATTTACCGATTCTTAAATACCGAATCGGTAAAATTCGGTATTTAGGAATCGGTAAATAGAAATTACCTACATATGGCCCTTCATTATTGAATTGGAATGAAATAGAATTGAACAATGGAAAAACAGAAAACTTGGGATCAACTAGACCAAATTGTGTGATCCTAGGCAATTGTTTTATTTCACTTTGCCTCCTTTTTCATCATCATCACATATAAGAGCACCTTGAAATACATGAGTTCTGGATGGGCGCTGTACAAATCCTTTCCTTGTGTTTGTCCATGTATAATAACCCAAGCCACCCAGAAGGGGTGCACATGACAATTGACTTTCTTCTTAGTTCCCAATTGGCATTGTTATCAGAGGGGGGTGAGGGCGGCACAAACTTTTCTATGTTCATTTTTTGAAACTATCACTTTTAAAAAATGCTTCTTAACGCACTGATATAATCTGATGTACAAAGGTAAAATCAGCATATTAATGAAATACACTTTTATGAATTTGTATCAATTTTATTAATTTTGAATAGGCTTTTATAATATTGTACATGTTTTATAATATATATCTTAAAAGTAAATGTGTTGCTAAAGTCAGAGGTGCAGGGCATGTTTGCATCTTTTTTTAACTTTAGGTGTAAATAATCGAGTAACCGTTTATTTGACGTGAAGTAATTACATCAGCCCAGTGCTATCGATGAAGAGGCATGATTGTGAAGGTCAGGAGGGCTGCATGTGAAGCTCAGGGGGGCCACAAGCGCCCCCGGGCTGTACTTTGAGTATCACTGCTCTAGGCCTCTCCTTTTCCTCCTCCTCAGTCCAACATGACTGCGACTAACTTGGCCGGAGGGGCCCCCACCACGTCTGAACCTTCCTCGCTAGCCGATTCCTCTAACTGGCACTGCCCAGAACCCTGCCATCTGCACCCATCCGATCCATCTCCATCCAAGGTCCCCCCACCACTCAGTGCGACTGCAGCCCTTGTGGGGCCCTCTGGAGCCAGTTCCTAGGCCCCAACCAAGATCCTCACTCTTTAAATGTGTGGGCCTCAGCACTGTCCACCATTATTGGCTGCTGCAAGGGGCCTGAAAAATCGGGACCCTCAAAACTCTTCACTGTGGCTGCTCTCTTCCCTGCTGCCATGACATTTGCACTGCACTGGCCTTCTGCATTGACTGTTTGCCCTTTACAGTGGACCCGTGTATGGGTAGCATGAGCGGTCAGGCCGCTACCATTGGTTACTGCAGCTGCGTGTGCAGTCGCTAAGCTGCGAGCCCCTTCACCCTCCCTACAGCTCCCATCACTCCACGGCCCCACTTCCTGACGCGTGGCAGCAGGTGCCTGTGCTGCCATTGGTACAGGGCCCGTGCTATGCGACGTGGCCCTGCTCTTGCCCCTGCTATGTAGGGCCACTTGCCTTGTGGCAGAGCGGCCCCTTGCACTCACCATAGACACCCCAGGCGCCACCACCCGCAATTTGCAAGGCAACGAACAGGCGATCACTGCTGTGGCTCGAGGAGCGGCGCGCCAGGCGGGCTGTCCCTGATGCAGGCTCCCCTCCAACAACGAGATCCGTACGCCAAGCTTCACATAGGAGGCACATCACCTCTGCAACCTTGAAGTCAGCCAATGCCATCCTAACAACGATAATCAACTCACTAACTGCAATACAAGACAAACATTTCGCACAAAGGACTTCCTGCCTCCAGCCACCAGGTCACCTGTACATAAAATGGTGGCAGGAAGCCCGAAAACAGCCCCTATGTATCCCTTGGGCTACTCTGGGCTATATTATAGCCCAAGACACAAAATCGCAGTCGCTGGACTGTTCCACTCTCCCAAAAACCTCGGCGGGCAGACCTTTCTGTGGTAGGCTGCCCTCCAATCCCTCATTATCTTACCTAGAACCCCAAGCCACTTTTTTTTATAGCAATAACAACAGAAAAAATAATTACATTTTGTAAAGCTATTTTTTGTCTGGTTTTGCATAATGTCTGAAATGCATAGGTGGTGAGCACGTCATTTAAAAAGCACCAGTTAATGTGAGGAGTTTCCTTCTCTGATGAAGTACGAAGTGAGACCAAGAAGGTAAAGGGTACCATTAACTGGCAGTGTTAATGGAGTAAAACTGTGAACCCCAATGGTGTGGACTGTTCCTTTCCTCTCAATAGGATGGATGTAAGGTTGAGCTCTGCCACGCTGTGCTAAGCTGGGGTTATTGAAACATGAATTGGATAGAGAAAATGGGGCAAAGTAATTTGACCATGTTACACCCAGTTAGCTACCATTGGAAGACATAGGCGAATTCAAAGCCGATTGCCTTACAAACAGAGCTGCACACAAGGTAGTACTGACCTGCCTTACCTGGAAAGTCACTGTATCAGGAAATAACTACTGCATGAGAAGAGCAGACATCATGCTGATACCAATCACAACTTTCAAAAAAGAAAAGATTCAAAAATAATCCTTCTAAAACAAAATATCTGGAACTCCACCCTGTGGACCTCCACCCTGTGGAACACTACCTGCCCCCCAAATCAACAAGAAGCCGAATTACCATTTTTGTGTTAAGCTTCCAGTTGAGTCTCACATCGGGTCATCTGCTGCAGACAGCCATAGTTCTCTGTGTGCGAGGAGTATCCTGACCCACGCAATAAGTATGCTGTATCAGTTATATGGGAACTTTGCCTCTAGCAGACCTCTTTTGTATGTAATAAATGGTTGTCATTCTCGTTTTTCTAATACCACTCCTGGGTATAAATCAAACAGGACTGATCCCCGATACTCTCAGTCAACACATTCTGGTATTGTTACCACCTATTCGGTGGGAAAGGTATGGCAACAATGGTTGGAACATTCCACACTGTCTGCAGTAAAACAAGATCTTTCTCTTTTGTCCATGTCATGAATTTATCAGATTTTCTTCTAGGTCGCCAATCTCCACGTTCTAAAAGATTTATATATGCTATCTATAATGAAATTTGGGAATTATCCCAGATGGAAGCTGCTGCACGTTTAAGAAAAATTGACGAAAATAATTTGGACAAAGTGCTTGCTGTTGATGATAATAATATTAATACTTTGTCATCATGTATGCACAATTTAAACAACATTGTGTTGTCTGTTATTGATATTGTGCAGAATAACATGTCAACGTTGTATCTGGGCAAAGTCAGCTTAGATCTATTATGCTGTTTAGCTGAACGCTTCAAACACACAAAAATGAGCACGTTCCATGGTATTATTTGAATTGCAGCATTTTTGTTTCTGCCTTTTAATTTAACACGCAAACAACAATTAATAGCCATGAAAGAAACAATCTACACATTGCTGAATTTAGAAATATTAGAACAACTCCCATTCAATGTAGCTGAATGACATGACTTGAATTGCAGGGATTTGTTTCTGCCTTTTAATTTAACACCCTAAAAACAATTAATGGCAATGAAAGACACGACCTACACAATGCTGCATTTAGAAAAATTAGAACAACTCCCATACACTGTAGCTGAAACTCCTTGGGCGTTGTGGTTAATACATAGAGTTATTCCACTGCCTCTCTCAATATTTCAATTCACAGCTTGCATAAAACATTTTCCTGTAGGTAGACACGAACCCCTAGGCAGCAGTTAAATACATGAACTATGGTCACTCCCCTTTACTTATCTTTGTGAATATACCAACAAGGAAGTTTGTATCACTGGTGAAGAATGTGACTCTACTGTCGGACATTCACTTGTTTGTAAACACGTTAAAATCTTCGGTGCATGCCATACTTCAGCGTCCAATGTGGCTTGTCATTTAAAAGGAATTCCGGTTTCTGCATTTCTCCCTTTCATTACGGTACTCTCTAACAGGAGTTATCTCATGCGTAGTGACCAAGACTGTTACATAATGCGGGCTGGAGTCCTGTATATTTTTACCGCTTCCCAGTTAGTCACTTGTTGCAACAACGTCTTGTTTTCTCCTCTGCATAGGATTGTAGATAGCTCATTGTGGCCTTCCATTTTAACTTTGAAGGCAGATTTCAACAAGCTGAGCAGACACAAAGCATTATTGTTTCAACAAGAGGTAGCTCTTAAATCTGCTTGCGAGACCTTCGAATTGCAGGAGGCTAGAACTTCTCCTGAATACAGTCATTATTAAATACAAACATTCCCCTGCATATTGGAGAATTAGTGCATCAAATCTTTAGTGTCTCTGTTACAGCTGGCCTTGCACACTTTTTTAGGGTTGTAGGCTCCGGCCTCATTAGTTCTTTCCAGACCATCTTTGGAGTAATCCAGGTTTTTACCCACTCCATTTTCTCTAGTGTGTTTGGAGGATTCCTGTTGCTGTTATTCCTCATTTACGAGAGTCTCATCCTGTTCCTGCTTCTCCGCAATGGATGTTCCTTTTGAGGGCGCTCTGGAACTGGCATCACTCCAACACTACTGTGAGTGTATGTTTCAGATCTTTGGAATGCTTTTACTACAGGAACTGGATCTTTATTGGTCTATGATATTTCAGCTTATCTGCTTTACCTGCGTTCAACCCCTGTTCCATTGTGTCTGGTGCCCCTTCAAATGGGTACTGGACATATGTCTGGCTTCACAGATTACAGCTGCCTTGGACATTGAACTGCTAATGAGTCCTTTAGCAACCCCTTTTCAGAACGGTCCTTGGCTTGCGACTTCTTCACAATGCGAGGTTTGAGCCTTTGGCCTACGAGAAAACGTGCGCATTTGCACATGGACCACAAGATACAAGCTTTATTAACACATATGTAGGTTGCCCGGTAACTGTTTCAGCATCGGCAGATACCAGAGAGCATGTTTGTTCCTAGGAGCTCGTGACTTGGGCTGTTGACCAATCATCTTGTGCGGAGTCTGATTCCTTCATGGAGTCTATGAAATGGCGAGTGACACTATGGACTCCTCCAAAACACCCTAATTTGATTATTTTTCCAAACTGACAATTACTTCTAATTTGTGTTTCCAGTCAATTTAATTTTTGAAACAACGCGTTGAGTATGTTTACTTTCTGATTATATTTATCACATCTAGTATCTCCGCTGGTGCTATTATTCTGACCACAGGGACCCTCCTTGTATGTTTCCTGCATGGCCCAATGTAGTTTTCCCTGTGCTAGCCTAACTGTGCACGTTATAGGCCTCATTTTCTTTTGCACATATTACTATATAAACACACTGGTTTTTGTGCCACATGGTACTTTCACACTGAACCTGCATATGTTTTTGTGTTTTGTTCTTTTCCCGGGATTTGGTCTGAACATCATAGACAGGTTTAAACAACAACATCCCTTATTATTCTTTCTGGCCAGGCACTAGCACCTAGACATAACACAGAAATGCAGCTGTTGTTTATGTGCACACATGCATTGTCATACATATGTGCCCAGGAGCCAAAACACACACATGGAACGAGAGTTCTGAGGCGTAGAGTGTCCATCTGTATATGCTAAGGTACAGGGTCTGCCACTTATCCAAGAGATCATATATATATAATGATTCAGCTTCAGTAGCAGTAGCAAGGGAGGGGTGTTTAGGCTACACTGCCCTATATAATGACAAGACGTTTCATGGTATACTGTTTATTAACCGTGCTAATAGTATTTTTAGTATGCATTTTTTTTTCTAACTGTGCAACGGATACTGCATTTCAGAGCACGCTAGTTTAAAATTAATATTCTACTTGCTTCATGTCTCCTGGTTATCTTATTGTGGACAAATACTAGTGAGAGTGCGAAAGGGTGTGACCTGTTACCGCGATTCCTGAGAGAGTCAACAGTGTTGTGTTCTGGGGTGCCAATTCACTTGTGTCTCTGGTAAGGTTAGGAGGGCAAGTGAGGCACTATAGCTAGTCAGACTCGGACTCATGGATACTGAGGTGTTATGGTGACTCAGTCCCTACATATTGATGTTATATGGTCCCAAGCATAGTTCCGTTCCAGAGTAGACTCTGTGCAACAAGTGGATGTTAGTAAAGTTAAAAAGCGGCATTATACCTTGCACAAAATAATGTTGATGTTGTACGAGATGTGCCATATGTAGAGGCTGAATCATCCTCATCAAGTGGTCAGATTGAAAAAGTGGATCGATCCAGATTCGAAGAGATTTACGAACACTACAGCCTCTGCATTCTAAAGAAGTTATCGATGATGCTATTGATCTCTTTCAAATGAAGCAAGCAAACGTAGCTCTCATGAGTGTGTGGAAGAAAAGTTTAGAAGCTCCCTGTTTTCCACAACTGTATCCCACTGGAGAAGGTGGCCACTTTGATGACCACCCAATACAGATACCAGCAGTTGAATACTGGTCAATCAGATTACACCAGGAGGATCCAGATTTCAAGAGTGCATTCCCTACATATTCCATCTTCTGTTTGAGAGTGACTTGTCTGGACTTTCATATGCTGCTAACCATATACTGAATGAAAAGAGGGTATGCAGCTCCTATCAAGAGGTAAGGCCGAAGGCTGCCAAGGAGGCAGATCGGGAATGTGAAGAGTGAGGTGAGATGGTGTGTGAAAAGTGAGTAGTGTGAAAAGTGAGTAGATTGGTCAAAAAATGTGAAGTAAAAATAACTAAAAGAACCCAAAATACTATTTAATAACTGGGTTCTTTTGTTACAGTTAAAAACATATGATCTGGCTGAATATATGACGTTACTACACTAACCAAAACTTCGCATGCATTTACAACGAAGTTTTTAGTTAGCAAATACCATTACAACGCAAGTTTTTATTTCACATACCGTTATTTCGCATTTGAATAGAAATGCACTTAATATGCTTTTACAATGTACACACTAACAACGCATACCATTACAACGCAATATTATTTGCCTAAATCTATTAAATAATTTAAAATGTAACCTAACCCCCTGGGACGGGATGTATGGATAATAGGGGTATTGGGTGGGGGAGTAATTTAAGGTCTTTTAAGTTACTCGGGTATTAACCCAACTTTCCTCCCTCCCTTCACCTTTCATTTTGCTTTACATCATACAACATTTACAATATATTTTGTTTTTCCACGTACCTGTTCATCCTTTCTTCCATGCTTCTTCTCCTTATGCGTGTCAATCATCCGTATGACGTTTTCACGTTCTTGCGTCTCCGATCTGAGAATTCATAAAAACTGAAAAAGGACAATTTTCTCCTTTGTAACCTTTGTCAAACCGTGTGAACATTTTTTTTTATTACATATACTTTATTACTCATTTTAAAATAAATGTATGCCACGGGAGTGAAACACGGTAGCGGATACTTGGCACATGGTGCAATTTTGACATTGCCATGAGTCTATCACAAATAATAACATGAGCTTTAAAAGATTGCTTTTAAATTGTCAGTCTGTCACTGTGCAAATGTCCCATCACTGTTTTAACATTAATAGTAACAGGGTGTCTCTCCTAATCAATAATTACTCTGTTACTCATAACATTTCTCTTTTATTACTCTGGTAGCATTTTTGTTCTTTTTTTTTAGTTCTCTTTTTTCCTCGACGCTTCTTCTATATACCACCCTACTATATTCTTTTTACAATGTATTCTCTTCTTACCTGTGCACTCTTCTTCCATGCTTCTTCTCCCTTTCTCCCTTTCTCCCCGATCTTCTGTATGACTTTTTACATTCTTCTGTCTTTGTTCTATTTTTTTCCTTCCACTTTCACTCTGCACTTTAAATCATACTCTCTAATTCCTTTCAAAACTTGAATGCTGGTTAGGTTTTACAAACGCTTTTCAAGAGTCATTCCCATAAGGTGAGTAGAACGTTTGCCTGAAACACCCTTATCCTTCAGCATGGGAACAGTGCTTAGAGTTCTTTGCGATGTCCGCCTCGGGTGGGAGATACATTTGAGCTCTTGCGCTGACTGCTTTGCTTTGACTGCCTCATGGCCTCTGCTCCTTCTTGCTATATCCTTTATATGATTTATTCTACTCTTACCGGTGCACTGGTCTTACCTACGATTTTTTCGTTCTTCTATCTATGTTTTTTTTCCATTCCGCTTTCATTCTGCACTCTAAATCAGACTCTCCTACTAAATTAATACTCTCATAATACTCTATTAATACTCTTTTTTTAACATTATTTTTACGATGCATTTCTTACCTGCATTGCCGCTATAACGGTATTTGCGTTGTAACGGTATTTGCGTTGTAGAAGCATGCGATGTAAAAGCATGCGTAATAAAGAGATCTGCGAAGTAAAAGATGCGTGATAAAAGTAAGTCGTAGTAATAGACGCGTTGTAATGGTAGTTTACCGATCTGGCTAGAGATGGATATAATGATCCAAATCAGCACAAAGTGATATTTTAAAATATCACAAACACCATCACACCTTACCCATCACATCGACAGAAACAAAAGAACTCTGGCAAAGTGCCCCCCTGCGGGGCCCCTTAGGCATTGCAGCGCCGGCCCAATGAGGAGCTGCCAGATGATGATACATGGCACTCCTTGGGGTGTGTGACGGCCCTTGCTCCGAAGAGAGTAGATCCCCCAATCTGCCTCCTCGACAGCCTTCGACCTTCTCTCTTGATAGTAACTGCATACCCTCTTTTCGTACAGTCTTTGTGAGGCCTGGATGCTGGACCTTTATCTGCCCATGGTCCCTACTCTTTTGGTTTAACCATAACCTGTCTGCAAAGGAATTCATAGACAAAGTTCATGGGAAGGAAGAAAACTTGGAGTACAACTTAATTAATTTGATGACGTGCCAACGTGGCACCGACGAGTATTGGTGTCACCGTCATGGAGAACTGAAATGTATGTTGAGAAATCTAGGTGCACCCATTTGGTTTCTGACACTAAGTTGTGCTGAGTACTCCCGGGATGACCTGCTTGAATTTTTTCCAGAAGCAAACTCAAACATAAAGGACATCAAAGTGAAGACAGCCGGAGAACTTTGCTTCTTGGATCCTGCAAATATTTGCAGATATTTTAACCACAAGTTTCAAACAATGATGTCTTTAATTTGCAAAAAAGTAATCCTCCTCTTTTTGAAGATACTGATTTCTTTTGGTGCAAAGAGTACCAAGCAAGAGGTGCTACTCATATTCACATGCTTTTATGGATAAAAGATGCACCAAAGTTTGGAACAGACAGTGAAGAGTCTGTCTTGTCTTACATACAACAGTACATGACATGCGCCATTCTAAGAGATGGTGGTGAAAAGGGCTTGAGACAACTAGTTTGACAGTTTCAAACTCATAGATGTGGGAAGCACTTGTCGAAAATACAGATGCAAAGGAAAATTTTACACGAGATATCAATTTGGATTCCCATGACCTGTGATTTCACAAGGAAGAGTATACAGCTTTATGTCTGCAGTCAGACATACATTGACATGGAATCACCGAAAAAACACATACAAATTTAAACGAATGAGGCCTCCAAATATATAAATGACTTTAACCCTGTGATTCTGAAGATGTGGAATACAAATATCGATCTACAATTTGGTGCAGAAAACTCCATTGCTGTTGCTCGGTACATCACTTGATACATTTCAAAATCAGAGAAGACATAGATGGAGAATATGTGGGAGGAGAGTTCTGCAGAAAAGAGTCTATCTAAGAAATTGCACAGCTTTAGCTTGAAAATGCTTTTCCATAGAGAGATGGACTCCTATGAGTGCTGTGACTGGCCGAGTTGGCCAGTTTGTTCTCAAAGTCAAGGGGAACTGTTTGGCTAAGTGTAGGCCTTGCAAGTACACAGATTAGAGTGTTAAAGACATCCCCAGAAAGTCAGTATCTAGCAGAGTTTGACCCAGAATGTAAAGATATTATGAAGACAAATATGCTGAATATGTACTATCCAAGAAGGAGTCCACATCTTGAAGACCTGTTCCTTTATGAAGTACTTCAACACTACAGATACAAAAGGAATGTAACAGAAAACAGAGAGGAAGGAAAATATGCTGTAGTTGGATATCACAGTTGTTTGGTGAGACAAGCAAAGAAAATCTAATTAACCACAGAAAACTAAGTTGCCAAACTGCAGACAGAGAGAGTTTTTCCATTTGGCACTTCTGCCACTGTTCAAGCTTTGGCGTTCTGAATCAGAACTACTTGGAGACTATGACAGCTACAAAGATTCTTTCAACATTCAATGTCCAGTCTTTTAAAACTACTTACAAATATTGAAAGATGAGATTGAACAGGAAGAAACCATTGCTTCTAAAGTAGCTAAGGA